>NW_009269262.1:0-1207 GCF_000687185.1 Egretta garzetta
TTATACAGGATTTTCTGTGGAGATTTCTGCCAGTAAAAAAAAAAAAATTAGAGTTACCATTGCATAAAAATAAAGGGAAAACAGCTTTTAACAATTAGTTGACTTCATACAGAGGGGTAAAAAGATCAGGTAAGCTTTTGAGCACACAAACCTCTCTTCAGGTCTCAAAGAACAGCAAAGAAAGAAACTCCAGTGCAAATTTGACCTGGTTCAATAAAAGGCATTACTTCACCTTGCTACCTAGTCTATCACTAGGTTATCATTACTACAGAACTTGTTATTATTTTGTGTTAAGAAGGAAATCTTAAAAAACAAAGGAAAAAATAGTCTAAGTTAAAGGATAGGAATCCTTTTCAGCCCAGGGTCCTCAAAAGACTGAGATTTTTGGTGGATTTTAGAGAAGGTTAGATACTGTAGAGATGATTTAGAGAAAATGGCAAATGGTTGAAAGGATTTCCTTTTTTCTAAGGTCGTTGAGCTGTATCAGAAAAGGTTTAGTCAGGAGGAAATTAAGGCTTTTTCCTTTCAGATCCTCACTGATAGTGCCTAATTCTCTGTGGAAGACAAACACACCTGATTATTTAGACATGGGAAGGAAATACAAGAGCATAGCAGAAAAAGCTAGAAAAGTCTCTCCAGGAAATAGACTAGAGGAAAAGGAAGTGAGAACATGGTTTCAAAATTGCTGCACTATTCTAGTACTGAAATGCACTGAGAGCTCAGGTTAGCAAGGATGCTCTTGTAAACAAGGGAAAGTCACTGAAAATTCCTTTTTCACAGCCCTCACTATTTATCTGAGAGCTCAGTGGGACATCCAACTGCCAGGCAAGTCTGCCTGCATTACAAAAAAAGTTGCAAAAATGAGCTCTATAGCAAGAAATTATTTGGACTTAATTTAGGAAAAGTAAGAAAAGAATACAAACTGTATTGCATGTTATGCGTGAAATACACGGTCTGGTTTTCTTCAGTACAGCTCTACAATAGAATTTACATCTAATGAGAAAATCAGAATAAAATATCTAAAAATTTTGTCTATGGATACATGTAGCCAAATCCTGTTTTACTTGGTTGACAGCAAAAGCAGCTTCCTCCTCTGAGTTCTTGTATTAAATATACTCAGAAATATGACTTTACCTTTTGTATGATCTCATTGATCACAGAATCATACAATCATAGAATCAAAGAATGGTTGAGGTTGGAAGGGACC
>NW_009269263.1:0-1212 GCF_000687185.1 Egretta garzetta
TTCATTGTCCCCACCCGGAGGGTGGTAGAAGGACAGGCCCAGGGAGATTATGGCTGTGGCATAATCTGGGACACCCAGACCCCAGCTGCCACCACCTCCACTCACCGTACTTGATCTGCGCGATGTCTCCCACCACGATCTCGGCCACTGGGATCTGAATCACCTGCCCCTTGCGGATGACCGTGAACTTCTGCTCCTGCTCGATGCGGCTCTGGAGGCCCCGGAATTGCTTCTCTTTGCTCCAGTCATTGAAGGCAGTCACCAGCACCACAATGATCACCGAAAACAAGATAGCCGCCCCCTCGATCCAGCCGGCCTGCGACTCACCCTCATCTTCCACGCCGCCCGTCGACTGGCCGCATACTGCAGTCGGAGGGGAAAACTCGTTTGCACACCAAGACACTCGCTTCCCCCAAGTAACACGTGCAGCATGGAGCCTGGAAGACAGTTACTCCTCCCTCCTCCTCTCTGAGCTGGTCCAAGGGCTTCCCCTGCTCTCAGGAGAGGGTTTGTACATCCCTGGAGGCATCTGGGTTTTTCCCCCCCCACCCCTCCCTTTTTTTTTTCCCTCTCCACTTTTTTTTTTTGGCAGAGGTTGGGCTGAAAGAGCTGGGACAAGTGGCTTCTATTTCCAGTTGCAGCACCCAGCCCTCCCTCTGCTGCGTGACCCTCGAGTGAGTCACCGCCTCCCTGCATCTCCAGATCCCTGCCCCTCCTCGACTCCTCCAGCGATACAGAGATCCAGGGCCGAGGAGGAGAAACGCACCCAACGCTGTCGCTCAGCTACACGTGGGGTGTCAGGGCTGGGAGGAGCAGTCCCTGGTTGGGGAGATGTACCAGGGGACAGACAGCCTTGTCCCTCTGTGCCCAAACCAAAAGAGAAGCCCCATGGGACTTGGGAAGCCACCGGACTAGGCGGACCCCTCGGTCTCTGAGCATCTTTTGGGGGAGCAGCAAGGAGCAGCTCTGAGCCACGTCATGGTGACAACTGTGCCCAGACACATCCATCACTGTAGGTCCCTGGACAGGGATGGGACCATGCCAAGTATGGGGAGAAGCCACCACCTAAAGGGTTTGCAGAAGTGGCTCCCTGCTCCAGCAGCACTGGTGTGGAGGGACCCACAGGGTGACCTTCCAGAGACAGTACCTGTCCCAAAGCCCTGCTCCCACATGTGGGCCCTCCACCGAGCACCCCACCATGCCATGGGGACC
>NW_009269264.1:0-1210 GCF_000687185.1 Egretta garzetta
AAAAAAAAAACCAAACTAGAAATATAATTTCCAGATCAGCAGGAGCGAGGAACAAGGAGCCACTGCTTTTCAAAGAGGTGAGATCTTGTCTTGGAGAAAATCTGGGAGTCCAGCTGGGCATGAATTCAATGGGAGGTGGGAGCCGGGAGCGGCGGGTGCAAGGTAGGGCTGCCAAGTCCTGTCTCCCACTGAGCTCCAAGCTCAGCAAGGCTTGGGGTGGTAATTCTGCTACTCAGGTTAAATCTTGCCTCCTTGTGTGGTAGTGGCTGCACTGGCTTGAAATGCCACTTTCCCACTCATTTCAGTAGCAATAAGAAGGTGCTATGGAAAGCCAGATGTTTTTTGCTTCTTTTTGTTTTGTGTGTGTGTGCATGTGTAGATATAGATTATATAGATATAAATTATACAGATATAGACACAGATATACATATAGATATAGATGTAATCTTGCAAAGTTACATCACCTGCAGTGCTTACCCTCCAGGACTCAAGTCAGGGAGGAAGCAGCAGAAATACAGAACAGACAAGGACACATGAAAGTATAAATGAAATATATGTGGCATTTCTGGGAATAAAAAGAGGAAGAATTCGAACCTTAGTTTTGCTGATGCAATTCATGTAAACAGGGACAGGACAACAGAAATAGCCAGTGAGGTAAGCAGTGGCCCAAAACCGAAAGAGAAAAAAAAGGGGGGAAAAAAAAGGGAGGAAAAAAAAAAAGCTTTCTTTAAATGAAAAAAATATCTACTGTTACTTTTTTTTTTGCCCCCTCCCCCAGACAATTACAGGTAATTTTGCCAATGTGATTCATGGTTTGAATGCAAACCACTTGACAGACCAAGTCATTCAGAGAAGCAAGCGAATGATCCTGGATACTCTTGGAGTGGGGCTTCTGGGCACCAGCACTGAGGTCTACCACAAAGTGACACAGTACAGCAAGGTAAGGTGTCTGGCATTCATAGCATACCCTAAGGTTTAGCTTTAAGAAAAGCAAGGGGAAATTTGGACTCTAAGGGGAAACTTTGTCATGGTAAAATTCTTTTGGGGATGGAAAGAGAGACACACTCCCACTGGAGACAGGGAAGCTTCATTACTCGAGTTGCTTTTAATTCTGGATGGGCAAAAAAGTCTGTGTAACAGACTGGATGCTAAGACCCCCCACTGCAAACACAGTTAATAAAGAAACCCTTCCTTTCTTTCACCTATGAGA
>NW_009269265.1:0-1210 GCF_000687185.1 Egretta garzetta
GTATACTTTACCTCTCTTTCTACTTTGTCAGTCTCATATTTAAAGACTTGTTCTCTTAAATCAGTACACTTGGCATTTAATTCCTTGTTTCTCTCTTCCACTAGGTAAACTTGCTTTTCAGTATCAGCTCTGAGTTTGTTGAAAATATCATTAAACCGGTCCTGCACATCATTCACTACTTTTTCTTTGATGATCCCCTTGTTCTGCATATCTTCCAGTTGCTGACGGAGTAGAAGGTTTTCACTCTGGAGCTGGGCCAATCGCTCCTGCAGGGATTCCTGCTTTATTATAAATTTGCTTACTTGATCCTTCTCAAGTTGTCGAGCATGATCACATTCCTTTGCCTGGCACTGGGCTTGACTTAATTCTTTTTGTGTCATTTCTAAAAGCAGTGTTTTTTCTCTGAGCATTTGTTTCAACTGGTGAAGCTCGTTTTCTAGACTATTAGCTTTGCTTTCAGCTTTACTCAGCTGCTGAGACAAGCTCTTGTTGGTTTCTCGCACATCAGAGAGGTCATGATGCAGCTTGTCTTGCAAGCGAAGCCATTCATCACGTTCTCTCTGAAACGTTCGTTCAACATCACTTTTTGATGACTGATGGCGTTCAAGTTCTTGAACAGTAGTGTTCAGGCGGGAACGAAATGATTCAATTTCTGTCTCTAGTCTGTCTTTGCTTTCTTTTGTCTGCTCAAGTTTGGAAGTTAGCACTGCAGATTCTGTCTTCAATAAGTTCAGCTGTCCATTGTACTGAATAACTGTTTGTGTTAAGGCTTCCTCATTCAGTTTAAGTTCCTTTTTGAGATCTTCATTTTTTTCTTTCAAGGTCTCATTTTCCTCTAAATATTTTCCTTCTTCCTCCTGGTGCCTAAGTCTTACTTGATCAAGTTCTACTCTTAGCACAGCAATCTCATCTTGTAGTAACTGATTTTTGAACAACAGATCCTTTTCTCTCTCGGTGTCGGATTCCTGAATGACAGGGAACATGAATAAATAGCCAGTTGGGAAATGAATCTTCAAAACCACTTCAGCATCAAACTGAGTTTTAACATTTCTAATACTGAAGCATGACTTCAAAGACAAGGGTGAAATTTCAGGTAATACATAAACCACTCTATGAACCCATGCACACGTACAATGTATGCACACACTGGAAGTGTGTCATACCCTGAAAACCTAAGTGAACATCCCAAATATACAATGCCTTTTTTTTT
>NW_009269266.1:0-1212 GCF_000687185.1 Egretta garzetta
AGCCCCCGCGGCGTCTCCCAGCCTGCTCGGACCAAGCTCCCCATTAGGCACCCGGCAAAGCCCATGCTGCCAGGGCAGGCCCAGCAACCGCTGCTCTCGTCAACTCTTTGACACGCAAGAACCAGCTTTGTCAGCCAAAGTTCATCTAATTTGTTCTTAACAACCTGCTGTGACGTAAGATATTACAATCTCCCAAGACAATCTGTTCCAGCATTTGTTGCTGCAGAAAGTCCCCACCTAAAGGGCAGTTTGGAAGAGGGCAGGGACCCAGGTTGAAACGCCTGCCTCAGCCTGGGTCCCTGCCCTGACACGGGCGTGCGCCACAGAGACATCTGGTGATGTCATACCAGTGTGGTTCTTATCCTCTCTGCCCTTAGCCCTGGCAGAAAGATTAGTTCTTTGCCTTTGCGGCCGCCTTTTGGGTTCTAAAGATTGCTGCCATGCCCCCTTCAATCTTCTGTGGCTAAATTTATCACTTACCAATGAGCAGAATGTCAGAGCAACGTCCTGCTGCCTCAAGAAAATCATTACTCTAGCACAGCTGTACAAGCACTGATTAAGGAAATGGGGTTTGGTTGTCTTTGATTCAAAAGACATTAACAATGATGTAATATTCCTACATCTTTTTATTCACTTTTTAATTTTCAGAAATAAGTCTTCTATATTAGTCTCTTAACTACTACCTGATTAGGCCTTGATCCCATGACCTCTTATATGAATGGATCAAGCTTTGAACTGAGTTATATTAAGAAAAAAATGTTCTGTAAAATGACATGTAAACAACATCATCTGCTGCACATTCCTAACAAAAATAGTTAAAAATCTAGACAGAGCAGAAACTTCCCTTCATAGTACTCAAAATAATTCCAAAGCTGTAGAGCAATTACTTAATATGTAATTCAAGCTAATTGTGATAAACATGCAGAAATTTATAGCTTCATTCTCCATCCCTCACTGTAAATGGCTTGCAAGAATTCACACCTGCCTCTGCATTTTGCTGTGGGAAGATCTATCGTCTTCACCTGAGTCTCCCACTTCAAAAAAGAAATACTGCAAGAAACACAGAGGGGTATCACTGTAATATTTTGCATGAAAATTATACTCCACTAAAATAAAAAGGCAAAAGTTTTCTTATCACATGCTTACATTAGTCTTTGTAGACACCAGTAAACTCTTCTTACTTTGTCGAAGCTTTACAGGCTGAACTTTTGG
>NW_009269267.1:0-1210 GCF_000687185.1 Egretta garzetta
CAAATAACAAATAACATTTCTAAGTACTTCCAACGCCTGTTGTTCAGGGGCTTCAAACCCTTGAATGCTATGGGTCTGGTGCAGACACAGGCCATTAAAGTGGTTACAAAATTTTATAGCCCAAGCTACTGACTGAGGATTTACAAGGCTGCGAGATGCCACACCAAATGTCCTCCTTTGCTGCTGGTGGTGGTTCGCCCATGCAGCTGTCTGTAGGTCAGTCTGAGCTGAGTGTCTGGCCAAGGTATGTGCAAGGCTGGTAGGGCGAAGCTTCTACCCGAGTGAATGGGACTGCCACGAGAGCAGGCAGCAAGGTTTTGAGAAGCACCGAATGCCTTTGGTCCCCCTGCTTGTGCTGCTTTACAGGGGATGTGAGAGGGTTTGACTTTTCGGAGCTGTAGAGCTTGCGGTGGGTTAGCTCATGATCCAACCTGAAAGCTGTGGCCTCCATGCTCATAAGTCACTTTTGAAACAATCCAGGAATTCTGGTTTTTAGCATTATAATAGTTTGACCATGTTTAATCCAGATTACAGAGTGTAATACCAGTCATTGTGTTCTTGCCTCTTGTCCTTTAGCTGCAGACACCTGTGAGGCATTACCCCCCCAGTTATCTCTGTGGTGAGCCACCACAGCGTTGACCGTAGGGAGTCTGCAGCAAAAGTACTCACCACCATATACATTTTCTCCTAGCTGAAAACTTGGCTTTCAGAGACACATCCTGGCTGAGAAACCCCAGTGATGCAATTAACTCTCAGCAGGCGCATTTCATATTGCATCAATGACTGCCTCCTTACAGAGCCTTCATCACTCTCAGTACAACAAAGATGTCCTGTTGTTTTAAATGTCACAGCTTTTTTTTTGACTTTTTCTTTTAGTAGCTGATTTTTATTGCTGCTTTTTTCTGTACTGAATATTTTATCAATTGTTATTTTATTTCTAATAGCGCTTAGCCTGGCCCCTTCTGTATATATCTTTGTCCTTTAGACATCGCAATTACCAGTCCATAAGGGGGCCTAGCAACATCTTTTCATTTTCACAGTGCCCCACCACCCAGGCGCATTTCTGCTGGCTATTTTTTGCCCTGTGCCTGCAAGATGCTCAGTGGGTTTGGTTATCATTGGAGAAATCAATAGGATTTGTAGCAACTCGAAGGAGGTAATAAGCACTTTGCCGGATCAGCTCTTAGGCCTTGGCTTCCTTACTGGCAAA
>NW_009269268.1:0-1213 GCF_000687185.1 Egretta garzetta
CGCAGGATGGCATCTGCAATGGGACGGGAGGGGAGGGTCAGGGAGTCGGGACGTGCCTTGCCACACCATGTGTGTCCCCCCAGTCCTGCCTCCCTCATCCTACATGAAGTTCCCAGTAATGTTTTGCTGCAGGACAGGTCACTCTTGCCACCTGTCCATGGTCATTTCCCCCCTGCAGCAACCCTGCGTCTTACATCAGGGGTTGGCAGGGGAGACTCCGGGAAGCCGCCTGGCCGCATGCAGCGGCAGCTTTATAAACCAGCGCCAGCATGCCCAGCTTACCAGAATATGCCCATCTCCCTCCTCCGGTTGATGTCTCTCTTAATTTGGCAAACGGAGCACATGGAGCACCACAGGGTGACACAGAAGTCGGAGCAAATGGACCCCTGTTAGGAAGAAATTGGTTAGGGACAGAGGCTTCCCAAAAGCCACGTTTCAGCCAAGAAAAGGTTAATCACATTCCATGGTCGTGTGCCCTTTGCTTCCTGGCTGGCTGCAGCCACCCCAAGCAGCAGACCTACAGACCAGAGGTTTCGCTTGGCTGGCAGATCCCCAACACTGTGGGAAGGGAGGAGGGAGCCCTTTCTGCAGGGTGCAGAGAGCTACTTATCTTTTGGCTTCCAAGGCTTTGGCATGCACAAAGAGACAATTTGGGCAAATTGGACTTGGGCCCCCACAGTTTGCACTGGGGATGGCACTAAACCTCCCCCCCCCGTGCAAAGAAACCATTTCACATATGTACTGTATGTGCATGGCCACCTTTCTTCTGCATCTGATGCTTATCTGGGCAACTGACTTAACCCTTCTTCAGCCTGCCCGCAATTATCTCAAACCTTTCCCATCTTCCAAAGACTGGGGATGGCATGGGGAAGCAGCAGCCGAGGCTCTGTGAGCCACGGTGGTCAGCAGTGGCTGATGGCAGGACACATGCCCCCCATGAAAGGCGCTGGGAAAGAGCTCTGTCCGATTAATGTCCGTTGTTGGACACCGGCCCAGGCACCCCGATGCTGAGGACATCCCAACCCCTGTCCTGTGCTCCCAGCATCATACAGGATGCGAAAGTGAAAAAAAGGGCAAGCGGAGAGCGCTGCTGCCCCATGCTCGTCCCTGATGTGCAGAGTGGGGGCCTGGGGGGCACCTCCTCTTTCAGCCTCGCAGCACGGTGAGGGGACAGGCTAACCACTGACCGGGATGTTGTATCTGGTGCGGTAGA
>NW_009269269.1:0-1213 GCF_000687185.1 Egretta garzetta
TTTTTTTTTTTAAACATGAGGTGGGGAAAACAATGACAACTTGATGTTGTGTCCTGCAGGCAGCTGCCTTGCCCTGATGAATTACTGCTGCCTCCCACTCCACAAATCACTTCAAGGCACGGTGAACCACTTTTGTGGGAGGAACTATCAGAGATTTCTGTCCAGGGCTAAAAATCCTTTTCCTTCCATGCAAATATCATAGCCCAAGACTGGCAATCCTGGGGTGTTATCCAGCACAAGCCTCTCAGCCTAAAGATGCAACGAGCTTTACCCGTCTCTCAGTAATAATTCCGGCAGCACCCATATTTGTGTGTTCAGGATTCCGCCTGCTCATGACAGCCCTTCGGAAGAAAGGTTCCAAGGCATTGGAATCCTCTGTGTTGCGGGCACTGTTTGTGGCCTCGGTATGTGTCTTACGTTCTCTGGCATTCTAAATCTAAGTAGTAATTTGTTACTGACAGTTTTTATTTTATTGCAAATGCTGTAACTGCAATGGTGGGAAGAGAACACCACTAAAATTTTAGACTTTTTTTTTTTTACTTTTCCCTCTTAGAAAACAACCCCCCCATTATTTTGACTCAGGGCAGTCTAAAATAACCTGCTTTAGTTGTTTAAGCTGAATCACACAAACTAAGCCTTGATCAGTACAAACAGGAGTTACGTCCACGCTTCAGAAGCGTTAGCATTCAGATATTCCATGTGCCCGTTTTCCTTCAAGGACTAGAGAGCCCACAGCACCAGGCCAGCGCTGCCGTCTAAGGCCCAAACCCTGTTTTGCTGTATGGGATTACCCCTATCCTAACCTAAATTTTATTTTAATTAGGTTACAAGAATTCAGTTAGATCGGCAAACTGGAGGACTGAACTGAAGGAGTAGCTGTATTTTCAGGGAAGTTTTTTTTCTTACAGAGGTTCAGCTTCTAAATGCTGAGTAGATCATAGTCCAGATCCTGTTGCTGCAGAAAAACCAGGCAATCACTAGTGTGCTGCCCAAAAGGGAAAAGAAAAACCCACTGGTATTTACCTGGGTGCAGCACAAACATCCAAGTTACTGGCTTAGGTCGCAGACTATACTGGTAAAATACTCTTGACCATATTAATTATATTATCACCCTCCCCATAGCTCCGTCCTTACAAGCACACCACAGATGTGAATCCTCGTGGCCAGAACAAGCAGCCTTTCAGAGGAGCACTAAGCTACTGTGCAAGTGTTC
>NW_009269270.1:0-1214 GCF_000687185.1 Egretta garzetta
GGAGCAGCCCTCTCGCCCCCGGCCAGGAGACACACGGCTTTAGCAGGGATCTCAAAGTACCGGTGCGACCACGCTTCCTCCCCGGCTCCTCTTCCTGACAGTAAATGACAGTTTATCAGCTACCAACTGAATTCTCATGGTTAAGCAAGCAATGCGTCAATAATCTCAGAGCTGAAAAATCTAGGAGTAAAAATGCTGATGAGGAACATGGGAATCTCTCCCCGTTCCTTTCCCTTGCTGCCGCTCGCCGCTCAGGGACCGAGTCCCGGTATTTCCATGTCACCTGGTGGCTTCAGCGATGCCAACGGCTGCGCTTTCGCATAAATACAGAAGCTCCCCTACCAGGGCACAAAATTGTTCCTTGAAATTCCACAGTCTGTTTAATGCTCTGGCAAACTACTTACAAACACTTTAAAATCAGCAACACTGTAAGTAGATACTTAAACTGCATTTTCAAAAGGAACGCATCGGATATTACAACATACAAAAGTATTAGCACATATAAGTAACCTAAAGTATTTTATGTTTTTCATGCATAAAAATGTGAGAGAAAGCACTGAAAACATTAACAGCAAAATACTCTCTAAAGGCATACAGATATTCACATTTCAAACTTTTATCTAAGCGAAACAGAGTTCTTAAATTATTTAATATCAACCCTTGGCAGAGAGAGCAAAAAGAAAAGCTACCTCTTTCCTTCTAGTTTTTTATTATGGTACCGCAACACCTTCATTAAAAACTTCATTTTCAGAAAACACCACAAGCTCATTTTAACAGCGGAAGAATTCAGTCTGCAAAGACCGACCCTTCGCTATCGTTGGCGCACACCAACTACGTCCCCTGCAAAACCCCAAACTCACTTATTGTCTGTAAACAATCAATAATTTTTTACATCAATGATGACAAACTACAGCAGCAAATAAACACTGGACCATTGACAAATGGTCAAAAAGCATGCAGTGGGTCATTACAAATGAATTCCCGCGTTCTGGTTATTCGTACCTCTCAAGAATTTTTGCAGAAAAGGGAACTGGAACTTTGGACTGGAACAGGGAGGCACCAAACTGCATAGAATTCTTCCTACTTAATAGCCCTCTGTCTTCACAGGGATTGCGACGTTTTCCTCCATCACTTCCACAAGTGCCAGAACCCCAGTTTCCTTCCCCCAACCACCCAATAACAGGATGAGTGTGTGTTACGGCAGGTACGTGGGG
>NW_009269271.1:0-1216 GCF_000687185.1 Egretta garzetta
CCGCCGCCTCCCCCGGCCCCCAGAGCTGCCCCTCCGTTTGCTCCTGCAGTAACCAGTTCAGCAAGGTGGTCTGCACCCGGCGCGGCCTGGCCGAGGTCCCCCCCGGCATCCCCTCCAACACCCGCTATCTCAACCTCATGGAGAACAACATCCAGATGATCCAGGCGGACACCTTCCGCCACCTGCACCACCTGGAGGTCCTGCAGCTGGGCCGGAACGCCATCCGGCAGATCGAGGTGGGGGCTTTCAACGGGCTGGCCAGCCTCAACACCTTGGAGCTCTTCGACAACTGGTTGACCGTCATCCCCAGCGGGGCCTTCGAGTACCTCTCCAAGCTGCGGGAGCTGTGGTTGAGGAACAACCCCATCGAGAGCATCCCCTCGTACGCCTTCAACCGGGTGCCCTCCCTCATGCGCCTGGACCTGGGCGAGCTGAAGAAGCTGGAGTACATCTCCGAGGGGGCTTTCGAGGGGTTGTACAACCTCAAGTACCTGAACCTGGGCATGTGCAACATTAAGGACATGCCCAACCTGACGCCCTTGGTGGGGCTGGAGGAGCTGGAGATGTCGGGCAATAACTTCCCCGAGATCAAACCCGGCTCCTTCCACGGGCTCAAGTCCCTCAAAAAGCTCTGGATTATGAACTCGCAGATCAGCCTGATCGAGCGGAACGCCTTCGACGACCTGACGGCGCTGGTGGAGCTCAACCTGGCCCACAACAACCTCTCCTCCCTGCCCCACGACCTCTTCGCCCCCCTGCGGTACCTGGTGGAGCTCCACCTGCACCACAACCCCTGGGACTGCGACTGCGACATCCTCTGGCTGTCGTGGTGGCTGCGGGAGTACATCCCCACCACCTCCACCTGCTGCGGGCGCTGCCATGCCCCCCTGCACATGCGGGGCAGGTTCCTGGTGGAGGTGGACCAGACCTCCTTCCAGTGCTCGGCGCCCTTCATCATGGACGCCCCCATGGACCTCAACATCTCCGAGGGGCGGGTGGCCGAGCTCAAGTGCCGAACTCCTTCCATGTCCTCCGTTAGGTGGTTGCTGCCTAACGGGACGGTCCTGAGCCACGCGTCCAGCCACCCGCGCATCTCCGTCCTCAACGACGGCACCTTGAACTTCTCCCACGTCCTGTTGACGGACACTGGGGTCTACACCTGCATGGTGACCAACGTGGCGGGGAACTCCAACGCCTCGGCCTACCTCAACGTGAG
>NW_009269272.1:0-1216 GCF_000687185.1 Egretta garzetta
CTCTGGTGCCTGAGATGGGGCTCCGGTGGGAATGGTGCCAGCTGGACACCTGACCTCTCCTCTCCAGGCACCACCTGGGTCAGCGAGATTGTGGACATGATCCTGAAAGGCGGCGACCCTGAAAAATGCAAGCAGGATGCCATCGTCAACCGGGTGCCCATGCTGGAATTTGCTGCTCCCGGGAAGATGCCGGCAGGTAGCGGGGTAGCAAGGGGTTGCAGGGGACAGTGGGTGCCAGATGTGAGGCAGGCTTGATTTTGGGGGTGGGGGGCACGCTGTCAGCAGTAAGAGTGCTTCTGGAGCAAATCTTTACAGGCACGGAGCAGCTGGAGGCCATGGCATCCCCTCGCATCATCAAGACCCACATTCCAGCTCACATCTTGCCCAAAACTTTCTGGGAAAACCACTGCAAGGTAACAGGTGGGACGGGACAGGCCTGGAGGGACAAAGCAGAGATAAGGGGGGGACCTGTCCTGCCAGGACCTTGCAAGTCCCCATGTGTCACCAAGCTCTCTGCAGATGATCTACGTGGGGCGCAACGCCAAGGACGTGGCTGTCTCCTTCTACCACTTTGACCTGATGAACAAGCTGCACCAACACCCTGGGACGTGGGCCCAGTACCTGGAGTTGTTCATGGCTGGCAGAGGTGGAACAGGGCACCCCTAGGGAGGGGGGAAGGGATCACCCCATATCCGTCCTCCAGCTCCCCCACTGACCCCCACTCTGGGCTGCTCTCCCGATGCAGTGGCATATGGGTCCTGGTATGACCACGTCAAGGACTACTGGGAGCGGAGAAAGGATCACCCCATCCTCTACCTCTTCTATGAGGACTTGAAGGAGGTGAGGGACCCTGGTGGACGGTGGTGTGGGGCCTGCGGGGGTGGGAGGAGGGGTGAGCGCTGGCCTGTGTCCCGCAGGACCTCCGCCGGGAGATTGCCAAGGTGGCCCAGTTCCTGGGGCGGGAGCTGCCAGAGGCGGCGCTGGATGCCATCACCCAACACACCTCCTTCGAGACCATGCGGGACAACCCCACCACCAACTACAGCATGGTGCCCTCCCACCTCATGGACCAGGGCATCTCCCCCTTCATGCGCAAAGGTGAGCGGCCCCAGGGGGCTCCTGGTGCATCGTCCCCCCTGGCCCCCACTGAGCCTCATCTTGCCCGGCCCCAGGCACCACCGGAGACTGGAAGAACCACTTCACCGTGGCCCAGAAT
>NW_009269273.1:0-1215 GCF_000687185.1 Egretta garzetta
TTTTTTTTTTTGAGATACCAGTCTTGCAAACCAGAAAGACACAGTATTTTGTTCTGAAGGTGGGATGAAAGTTGTTTTCATTTTTACATTCCATCTTGGATACTGCTTGGGAACAACACTGAACATTGTGGACTTCAGTCAGTCCCACTTAAATGGCATAAATGGTTTCAGTCGATCCCAGTACAAATTCATTTTTAATTTTGTGCAAAATATTCTCAAATAGGTTGCACCATCTACAGATCTTGATATATAGATGTTGGGTTTTGACCACCACTCCTTTTAAAAATTTAAATGATGCAATTTCATGCTAGAGAAGCTTGAAACTATGGAAATTAAAGCTTAAAGCTCTGAGAGATCCACAGGGGACAGCAGGGAATTGGTTTGCTCCAGAGGGCCCCTCAACGCCAGGAGGTAAAACCAGGCCCATAACCACGGTCTCCAGTGTAATGCTTTGTTAAGCTACAGATCTTTTAGCTCTTTCAGTGGTTTGGTTACTTTCCTTGTTAGGTTTCTTACATTTATGAATAGCTTATTTACACATATTTGCATCTCTAAATGTTACTCTATTGCCCTTGGCACCAGACAGCAGAATTTCACTTTGGGGTCCCCCTTTTGACCTCATCAAATGCTTTCTGGCTTTCCTTTTCTTCACCTCCACAAAATCTTATTCTCCCCTACGAAAACAGCTGAGCACCCACAAGGTGGGAAGTCTCCTCTGCAACTCCAGTACCACCACGGGATGTCCCATGTCCAAGCTCCACGCTGGGTCATCTCTTCACTGTAGATACTACAGCATTCCCAGAATAAACTCCGGGTTAGAGAGGCCACCACCAGCGAGGAGCAGACAACATCTCTTATTTCTCCCCACCCCAGACAGTTGCGTGTCAGCCATGTATGCAAAGACCTTGGACGGAGGCCTGAATGACAACCAAAAAAATCATCATCCTCTCAAGAGGATGGACTTGTCTCCCAGTATTAGCAACATCAAGGCATTCAGCAATAAGCTTCTTTTCCAGCTGGGAATAACTCCTGTTCAGCTCCATCAAACCTAGCCTGATGCTCGAGTAAAGCCGTCACATGCCAATTACATTCGCAATCCAGCTGAAGGCAGATGCATTTAGCTGCCTAACACCATCTCCAAGCAAATCTACCAGCACTTCTACATGAATCACAATCAGCACCCACCAACCCTTCCCACCGGGATGCTCTCATGAC
>NW_009269274.1:0-1221 GCF_000687185.1 Egretta garzetta
TTTTACTGCATGAACTTGAATGTCCCCTGTTTGTATTTATTTCATTTTTGACGAGCCAGCCATTCCCACCTTCACTGTTGTCAAAGGGCACCAACAGCCAAGAAAGGCGAGGAGAAAAGCAGGGGTGTCTGGGGGTGAAGGAGCCAGGCTCCCTCCATGGCGCTGCCCCATCTGAGGGAGGCAGTGGGACACCATGGGACACCTCACACCCCCCAAAATCCCCTGGCTTGAGGCCACCTGTGACAGACAATGGCCAGGCTGGTTTGGGGGCAGGCTGAAGCCAGGGGGTTGGAGCTCGGGATCTGTTGGTCACTGGGGTTTTTTCCAAAGCTGAAAATGTTCAAAGTGGCTTTGCCCATGACATGTGCACAGGTTGCCCCCTCTGCTGAAGCACCTACGGAATCACAGAATCAAGGCCTGTGACCCCTGGCCACCTGCGGAGGTGAGGGGCGAGAGTCAGGCCACCGTGATGCTCCGCCAGTGCCCAGCTGCTGGAAGGGAAAGAAGGTCTCTGTCCTAAATCTGGTGGGTTTTTACAATTTATACCCGAATTCGGGATATGCCAGTGACTGCAGGGAAAAACAAAACAGAAAACCAAACAATCGGCCATCAATGCATATGAAAGTGATACTTCCAAATCCAATCACATTTGTACCAGTTTCACTGGAAATGCAGAATGCTAAAAATTAAATCCACAAGAGCTGCCTTCTCTTTAATTTGGTGAATCTTTTCTGTTTATTTTTACTTAACACTGCATAGCACTGCATGCAACTTTTGGCCCTGGAAGGGATGAAGGGCAGCAAACCTGGGTCAGGTTTAAACCAGCAAGAAACGCAAGCTAACTACTGTCTGACTGGTCCAGTGAGCTGGGGATGGTGCCATGTCCTGCTTTTTAGTAGAAAGAAATCTGGCGTGAAAGCAGGATCTTTGTTGCCTAGGAATTAAGTTGTTGCTGCTGCTTATTCCTCACCTGAACTCCTAATCCTCTGTTTGTGCTATGGCACAAAACAAATTATTTCTCATAGACCAAAGGGCTCCCTTGTAACAATTAAAGTCTATTGTGTAAAAGTATAAATGGCACATCGATCGTTAAGGCAAGCTGGCTTGTGAAAAGTAATTCTTGGACATGAAGTATGTGGTCATTTAACGTATACTTCGGAGAAGTCATTATGCACGGGGAGGTAAGCTACAAACAGTAAAATGCTTCGTTAGCCAGTTAAC
>NW_009269275.1:0-1218 GCF_000687185.1 Egretta garzetta
TTAAAGGAGAGACGACCAGCACTGCGGCACGGACTGTGCTTTAGGAACTCAACGAAGGCACCTCGCATCATTTTCCTTAGCTTCAGGGTGATTGCAATGAACCTCTGAAGCGCTTTTGTGGTTGCTCATCGGTTTGGACTGTGAGGAGGCCCGTGGTTTCATCACTAGGCTCGACTAAGGCTCGGGTTACTTCTTGGTTTAGCAAAAGGCATTGGAACTGGGCTGATATTTGGCTCACTGAAGCCGACTGAGGACTGACAGCTTTTCTTTGCCGGTTACTGCTCTGAGATCCTCCCCTCCAGAAGCCAGAAACATGGTTAAAATGCTTCTGTTGCAGCGCTAGCTGCCGATCCTGCCATGGCCGCTTCAGGCAAATGCAACTGTTGCAAGATAAATGGTCAACTTACCTATCCAAAAATCTGTGATTCGGAGAATTGCGATCACAGGCCTGTCAAGCCCAGCACTGACTATGTCACTTCTCAGAATCTGGATAATTAAAAATGAGCACACTTTACACACAAACCCTAATAATTCACCCACTTCTAACACCATGAAGTTTATTAAAGGGAGTCGAGTTGTAAGGGTTGTTTAAAAATTTTCTAAATTGGCCTTGCTGTCAGCCCCTCTGCCTCTGTTTGTGCCCAGCTGTACGTCTCCGGTCGTTGGCCTAGGGAGTCTGCGTAGCGCTGGCAGCATCAGTGAGGCTGTGACGGGAAAAAGCATGGGAAACTCCGGCTCTTCAGTGCCTCGAACAGAAAAAATATGTGGGATTTGGGCCATGACTTGTTCTTTACGAGTAACTATTTGAAAAAGAAACCAAGAGGTTTGAAGGAAGAAGTAGTAAGTACCTACCTTGCTTTCCATTAACCTCTTGGCAGCAAGAATTGCCTGTCCCTTCCAGCTTTTCTGTGTACATTCACCGATTTCCACTCTTTTTTTTTCCTACTTAGTTACCACAAATGTCATGTGGTTGCTTTCTCATCGAATGAAAATGTCTTACTCTGTCCCGGACTCTCAGTGTCCACGGAAGCTGCTGAACACCTGTGAGGGATAGCAAGGTTATTTGGATAGCCAGGTGACCACGTGGTTGGTAAGAAAAACGTGTGATCCCTGCGGCAACAGTTTTTCATTCATAATCCCCACTTTTTCTAATGAAAGTCACTGTAAGCTAGCTGCCTCTCTGTAGTCTGCCTAGTAGATGCATCTTAAAAAAAAAAA
>NW_009269276.1:0-1218 GCF_000687185.1 Egretta garzetta
TATGCAGAGTGGCTATTAACTTGTCTGACTCGTTAAACAGTGAGGTGCACTTTATTCAAGCTACTGTTAACCTACACTGCCACAACTAAATGGACTCGCTGAATGTGGACGCAGGGTGGTGGCGTCTTCCCCAAGTGAAAGCAGTGTTTGGACAAAGCCTTGTTCTGACCTTGTTCTGCCTCTTCCTGAGAGAACCAGAAATCTTCTCTTTCGTAGTTACAACTGAATTCCGAGTTGAGTGAGACAGCAAAGCAGGCTGCTGCCCTTTTATGCCATAATCATTTTTCATGGTGAATTTTTGGAAGGTGACAAACTGAAATGTGTTGCTTAATATGTTACTGGAAGATTCTGGGTTGGGCACGCTGTGCAAAATAAAACCTCATCTGGGCTGCCTGTCTCCAAGCCACAGATTGACGTGATGCCGTAGCCCTGTTGAATGGCTTCTGATAAGCTTTCATGGAATGACATTAGAAATTGCTTTAGCTTGTGCCAAGGGGGTTTTTTTGTACATGGTGATGCCTGCTGCGCTGAAAGTTGATGATCAGTCAGTGGCTTACATATTTCCAAATCGGCGACCTGCAAATAACAGACGATGTGTGTCACGGCTGCAAGTGCTCTGCAGCTCTTCTGTGCGGTTGTGCTGTCTTTTCTGTATTTACAGTTAAAAGCTTGTTATGGCTGTGTGATATCCTGCAAGAAGATATGTATATACTTCTAACAGATTGTGTGGTTTGCCTGTAATTTGCATAGCTCAGAGTGAGTTTAGCAGGAGGTGGGTGGGGGAAACTGGTTTATAGAGCAACTGCTCTTTGTCAAGCTGCAAGCTGCAGCTTGCAGTTCTTGTTCGGGGGGCGTTTGTCTGTGCGGTTCCCATTTGGGGGAGTTTGCTCTGCTCTCTGATGCAGTGCCCCGAAACTGCCTGGCAAACAGTGTCAACAGCATGTCCCGGGAGCCTTCCGGTTCTGCCTGTCAGTCCCTGAACACCCCAGAATACTTTTTAGACAATGTTCTTTGCCTTGGAGGGTCAGCAGTGCTTTGTGTTGGGTCTTCCTCCCTCCTTTGTGCACTGTCAGATCTGTTTTTCTTTCTCCTTCTGCAGGGCTGTGTTTTAGGGTGATTGTAAGATTAATCGCTTGTTTCTCCCTCAGCTGTCTTGCAGAGAAAGGTAGAAGAGGTGACAAAGGTCTGCGAGAGCCGCCGCAAGGAGCAAGAGCGCAG
>NW_009269277.1:0-1222 GCF_000687185.1 Egretta garzetta
GACCATTGGGGACGTGGGGGGACTTGGCGGGACCTTGCAGGTAACGGGAGTGTGGGTGGCGAGGAGGATGGAGGCGGTGAGAGGACAGAGACGCGCCCAAGAGGACGTGGGATGGGACAACGTGGGGCTGGGAAAGGGGTGGAGAAGGGGATGAGGGGTGGTGGGATGCGGACAGGGGGTCCCATTGCAGGAGATGATGGTGATGTCTGCAGGGAGGGTGGGAGAAGTTTTCCCTGTGGATCATCCCTGGCCACCCACCAGCATGGTGAGAAGCCCCAGAAGTGTCCCGAGTGTGGGAAGAGCTTCAGGTGCAGCTCCCACCCCATCGCCCACCAATGCGCCCACACCTATAAGCGTCCCGACTGCGGGAAGAGCTTCAGTGATAGCTCCAACCTCATCATCCACCAGTGGATCCACGCTGGGGAGAAGCCCCCCAGGTCCCCCAGTGTGGGAAGGGTTTTGGCCGCCTCTCACATCACCACCGGCACCAGAGGACCCACACGGGGGAGAAGCCCTTCACTTGCTTGAGGTGTGGGAAGAGCTTTGGTGAGAGCTCCTCCCTCATCCGTCACCACCGGTTTTGGGATGGGAAGAGGAGTTCCTGCTTTCCCACCAAGGATGGAGGAAGGAGGTGACACCTTTCCCAGCTTGATGGTGGTGGGTGTCAGGCAGCAGCACCCCACAGATCATCCCAAAATGAGGAGAAGGAGCTCAGTGGGGTCTTTTGGCTGGTGCTCAACCCCAGCATGTGTGGGGCAAGTCTGATTATGGTGTTCCTACCAAAAACCCTGGAGATCCTCCGGGATGGGTGGGAGAAATAAAGTCCAGGTGGGTTTTCCAGGCTCTCTAAGCCTTTGGAGCCACCAAATCCTCAAAGTCCTGGGTGACAGCCATCAAGGTGAGGTGTCACCAAGTCCTGGGTGGCGTCGGCAGGCACATGGGGTGACATCACCAGTCACATCACCCAGTTTGGGAGCTGTCAGGAGGCAGCTGGAGTCCCCAGGGGTGCAAGGGGCCCCCCCACATCCATGAAGGACCAGCATGGGGTGCGCTGGAGCTCTGCGTCATCTCCTGGGGCAGGGGCTGGGCCTCCCCGCGGTGAGGGGATCTCCACAGCCTTCATGGGAGGGGGCATCTCGGCTCTATGGGTGGCGTAAGGACTGGTGGGCCCTATCCATGAGATCAGCTGGGACAGAGAAGGTCCCAAAGTTGGCTGGGGGGG
>NW_009269278.1:0-1215 GCF_000687185.1 Egretta garzetta
GCCGCTGTCGGCAAGGCTCTGCCTGCAGCCCCCAGCTGGGTGCTGCCATGCCTGCTGCCTGCGCGCGGCCTCTTGGAGGGCTGCTGCCTGTGCAGAGCCGCTCCCCTCCCGGCCCCCTGCGCCATCACCACGGCCCCTCGAGCCCCCGGCTCCTGCCAGCCCTGTCTCTGCCCCCTCACCCTCCCTCTCTGTCTCTCTTCTCCCCGACTGTCAGGAAAAGGCCTCAAAGGTGAGGTTTCTGGAATCCATCTGCACGCTCTGCAGCGCCTGGATGCAGAGCCGGTACCAGCCCAGCTCCAGTTCAGCGCATTCTCTGGTGGAGAAAATGGAGGTGAGGGGAACCCCCGTGGGGCTGAGGGAGGGGGGTGAAGCTGGCCGAGCACCGGCGCAGCTCAGGCACAGGTGGAGGGTGAGACCCCCCTCTGTGGGAACAGCCCCGCCTGCCGTGGGGCCACTGCAGAGTGAGGGGCTGCTCTGGCTGCCAGGGCTGGCCTGGGGGCAGCGGGGCTCTGCCCACCTTGCAGGCTGGTGCCGGGCATTGGCGGCTCCCATCCCGTGCCCCATCCCGGCTGTGCTCTCCCTCTCCAGGCAATACAGCAAAAAGAGCTTCTTCACAGCATGGACCCCACCATGTGGCAGCAAGCCATACTCGCCATCAATGCAATGAGGTACCCGCCCCAGAGCCTGGCCGGGCAGGACCCCGGTGGCACTGTCTTCGGGCCTCTGCCCTCCCTGGCGCCTGGCGCCCATCGGTGGGCCAGATGGGAGGGCAGAGGGTGCGCCAGGGCTCCCCCGTGCCTCTTGGCTTCTCCTCTGAAGGGAGAGGCAGGAGGCACAAGGGGGCTCGGGCTCCACCGGCCACAACCAGCCCCTGTCCCTGGCTTGGCGGCACGGTGGAGGGAGGAGGTGCCTCCACACATCCCTTCCCCACCTCGTGAGGGTGCCACCCTGGGGACTGCCAGCCCAAATGGCTGCAGCCACCTTCCCAGACCTGGAAGCCACCCAACCAGCACCTTCTTTTCTTGCAGCAAAGAGAGGGAAGGCCTGCTGGACCGCCACCTCAGCTCCAGCACCTCCAGCATCTTCCACGTTGCTCCAGCGCAGGAGATGGAAAGCCAATGTGTTTCCCTCGATGCTCAGGTAAGCACGGGTGAGCTTTGGAGAGCCTGTCAGTCCCAGGGCAAGTTAGCCCAGCTGGCTTTGGCTGCCGGAAGG
>NW_009269279.1:0-1210 GCF_000687185.1 Egretta garzetta
TTTTTTTTTTTTTTTTTTTTTTTTAAAGACCATCAGTTATCCCTGGTAATAAGAGGCAGAGCACAAGTGTTTTGTTTGCAACTAGAATAATACCTGCTCTACAGACAGGCAAAACTTACATTAAGATTTGCACAACACTTTGTGTTACTTAATCCCAAAACTCAAGCTCAGTTGCTGAAAAATATGTCCACATGCATGCAGTGGGCTGTAGTCCTTCATGGAGGGACTGGGCATTGCCCTGGAGTGTTACCAGCTGAAGTACAGCCAGCTAATAAGGCAGATGTCAGGAGAGGAAAATACAAACAGCAGAGATGCATTTTATTTATCATTTTTCTCCCTCCAAGTGAAGCAAACCTTTACTTGCAGTTTGCTGTCATTCTTCCTTCCACCTGTTTGTCTATCAGTCTGACTGTGGTATTCAATGTTACTGATTGTCCAAGGTGAAAACTAGAAAGCTGAAAATATAGCTCCTAGATGGTATAATGGGCAGAAAGTCAATCTGAAATTCTTATTCAGTGCTTCAGGCGGAAAAATGATTCTGCTGTCCCCTGCTGCCACCTTTTCCTGTCACTTGTAGCAGTTTAATCAATGAGTCCCTCCTGTTGAATATATAGCTTAACTTTTGTAAGTAGGTATAAATGCATCCCTCTGCCGGACAAACCAACCAGACCAAGTGGGGAGACCATGGGGACACTGAGAGACTCTCCAGAACTTAACTGCCATTCACTTTTTGTTTTTACAGTATTTTTCCCAGAAGCAGGGGAGAAGAAACACGCTCTAGCCAAAGGCAATCTTTTCATAATAAGCACAGCATATAAATATAGAACAACCATTTTTTTTCTCAGACTTGTTAATTATTCCAATATATGCTTTCACGGAATAACAATGCACTTGATGAGCCAGTCTGTGTCATCCTGTTGCTATAGAAATTGCTCAGTATAAGCCTCCTGGCAGTGTAATCAGTTTAACTCCCTTTAACCATCAGGGAAAGGGCAAAATAGAGCACTTCTGGATTCCATTTTTTATTTAAACAATTGCAAGTTCATAGACATAGATGTGTAGTTCCTCGTCGGGACAGCACAGCCTTTGGAGGACACTCGTTCACTGCCTGCTCATGGCTCCCGCTTCTCATTGTGGCCCAGAGCAGACACGGGTCTGCCCAGGGTTGGTGCCTATGGTGCCAAGCAGAAAATAAACCCATCAAAGACCA
>NW_009269280.1:0-1222 GCF_000687185.1 Egretta garzetta
TTTTTTTTTTTTCATTGAAGACAGTACAGCCATAACACACTGGTCTTCAAGAGTGCTGTTACATGCTTGTCACACTACGCGCTTGGAATATCATTCAGGGACAGCAGCAGTCTCTTGTGATCCTCCTGGCACAGTCAGTGAGGGTGTTGGCTCATCAACCAGTTGCCTCCTCAGAATAAATATGCATGGAATCAAGAAATGCAGAATTGCAGCTGCTCTCCAGAAAATTGCTCTTATAAAAATAAGTGATGAAAATCACAGTAGCAGCAGTTTGAGTTGACTTGCTGATAATACAGTGCTACCAGGCACATGAAGGGACACATTTAACTGGTACTGCTTTCCCAGCCAGTCAGCTCAGCTGTTATAGATGTGCTTTTGGAGGAATCTTTCCCCCTCATATAAGTCTGATTTTATGGAAGACTTAGATCCCCAAGTGCCCTACTTGCAGAGAATAAAATGCCAGTCGTTATGCTGGCAAAACACTAGCAAGAGGGAGAGAGCCTGTCTGAGCAGTTTTTTTTAAAATTGGTCTAGACTTGCTCTCATTAATTTGCTCTAGAGATAGCTGGAGAAAAGGACAGGAGAAGCTATTCAGCCTGCCTTGAGCCCTAGTGACACAGCCCTCCACTAGCACTGGCTTAGTCTGTGCTGCAGAAAGTGCAGTGCAGCAGCTAGAAGCAAGCACTCGGGTAGGAGGACATTCAGTCAGCTAAAGCGGATGCTGAGAACAGTTGTCCTCTGACAGCAGAATGCAGTCAAGCTCTCTCAAAGAGTTTCCAGTATCTATACATTAATAATCAAAGGAAGGTTCTTACAATCTTACAGCCTCCAGACCTGTATTATTAAATAAAAGTATTTCCTCATGCGATAACATAAAAAGGTTTGGGTTTTGCACGCCAGAGGATCAGTTGTTACTAATACGGAGTTATTTAACAGGTGAACTCTGCTAGCAGAGGCATTCAGTTTTTATAGCTATTTACTCAGGGTGGCAGATAGTCAGAATGAAACACCAAGTGATGTCAGTAGGGTGACTCTTAAAACATACCATTACAAGGAGACAAAAATCATATCTGTAGACAGGTGCTCCCCATAAAGCGTAGTTTGAAAAATGTATGTTATTTGCCATTTCTGAATATAGACAAAACCAAAAAATGCAACTCATAAATCTGTTGGTGGATAGCAACTATTTGACAGTGTACACAGTGCAATCCAGCCAGGCCAC
>NW_009269281.1:0-1223 GCF_000687185.1 Egretta garzetta
AAAAAAAAAAAAAAAGGATGCATAGGTGGAGGGAAGTTTTTAAGCTTATAAGACATGTCATGGAAATAATTACAGTGGCCCAATCTGTGAGGTAAACCATGGTCCTTCACCTAGAGCAACTTGGATGAAAAGTACAACAAACAGATCAGCGATCTGCATCATGTGTGTGCCACAGATGCTAAGAAAAGGAAAGTCTCCAACGTCAGTGGGCTTATGTACCCCCTTTGGCTTTGCCTCTGCAACACGTCACCAGGTTTATTGCCATTGTCAAAAGGTATCTTGCAGTCCCTGGCCTGAGAAAACCAGTGTTCTTGATGACAAACAAATGCTTTGTAAGCCGAATACAACTCCAGGAAGGATGCGGTAGATGCAGATGTATCCTAGGGTAGCTGAGTGCCTTAGAGCAGCCTTGTAAACAAATGGCACGCAAGCTCTGCCGTCTCAAGATTAACCAGGGACACTTCAAAAGAAAAGAAAGGGATGACTCATTGATCTCACCATTACCACTCCTGCATGAATCTGAAGGCTCACATGGGACAGATCGCCATCAGTTACACCCAGTAGCTAGAAAATAAATAGACTAGGTTCAAACAACACTCAATAAATAAATAATTATAGTGATATTGAAAAGCAAGCAGCAGTTTCAGAGATTTGTTGGTTGTACAGCGTCCAGCTAAACCCCAGAACACAAGCAAGCAAAGCAACAAAAAACCCAGTATCATCATTAGGTTTTGGCCATTGGCACTCTGTTCAGTACGCATTTTTCAAAATTACATTCTGTTTTCAATCTAGGTAGGTCTAAAAGGAAAAGTTCACCAAATAAAATACAAATGCTTAACTCATACTGGAGTGTTTTTTTCTTCATTAATATGAAAATAATCAATTCTTACTCAAGTCCTTGTTATTTACTCATTACCATATCTATGTGTCAAGATGAAGACTTACAGGTGTACAGATATACACGAGTATCAAATCACACCTTTATATGCACTGCATATAACTTTAGCTGGATGTTTGGCTCCTTAGTTATAGTATGTAGAATGACTGGTGCTTTAAAGGAGCTTGGTTTTTAGTGATGGCTTAGCCCTTACTGAAAATCAAGTCCCTTAAATTTCTTTCTCTCCCTCTCTCCTTCTCTCTTTGCATACCTCTGTGGTGGGTTGACCCTGGCTGGATGCTAGCTGCCCATCAAGCCACTCTATCGCTCCCCTTCTCAGCTGGAC
>NW_009269282.1:0-1225 GCF_000687185.1 Egretta garzetta
ATGGGGTTATTCTTCCCCTGGTGCAGGACTTGGTATTTCTCTGCATTGAACTTCATCGGGTTTCTGTTGTTCCATTTCTCCAACTTGCTGAGGTCCCTCTGAATGGCAGCACACTCATCAGTCCCTCCTGTCACCTACAGACTTGCTGAGAATGATCTCTGTCCCACCATCTAGGTTATTCATGAACACGTTGGACGGCATTTCCCCAGCACTGACCACTGGGGCACACTGCTGGTGACCAGCCTCCCATTAGGTTTGTGCCACTGTTATGGGAGAGACTGTCAAAAGCCTTTGTAAATTTCAGATAAACTACATCCAGTGCTCTCCCTTCATCCACCCATTCAGTCACATCATTTTGGAAGGGTACCAGTTTGGCCCTGTATGATTTTCACTTCATAAATCCATCCTTGCTCCTACTTTGCCTTCTTGTCTTTCGCGTGTCTGCAACAGCTTTCTGGGATTAGTTACTCAATCACTTTCGCAGAGATCGAGGTCAGGCTGATCAGCCTACAGTTCCTCAGATCCTCCTTCCCACCCTTCCTGAAGGTAAGGGTGATACTTGCTTTCTTCCAGTCCTCAGGAACCTCCCACACACCACCATGACCTTTCCAAGATAATTAAGAGGGGTCTTGCAGCAACATCAGCCAGCTCCCCCAGCACCCGTGGGTGCATTGCAACAGACCCACGGACTTGCGCATGTGCAGTCTGTTTAAATGTTCCTGAGCCTCATCCTCCCCCACCGAGGGTAAGTCTTCCTTGCCCTGCACTTTCCCCCTGGTCTCAGGAGCTGATGGCTGGTCTTACCAGTAAAGACCAAGTCCCCACTGCCATTCCTCAGCAGGCCCGCATTATCCCTAGTCATCCTCTTGCTGATGATGTGCCTGTAGAAATCTTTCTTGTTGCCCTTCATGCCCCTTGCCAGACTCAGGTCCATATGGGCTTTAGCTTTGGAAGGCCATCCCTGTATGTTTGGACAGCGCCTCTATCTTCCTTCCACCTCACCCAATGCTGCTTCTGCCTCTTGTGCGCATGCTTTTAATGGTAGGGTTAAGTCAGGAGCTCCTTGTTCATCCCTGTGTGCCTCCTGCAACCTTGCTTTTAAAATAGTCACTTAAGTAAGAGAGAAACTGTCATACTGCGTGGACTGTATTGGACTGAGTCTTACCTTAGTGAAAGGTGAACCCGAAATCCTCTCTTCACCCTTTCAGAGATGTCTGTGCAACAA
>NW_009269283.1:0-1226 GCF_000687185.1 Egretta garzetta
TTTTAAAATTATTTTCATTGACTGAAGAGAACTGGTTTCTATATTTTTAAAAAAAAGTATTCTGCTTTATTAAATAATATGTAAAAGAAAAAGGAATTATTTTCACTTCTGTGTTATCTGCTGAAGAATTTCTTTGCTTTCTTTTGGAACACAAACTGATGTCTTTGTTAAGCTTTTTCCAATAAAACTGATAGTGAATATATTTATATTCAAAGAGGTAAACTGTAAGGAAGGCTGACACAAACTTATGTAATATTCTGTCTTTGCAAAATAGAAAATGATGGGTTTGAGAGCTGTTAATTCTTTCTGCTTTATAAAATGAAAGTTTTGAGAAAAGGTGACAACTCTAAGACAAATGATAAAAAAAATTACATTATAACAAGGTCAACCACTTAGATTTGCATAGAAAGCACTTATGAAAAATATTTGCATATCTTGGCAAGTGCTCAAAAGGTGAAATATAAGTTGATAAGTTAACATACACTATTAAAAATCTTCCTGAAATAATACATTATTGCTTTACCAAAGTGGGATGTTTGTGTATGAATCTCAGTTTTATTTTTTAATATTGCCTATACATGATATCAACTAAAATATGTATAAAATTATTTGAGGCTTCAATTCTGAAATCAGTTAAAATTGTGAACATCCTGTGGAGTGACTGGAGCTATCCAAATCTGCTCAACTATATTACTGTCAGTTTCTGCAGTGCTTATGAAAGATTTTACCATTGATTATTAGTGAGAAATATCATGGATTTTTTAAGATTTTACATACTGAAAGAATAATAAAGCCATTTTTTTAAAATAGTTAAACAACTGTGTAAGTTAGGAGATCCTGAGTTTCTCACTGTCTGGGTGAGTAAAAATGCATGTATTCACAGAAAGGGAAGGAGACATGTTTAGGTCAGTATTTTCACAAAGCGGAAGAAGTCTTCTAGACGAGGTGAATTAGGAAAAATAGTAGGAGGGTTGGTAAACTTAAAAATTATGAAGTCAATCTTGCCAAGGTAATTTCTGCATCACTGCATTATACAATATGTGGAAACAATATCTAGCAAGGGAAGCATCTTTATCATTTAAATGAGAATACATTTTCATTTAATTTCAGAATAATTGAAATCTTTTTCTGTAACTTCACTGTTCTTTCCCCACCTGAATTTATTTCTTTACCTTTATATGCATACACTCCCCTTCAAAATGTTGCATTAGAGAGGAAAAAAAAAA
>NW_009269284.1:0-1229 GCF_000687185.1 Egretta garzetta
GCACCCAGATCTTCTAGTGGCAGGACAGTGCCTTAAGAAGATAAGGATGCTCCCCAATAAGTCGTACTTCTTTTTAGAATACCTTTTCTAAAAGGCTAGAAGTAGCTTGACAACTAAGTTTCACTGGAAGCTGGGGTTTCTGCCGTTGCAAATAGTTCTTTTCTTACCTCGACAAATATGTGCAATTGGAACCAGAACTGGGGGAATTATTTTATTTTAGCTATTTTTACACTTCTTTTAATAGAAAATGGGTGTAAGATTAGCAACCGGCATTGCTGCTTGGAACTCCAGAAATGATGCAATGCTGGTTGTTAATCTTACGCCCATTTTCTATCAAAAAACCAAAAGTATTCACTGATTCTTTTCACAAAC
Source organism: Egretta garzetta (assembly GCF_000687185.1). Classification (NCBI taxonomy): domain Eukaryota; kingdom Metazoa; phylum Chordata; class Aves; order Pelecaniformes; family Ardeidae; genus Egretta; species Egretta garzetta. Next base: position 373 of record NW_009269284.1, read on the forward strand.
GTTGCTAGGTGCAAAAATCATCACACTTCAGGCAGCAATATTAGTCCTATGAATATCTATGCAACTTAAGTGACAGATTTGTTACAGGTCAGTATCAAGAGTGGGAACATCGCAATGCATTAGATGCACCACACTTTGAAACCTTTGTGGTTTTTTTGCATACTCAGGGTAACTTCCAACATTCTTGCAGGAAAAGAGCAGTTTTCAGTAATTATCTCTCTAACTATTGGAGTTTTTTACCTCTCAGCTTCCACGCAAGCCAAGTTACCTACCTTTCAACTGGAATTGCACCAAATGAAACATTAAGAGTTATGCATCCTGGCTGTGATCAAGTAATCACTTAACAAAGCACAAACTGTATTTCCTAAGTCCAAACAGAATGCATCTAATGACGGATGGCTAAGTAATCCAGGAGAAATGAAAGAGGCTTTCTTTTCTTCAACATTATTTACCATCTGCTACCATTCCCCTCCTTCCCTCCAGATTTTAGTGGGGTTAATTTCACAGCAGGAAGAATGAAAAATACAGATTCATTAAAAACTAAGACAGTAGACAGACAACAATTTACTAGAAAAATATGAGAGTTCTATACTTAACTCCTTGTGGGAGTTTTTAGGGCTCTGGGTGAAATTTTTTCCACAAAAGCCTCACTCTAACAGGACACCATTGGGAGGGTCCATCCACTTTGCACAGATTTGCAGATTTTGACTGGAAATTGTTGAAAAAAAATCTGGATGTCAGATAAGTAGTTTTCATGAAGACTATCATGGGAAAGGATATAAAAACATCCCAACATTTTCCAACAGTCTTTCTTTAGTTTTGCACAACTTCACATACTTTTTTTAATACTTTTTTTT
>NW_009269285.1:0-1229 GCF_000687185.1 Egretta garzetta
CTCAAGGCTAATCTCTTCTCAATCAGGGTGTATGTGTTCACCCTACACAACTATTGGCCTCTATCTTCTACCATCGCCAGACCCATCCCTGAGCTGTTTCTTAAAGGGAATGAACCATTTCCCAAAGAAGAAGGAGGTAGGAGGAAATACAGGTATCAGTGTGGGCAACTGGTGTCCCGGGTCCTGGAACAAACTGGGAAGAGAGGTTATCTAATACTGCAGGTGGGACTGGTGCACCCACATGCCCTGCTCCTACAGCAGATATTGAAACAACTGCCTTGACCTCCTTGGTCCCAGGAACTTAAGTCTACCTAATTAGCTACCTAAATCCACTGCGTAGGTAGTCCTAAATACTATTGCCGTTGGTGCTACCTTACCAGCTGGGCTCTGCGCACACCCAGCATGGGAGAGCTCCCAAGAGAAAAGCTTTGCACAGCTGGTGGGAGATCCAAAAAAAAGTCCCCCTTCCTTCTTGCACAAAGCACAGCTGCAGGCTCAGGTACATGCAAGAGGTGGGTGTGTTGGCCACAGGCTCTCTAAGGAGGCATCGGTTGAGAGACAAGTGTTTGCAGCCTCCAGGAAAGGTCTGAAGGCCCCATGTACGCTATGAAATCAAGCTTGTCCCAAACTGCAGTCTGGCCCCGTGGCCAATGGGTGCAGAACAGCCTGTCCAGCTGTCCTCTTCTCCACTGCAGAGGGACCAAACCCAGACTCCTGATGTTAAAGGTCCCTGCTTCATGCCCATTCATGAATCCCCCAGATGTGAAGTGCCAGCTCTTTAATGGATATCCAGTAGTTGTTTATACATGTGTGCCAGCCCAACACTAAATATAAGTGAACCTGTCCTGCAGTGACCAACCTCACTCCTATCACATGGTAAGGGTGCACCCAGGGCTTTCACCGTGGAAAGCTGGGCTGGTGCAGGAATAACCGCAAAGCTTGTGTGATCCACTGCAGTCAGAGAGGGCTTCAGAGCTGCCTTGCAGCCTGAGTTTCATTCCTGAATCACCCAAAGCTTTCCCTGGTTCATGTCACAGCCAGGATTGGCATGGGAAGGGCCCTTCTGCAGGAACGGGAATGGTGCAAAGGCAGGTCAGCCGCCACCCCATCCTCCCAACCAACCTCACACCACTACTTCACTGCTGGAAAGCATACCCAAGCTGCCCCCACCTCCAAAATAACTCTAGGTCAAGTGAAATACCTGCTGCTGGCCATCAATGGGAATGAAG
>NW_009269286.1:0-1227 GCF_000687185.1 Egretta garzetta
GAGTGAGGTGTTCAGAGGCAAACTCCTGGTGAGCTTTGAGGTGCCGGCCAAGAAACATGGAGGGAACTACATGTTCTAATGTATCAGCTCTGAGAGACAAAGTGGTATCTGGAGCTTCATTTCTGAGCATGGGGATGATTTCCTTTGGAAAAGTGAGATGAGAGAAGACACACACATTTAGGACAACAGAATCTTTCTCCATTTGTGATTTTCTGGGCAGACTACACAGGGATTCAGCTGATCAAATGGACTCATGTACCACAGGGAGAGCTAAGTCTTTCTCATCTCCATCCACTGTATATGTAGATCTCTCCTGACTGTTATGAGAGTTGTCTCATTTCATCTCTACGTGACCTAACAGATTTCAGGACAGTTACTCAGTGGAATGGCCAAAGGAAGGCCTGTAGTGTTATGGGAGGTGCCAAGGCTTTCACACACAGGTACACGCGGCTGGCAGGGACACCACTGGCCTTACATGGGAAAATTGCCCCCCTACAAAGCGTGTGTGTGACACGCACCCCAGACAGCACTGCAGAATGATTTGGTGCCTTTTGGTCAAGGACAGTGGACAGTGCTTGTTAGAAGATGCTCAAGGTTCATAGCAGCTTGTTGGACTCAAGGAATCCTGTGGCTGTCCTTACCTGGCAGCTTAAAGGCACCTCAGCTTCCTCAGAGGGTTTCCAGGAGTCCAGCAAAGATCTTGGCCATTTTCAGGACACTCTTGGACAAAAGCCCTTAGGAAGTTAATGGGAATTCATTGTTCACCGCAATGTGAGCGGGAGGTCACTCTAAAGACCACCCAGGGTCCCTTCCAACCTGAGTGGTTCAGTGACTCTCTTCTCTCTGATGATAACTACTGCAATTCTTGCAGTCGTGAATTCCCTCTCTGCATAGGAGTTCGCACCAAGCACAGCATCCCCAGACTCAGCCTCTCCTAGTGATGCGATGTTGCTTCTTAGGCCTGAGGCTTTCTAGGTTCAAAGTTCAATTGTGAATGACATCATGTCCAGACTGGATCCTTCTTGCAGCCTGCAACACCTGTGCAAGACATCATGATAATTAGCGAGACTGACACACGCAGAAAGCCAAGTGGAGGTGGCTGTGAGAGTCCTTGATGTGTTTCATTAAGGAGGGTGGCCAAGCCCTGACCCCACTACCCTAGGAATGGCGATCCTTTCCTTCCTGTGGGTCTCAGGGCTCTTGCTAGGGGCAGAGAGATGTCAGGGT
>NW_009269287.1:0-1228 GCF_000687185.1 Egretta garzetta
AGCCTGCTCCTGCTGACCATGGTTAGGGTGGCGACTTCACAGCCAGGCTCGTGTCAGTCTCACTGCGAGCCACATCGCTTGGGCCCGTACACAGAACCTCTGGTGCAATGCCATGTTTAGTCTGACTGCACGGGAACGCAGCACTGGTTTATTAGCAAGTTGTGTATCTAGATGAATAGTATATTGGAGACTGCAGACAGGCAATTACCAAAAACTGGAGAAGCAATAGATGTTAAGTTATTAAATTAAATTTGCACGAGAATGTCTACATATTTAATTAGCATTTAAGGAAAGTGCTTAAGCAAGGAAGTTACAGCTTTTCAAAGTATCAGTATTTCAGCAATAAATTGTTGTCTTATTGTCTTGCCTTAGTAGTTTTGTTGAGTGCTTTTTAAGAGATTGCCACCTCTATAACGGGGATAACAGCAGCAGCTCATTTGGAGAAAGCACAGCCTCCTTCCACACCCACGTTTAAGAGCCCGTCGTTTCTCTAACACCCGCTGCTGCAACCGCAATCACAGCTTACAGCTTTTCAGGCTGAATTCTTCAGTTCATGAACCTTTCCTCTCCACACAAACCGAGGCAGAAGATACAACTTAGGCTAAGTCAGGCTTCAGGGACTTGGGCAGGAGCTGCTTTTGCTTTGATTACTGCTGTTCCTTGAATTCTCAGGGTGGAAAATGATGGGACAAAGCGTGCCCGAGAGCTGGGACTGCACCCTCTGCCTGTAATTTCTCAGTCTTTAACAGATTAACAGTCTTAATTAACTGGCAGGTGTTAAACCAACTGGCCTAAGTTTGAACACCTTCTTGTCATCATTCTATTGAACGCACTTGCAGCCCGAGCTCTGTTACCAGCCTGGCATGTACAAATGTACAAGGGGTAAAAGCTCAAAGGGAAAGCTCTGAGAACTTGAGCCTAAATTCCTATTTCTGTAGCAATAATCTCATAAAGCCTTCACCTTTTCTTTGTGAACTCCACAGTATTCCTCAATGTTTCCTAATTTATCAGTGAACCCAGTGGTGCACGTACAGTAACATGGACCCCTGCCCGACTTGCACACATAGCAAGCACAGTTGAATCCTCAGCTATGTTTTTTGGGAAACAAACCCGGAGGAAATACAAGAAGATGCATGCATCTTTGGCCATGAATGGGCAAAGCCATCCTCAGTGAGCATCAGCCAATGTCAATGATCTAACCTGATCTAGTTAGCAGTGTCCCTGCTCA
>NW_009269288.1:0-1225 GCF_000687185.1 Egretta garzetta
GGAGAAGATGAAAGCAGCAGGAGACCACGGTCTCCAGCTTATCTCGTTAATTCATCTTTCATCGTTTTAGTTGAGTGACCGGCACAGTAGGCACAATGACTTTGTTCCCATGACATTTCATCATGAGAATGAGTGCAGCCCTGGACAAGACGAGTGGAAAATCACTTTAGGAGTCAGTGAACTAACTTATTCAAAATATTCTCTTGTTCAAGACCCAGAAACATTCTCCCTGCAAATCTGTTTCAGAATCTAGCTAAAGAGCAAAGACTCTGATGATAATTAGACCTCTGACAATTGTGGTTGGTTGAGGAACAGACCCGTTTTATTAGTCTTGAATGCACTTTTACCAGCCTATTATTTTGCTCTGTTTTTTAATCATCTTGCCTGAAGGTTTGTGTCAGTTGTACCTTGTCATTTATCCCTCTGTCTCTTGACCTGCTGAAATGAAACACAGAACACTAGTAACATATTAAAAAAATGAAATGGTGAAACATTAGGCATTGCTGAAGATTTAATGGGGAAAACTTTCATAAAATGTCATTCAACACATTCAAAACTATATTAAATACTTTTTGGACTACAGAGTCAAACGACTACAAACCTCAGTGTTCCTTGTGAAAAATCAGCCTCTTTCTTCTTCCTTCTTCCAAAAATGGATAGAAAAATATAGGTTTTGGTCGAGAGAGTGGGTTGCTTTAGAGGCTTAGTTTTTTTCCAACTGGAAAAATGAAAAATGTATGCATGTATAACAAGGACAGTATAACCAGGGGGGCTGCACCACATGAGGGTTATTTTCAGTTCACCTTTGTGTAATTTGTAATTGATTAGTTAATTTTTAGAACTTCAAAACTTTTAAAAGGTGTTTCTCCTCTGGGCACCTGGATGTCTCACAACTATTAGACTAGGTCTTACAAACTTAGTGATGAGATTTTTGAAGCTGCAAGAAGAATGCAAATGCCAAATGCTTATTTGGGTTACTCCAAACCCTGCTGGTATTAAAAGTACTACCCTAAGTATTTAAAGCCAGACACCCATGGTATGTTAAATTCCATTATAATGCTGACTGCAGTGCTAAGCTTATTGATTTGTGTTTTTCTTTTCATGCTTAAGGTGTTTATTTAGAAAGTTAAAGATGGATTTGAGTCTGCAACTGAGGTTCCCACTGTGAATGCTTTGTTCTTACTACCAGCAAATCATACACACACACACACACACACACACACAC
>NW_009269289.1:0-1231 GCF_000687185.1 Egretta garzetta
GCAAACCTGGCAATGACCAAATTTGCAGGGAGCTGGAGCCCCCCAGTGTTGTAGCCCAGGAGGGGGCAAAGCCCTGGGCTTGTCCCCTGCACCCACTTGTAAAGCGCAAGGGGCTTTGTCCCCATCCCAATGTTTGCTGCATTTTCTGCATCTGATGCTTTAAGGGGGGGTTTAATTAAACCTCTCCTTTCCTGAGCACTCCTCCCAGCCAGGACCCCACTGCGGGGGCCAGCAAGGGCAAAGGGGGAGCAGAGCCAAGGCACCCAGCCCAGCATCACCCCCCAGGTGCAGGATCAGCCCCAGGGATGGAGTCAGCCCCCAGGGATGGGGGCCCAGCACCAGTCTCTGAGGGCTCAGAAAGGTCCCTGTCCCATGTAACCCCCACCCCTCGCTGCCTACGGAACCAGGGGTGTCCACAGCCCTTCCCTGCCTGTGGGACAGCTCAGAGCAGGACCCAACCATGCGTCACTGCCTCAGCAGTGGCACTCAGTGGCTTCCGAGGGGGTGACCGGTGCGCCCCAAAGCAGTGGGGTCATGCCACAGCCGGGGGGGGACACCGCAGCAAGGACACCGGTTCTGCAGTGCTGCCAGAACCCTCCCTCCCACCAACATCTGGGCACAGCTGGGGGACAGCTGCCCTTTCCTCCGAAGTGCCTGACCAAGGGGTAGCCAGGACTTTTCCTCGTGGGCATCCCCCCCCAAAAAAATCCTCCCCATTTCAGCCTCCAGAGGCTTGGGCTGCAGTGCCCTGCCCTGTGCCACCTCTGGCATCATCACCTGCAGGCTCTCCAGCACCATCCCTGCTGCAGCACAGAGGCTGGGAAAAACCCAGCCACATCCTGGCTGGAAGTGCCTGGGGAAGTCCCAGGGCACCTTCCTTGTGACAGCCGCATCCCGACGGATGAGCAGCATCCCTCCCGGGAGGGGACGAGGGGCTCTGGCAGTGTCAGGGTGCCCATGTGAGCCACAGAGGGGCTTGGCTTTCCACTGGGGCTTTGGTTTTGCGGATGTGGGAGAGCCCCAAGCTCCTTCAAATTCGTTTGAGAAAAACAAAAAAAATCAGCAAGAGTTTTGAGTCGGGAAAAAGAGTAATGCCAAGAAAAGCCATCGTCGGTAGCTTGGTTTCCCCCAAGCAGCAGCTTGGAAGGGTCTGATCCGTGCCCGCAGAGCAGCGGCATGTGGAGTGGTATGGAAAAATCCCCTTCAGAGAGCCACAGCCGGTCCGTGCAGC
>NW_009269290.1:0-1229 GCF_000687185.1 Egretta garzetta
TTCTCATATTTCAGACTCTGTCGGTCTCGATGCTGTTGCGCTATTCGCACCATCAGATTTTTGTCTTCATTGGTAAGCATCTCCTAAGGGATTCAGGGTGTACTGGGCACTGTGCCTGCTCCAGCGCAGTGTATTGTGTATATACTCTTGAATATATCCCCCCCTGTGCCCCCGTCACTGCGCTCGCGAGAGCTGTTCTGTCTCTTGGCAAGTGTCAGGGATGCTGGGCCTGGGACAGTGGACACTGCACGTTGCAGTGCTCTGAACGGGGAGTAGTGTGGGGGCGCAGGGCTCCGTGGCCCCACATCCGCTTTGTGTTACAGCCTGTTTTCCTTCTTGCAGTTGACCTGTTACAGATGCTGGAAATGAACATGACAATCGCATTCCCTGCAGCCCCCCTCCTCACCGTCATTCTGGCTCTAGTAGGTAAGGACGTTGGCTCACTTCTTGTGTACGTGCAGCAAGTCCCTTTGGGATCTGTAGGAAGCATAATTCCCTGTTCTGGAAATGAGCAGGTGGTTGGTGTGTCCACTCATCACAAGGTGGCAGGCTCTGGAATTTGATAGCACAGTGAGCTGCGTTGTCCTTCCGGGTCCCCTGGAAAAGCAGTTCATTTGGGAGTCACATAAACGGAAGCTTTGTCTGTCCCTTCAGTTCATTTCAGATTTGCGCTTCCTGTGACCACCTTGCTTTAGCACAATTTGAATTTAAAAAACAAGCAACAAAAACCCCACCAAAATCTGCACTGTCTGGAGGCAGCTGATCCTCTGGCCTGCATAGTGACCGCAGGCAGCAGCAAAATGTGTTTGCCCTCAGCTGCTGCTTTAAACAGAGATGATTTATCCTGCTGTGGTCTTTGCTGCGCAGTCACGCAGCCCCGGCTCTGGGCACGACCGAGGATCCCTCACACGTTCCTTTGGGAAGCCCTTTGCCAAACTGGTGTCTGTGCCCTGCAGCGTGCTGATGTCAGCCACCCTCTGTCCTGTAGGTATGGAGGCCATCATGTCCGAGTTCTTCAATGACACCACCACGGCGTTTTACATCATCCTTATTGTGTGGCTGGCTGACCAATACGACGCTATCTGTTGCCACACCAATACAAGCAAGAGGCATTGGCTCAGGTAAGCGCCGGCTGGGACCTTGTTCCCGTGTTGTGCGTTCTCGGGGGGACTGCGCGTCCTGTTCTCTGGTGGGAGAAGGCTGCTTTGGATCCTTTCCAGCCTCCCAGG
>NW_009269291.1:0-1232 GCF_000687185.1 Egretta garzetta
ACAAGCAAATCAGGCAAATCAGTGCGACTCCTGTGACCCCTCAGGGATCCACCACACCTCGCCCCCTGCCCAGAAGACCCTGGGTCTGGTGTCATGTTTATGCCCTCAAATCCTCCCAGTGTTGCCTTGTTTTTCCATTTCCTCCACCACCCACTGTTTCCCTTCCGAGTCTCTCCCTGCCCACACCCCCATCAAACACGTGTCAAGCTGTGCTTATTTGGATGGTGCAAAGCATTTCAGCAAAAATGTCTTCAACAGCGGAGCTGTACAGGGTCCATGGGAGGAAAGGCATGTGGATAAGGCACTAGGCAGGAAATCTGCTGTTTGGCTTTTGCACTGAACTGCTCTCTGACTCAAGGCCAGCCCTATTTAAACTGTTCTCTCCCAGATAGATCCATGTGGATGACAAACCAGCTCCCTGCAGGGAGCAGGGTCCCGGTGCATGCCCACACAGTGGGGCAGAGCTGTGCAGAAGTGGTAGGAGCCACCGGGCTGAGCTGGTGGCCATGCATCGGAGGCTGCTTTCCCCTTCCTCTCAGCCTGACCCTGGCTCCTCGGGCGGCTCGTTTAGAGCCAGCTCAGATATCCATGGGCTCAGTGCGATGTGCAGTGTAAATAGGAACTTAATCCCATTACAGACCTGAGTGTGCCCACCGAGGCCAAGCATCTCGAGCTGGCTAAAATACAAAAGCAAGGCAAGTCTTCTTCACACCCTCTTCTCCAGTGTGTGAGTGAGTTTAGATTGCTCCCTACCTAAAATTGAAGCCGGTGGCGTTTTATGCCAGTTTACACCAGTTGCAACAGGAATGAATGACAGTGAGCCACGTAGCATGGCAAGGGACCCAGCCCAGGATCATCTCTGAGTTTGCCAAATTGCTGCAAGGACATAGCACAATTAAAAAGAAAGCCTTCATCCATGTCACTGATGAATAACACTTGGAGTTACTAAAACAGGAAGGACTTTAAAGGACCAATTTGTTTTCCACTAGCTGGGTTGCTCTATATTCTTTGCAATTCTCTGAGGTTGGACTGTAGAAATAAACCGGTCAGGTTCACTTTTACTCAGCGTTGGTTTCTAGTCAGGGTGCTTTGCTAGGCTCTTGGGCTTGAATCAGCAATAACTGGGCTATAAATGATGAAGGGAAAACCAAGGAGAAGAAAAGGAGGGTGGGGAATGTAAAATTCCCATACTATTCCTGCTCTACCTATATTTTGCCAGATTTTGGGCCAAA
>NW_009269292.1:0-1237 GCF_000687185.1 Egretta garzetta
TTTTTTTTTTTTTTTATGGAAAGGCATTCCAAACAGCTGAATAGTCTTCCTCCTTTTACCTAGCCTTGTCTGGGAACAGTGACTTTGAGTTACCCTTACTCAGTGTGGCTTCCCTATTGCTCGGCCATATGTTAAGTGCTGCTGTCAAATCCACAGTGCAAACAGTTACCATCCACTGCGGAAGGCTGCAGCTGATGGCTTACTGCTGCTTAGGACAAAAGACTTGCTGCCACTTTTCCAAGGAAGGAGGCTTATACCCTTCCCTCTGCCCTGCTTGTATAGGGGACAGCGTTGACTTGCAGTATTGTTGCTGTTTGGCACTTGTTATCCTTGTCTTGAAATGAGGAGTTAACCAAACCTACTGCCTCTGAGCCCCTCCAGAAATAGGGGAAAGCACAGCTGTAGCCTGCAACAGTAAGCTCCTGACTGGTGAACATGTTTCTCACTGTCCTGAAATCTTTTTAATGTAAGTGCAATTTCTGCCTGCTTAGCAATGCTGTGAGGCACACCTACTCCAACATGTATTAATGAAATAATGTTAGAACAAACAATGGGGTTAGTGCTTTCTGCCAGGCTCTTGCTTATAACCAAGTCCCAAGATCAGGATCACCAGGAAATACTAAGAAAAAAATCTCAGAATGAAAAACAGGAATCTGCTTTGGTGTAGAGCACCCATCAAACAGCAGAAAGGAAAGGCTGTAAATGCAAGTAAATCTGGAAGAGGTTAACTTCAATTTCCTAGGCTTAAGATTGGTAAAAAACAAAAGAGCTGTGCCCAGTGGGACAGAAGAAGAAAAAAACCTTCCTAACCAATTAAGTGCTAAAACTCCTGTGTTACACACCTTATGTGAATTGATCAGTGTTAAGTTTAGTTATGAGGAGTGGGCACAAACTTAAAATGTTTTATTCAAAGAGCATACACAAAGCAAAGAGCAGAACTTCTGTAGTAGTTTGGCCTTGAAGACTCTTTCCAGTTAACAAAGATCCATTTTCTAGGTTTCCTGTCACAGGAATAGCCAGCAATAACTGAAACAGTTGCAGAGAATCACCCAATGTTAGCGCTCTAGATATCTGATTCAACACAGTCCTACTTCTAACAGACTTCCTGCCATTACAAGAATCTTTAGAGTGCTTTTTTCATTTCATAAAATGGTATAAAAATATGCAAGCATACCATGTACAATCAGATAACATTCAGCTGCTTGAATACCTTTCAGAAAAGGCTGGGAGCAAGGGC
>NW_009269293.1:0-1235 GCF_000687185.1 Egretta garzetta
CCCCTTAAATTAAGGCAATGCAGTGTTGCGTTGTAAGAAGGCTCTGTTTTTCTCCTGACCCATTTCAGTAAAAATTCAGCCAGTCTAGACCATGTGCTGCTGTTGAGGATGGAAAGAAATTCATAGATAGTAAGGGCTCTATCATCGGCTCATCTCACCTCATGCATAATACAGCCTGGAGAACTCCCCTGGGACGCTCCTCTTGAGCCCAGCACTGCAGCTGGATGACACCCTGTTTTTTTGTGTGTTTATCCAGAACCATCTTGAGTTCTGGCTCAAGGGTCTTGTCCAGTCACTTCTCCTTCATCAGCAGGATGTGAGACACTTGCTATGGGAGACAGCAACCTGGTTTTGACCCATGGTGCCAGCAGCATGCTGAAAATGCTGGCTCTTCAATGTGTTCCCTGCATGTTTGTGGCATCTGTGCTTTTCCAGACCCTGGTTGAGGGAGAAGGAGGGCAGTGGGAGTGCTGAGAGCAATGGGAGTGCTACTGGCATCTTTCCTTTTATTCCTTCCCCTTGAGGACCCGGGGTCGCCTGTCTCAGTGGGGGCTATGGACCAGGGGAGCTTGCAGGCCAGCTCCAGATGCTCAGCAGTGGATGAAGAAGACATTTGTGCAGCTTAGCTAAGCCAGTCCTATCTCCTTCCAAGTTGCAGGCAGCAGAGTTACCCCCAGAAGGCAATTAAGGGCACCTCAGAGAACTGCCTGCCACTGATCACCACCTGAAGGACTTGTTTCCTTCCTCAGATGGAGACAACCACCTTTGCCTTCCTGGGCACCCTGAGGGGCCTTGTTCTGCCATGGCAGTGATTTATGGCTCCCAGGAGGCTGCACACCCTGAAGAGGAGGGTAGTTTTCTTGTGAACTGACTTAAAAATCATTTTTTTCCCCCCATTTGTTCCACAAATGAAATGAAACAGCTCAGTCTCAGGGCTTGCAGAAAGACTTGTTTCCATCAAGCCCTTGGAAACGCTGTCATGTTTCATTCCAGGAGAAATGGGTTTGAAACTTCTCCACTGCCAAAAAAAATTCTGAAACTGCAGTTTCTTCTCTTCTTCCCACCTGAAGCTGCCTGGGTTTCCCTGGGGCAGGAGTGACTGATTCAGGTCCGCCTTATCAATGGCCATCACATTTATTCATGTATCTTTTCCCCACCGTTTCTAATATATAGATGTCTTGAAGATACCCAGGTAATCTGGGGGCTGTTACTTTCAAAAGTCACCAAGGTTTCTG
>NW_009269294.1:0-1235 GCF_000687185.1 Egretta garzetta
CTATCTGCTGAAACCAAACTGAGATGGGGAGGCAAAATGCTTCCTTTCCCATAGCCCAGCAATGATAACATTTTTCATATCAGGTTCTCTTAGGAAAAATATACTATGCCTGCATATTTTATTTGGATGCGAAAGAAGTTTTTCTGACTACTTCATCTCCATAATTTCTTCCCTCCTTTGTCAGCTTCATTTTTTCCTTAAGCTCTGAAAAATGAAGAGCTCTTCCCTCTTTGCCACTGGAAATAAACAGCTATGCCACACGAGCTTCTGCTCCAGGAAGCCAAGCTGAATCTTCTCTTCCCCTACACACTGAATATTGAATGTTGGGTCTCTTGGGTGTAAGGGTGCTTTCCTCTGTCCTGTCAAGGGTGAAATACCTGACAAAGGTCAGTGAAATTTGTAATCCTGTTACATATAAAACCCAGCATAATGCCAGGGCAGGCTTCACTGCCTACCAAGAGGTCCCTCATCCTCACTGGGAGCCCTGGATATCTTTCCTGTTCTCCACTGGGAAATACGGGCTTGCCATCTTCTAACAGGTAGGGAAGCTGGAGTGACAGTTAATCATTCCGTGGTGGACCTAATGTAGGTTAACATAAAAGTGCTAAAACAAGGCAATATGCTAACCACAAGAGAGCTTTGCCTTCCTCTTAAAAACAGAATTGGGAGTGCTTTATAGCAGATTGCCCAAATAGGTAGGGAAATGGGAAAAACAGTCAGAAATTATTAGGACTTGGTGAAATGAACACAAGGCATTTGGAGAGTAAGTGGTCTACGGCCTGAAGGAAAGAAAATCTTTTATCAGGCAATGACAAGATGATGTGTAAATGCAGATGGAGAAGAGATTACGAAGTTTGGGGTGGTATGTTCTTAAAGGCAAATCTTATCATGGCGTGGGGCCTGGTATCAAAGGCTCAGTCTGAAATCTGAGGAGGTGAATACAGTCCAGTCGGATGTCCTACAATGGGTGCTGGGGAAGACAAGAAAGAGCTGAAAAACAGTTTGCAGTCAGTCATGAACAAAATACCAACACAGACATGCTAATAATAACAGAAAAGCTCAGTCCTAAACCAGAGGATGCTCTTAATCCGAAAGTTGCAAACACACATTGTCAGTGAAAAGGGGGGAAAAAAACCCCAGCCCTATGGCTTTCTTTTCTAGGAGGAAGCATACTCATATCACAAAGTCACCAGGTTAACCCCAGCTGGGGAAACAAGCAACTGAATCGAGGTTGC
>NW_009269295.1:0-1237 GCF_000687185.1 Egretta garzetta
AAAGTATTAATCAGTGAAATTAAAAAAAAAAAAACAACAAAACTAGCCTAACATCTTTAATATAGGCAATCTCTTATAATTTATAGAAACAGTAGGCACAGCATTTGTAATAAATGTAAAAATGTAGAAGTATGTATGGTGCTAATAGGAGAAAAATAAGGTTGAAGCAACAATCCTAGCAGTTATTTATTAAAGACATATGACACGTTAAAACTTAAAAAGTCAAAAGACTGCTCAGGTTAAGGACCTATAAAAGGTACTAACATGTACAAAAAACCAAGAATGTGAAATTAATTAGTCTTGCTTTAAAGGAGAATTTTCCAAAGTTCTCATGATTTATGGTAGGCAGCTATGGGAAAGCATAGTTCTACTTATTTGTTGATCCATTCAGCTGAACTTATTGTACTTATTTATCACCTTGTTAATTCAGACAGATGTGATGTCATCTCTCACTGCTCTCATCCAGCCTCTCTCTGCTGCAGTTAAGTTAAATCACTGGAAAAGAGCAGTTGGGAGCACAAAAGATTGCCATAATTGAAAATAGGTGCGTTTTCCAGTTGAACATTCCTGTGATTTGGAACTGAAAACAAAAGTGAATATACAGCTTTACTCCTGGGAGGACAAGAATGGGAATTATTTTCTCTTATAAGTATGTCCATTCTGTACGGTTCAAGTCACTGATCATATTTTAATAAGTACCATCTCTCCATTATTTCTATTACTTTGAAGTACAAAAATGTTACTATGTCAACTTTTTTTCTCAAGCAGCTTTTGAAGAAATAAGTCATTAAATGCCTAGAAGAGGGAGAGACACTATAAATATCAAAGGTAAGAATGAGTAAACTCAGAAATACAATGTGCCAGTGATAGACATCAGAATGGAATCTACTAGTGATACCGTGGCCCTGTAAAAAACCATTTTTTTAACCAGAAGACAACACTGGCTTCTGTGATTGTATTTTTCCCATCATTTTCTGATAGCTGTTGTTATTTATTAGTAAATATCAAAGAAAACAAGAGTTTGACAAACCTGGAGTGAGTTCAGTGTAGGGCCAACACAAGCAGCTCCAATGTTGGGATTTGCCCAGCCTGGAGAAGATAAGGCTTTGGGGGGTCCTCACAGCAGCCCTCAGTGCCTGCAAGGGGGTTAGCGAGGATGTGGAGCCAAGCTCTTCACAGCGATATATGGTGGGAGAATAAGAAGCAGCAGGCACAAGTAGAAACAAGAGAGGTTCAG
>NW_009269296.1:0-1240 GCF_000687185.1 Egretta garzetta
AGCCACGCCAATGGCTGCGAAACCAGGAGAAAACCTCAGGCAGGAGAATACGGGAGAAGCTTTGCTCGCCGTTGCCAAGGCGACTCGTCGTGAGCTGGATAAACGCTGGCTCATCGCTGCTGTGGTTTTATTGCTTTTCGGCATTTTGAGTGGAACCAAACAAACACCCGGGGGTGAAAAGAAGTGGGAGAAAGGTGAAGGGAAAGGACAAACCGGCGCTGGCACTTGAAAGCAAACGGCGCTCGCGTGGGCAGAAGGGGCTGCCTGGGTTTCTGTCCCCAACCTGTGCCCTGGCCCTGCGCACCCCTGGGCCGTAGCTGGCTGCCAGTAACGCCCTTCCCAAATGACAGCGTTTGATCCTAATGATTTATGCACAAGAAAGGACCTGGAATAAAGTGAGGAGCGTGACGAGTCTGGTGGGAAAGGCTTTCCAGTATTGGTGTGACTTTACTTAAGGTTATTTAACCTACCCCATTTCTCTCTCGCCTTTTGCAGGGCTGGGGCGGAGCAGGGGGTAGGGGTTGTGGCTTCATCAGATTGAGAGTTTTCTATTCTACTCTCTTGTTCTAGACTTTTAGGTAGGGCAGTGTCCAGCAAGGCGCCATTACCCAGCAAGCTGACGACTGGCCAAGGCTCTTGCTGTATCTAATCCTTGCTCTGCCGGCCTGGGGAGGGCTGGGGGCCGGGGGGGCAGCTCCGGGGGTTTCCCGTGGGGCAGGGGGGTTCCTGCCTGCCTGGGGACCCTGCGGAGGCTCAGGCCAGCAGAGGGCAAAGCTGCTACGCGCTGTCCTGCAAAGCTTAGGGCGGCTTTGCATCCAGTGCGTTTGCCTATGCCTTACACGCTGGCTGATCATATAGGTGAAGCTGTATACATGATTTTGGGGCAGGGGGGCGGAAAAGTCCCCTGTGTTCGCAGGTGCTGGGGTGCAGAGTGCCCAGGCACTAGCTGTGAGCCCTGGCGCTCATCTGCTGCCTGCAGTGGACCGGGACAACACTTCTCTAGTGTGTTAAGGAGAGATTTTCATCAAGCTGGGAAAAAACTTTTCCGAGGGCAGCTAAAACTCCTTGCGTCTGGGTTGAACGCCCCTGCCCACCCCAGGCAGCCACGCTATCCACAGAGCAATGCGGGCAGTTTGGCACTGAATTACCCTTCGCAGTCAGTAACAGACCAGATAAACGCAGAAGCTTCATGGACCCGGAGATCTCGGCTGACTGGTGGTGGGAGCATACGTCGCGGTAC
>NW_009269297.1:0-1237 GCF_000687185.1 Egretta garzetta
GTGGAAACATGCCTCTTGACAGGCATTATAAATAAAATTTGTAATAAGATCCTCCTGGATTTGCGGATTAGGGTACTTTGTAGTTTTACAGCCTCACCAAACTGTATGTGTTTTCAATGGAATTAACTAGAAAGGCCATCCCGAGGACAGAAACACACCATTGCTTCCCCAGTCATTGGGGGATAGTGGAGATTCTCAGAAAAGAAACTTTGAAAAGAATGAAAAGTCTAGTGAAACAGATGAGATACAGTATACAGCAGAAAAGAGTACAAATCAACGTTTAGGCTAGCTGAGAATTTATAATACTGTTCAACATCCTTTGATAGTTGTGGGTCACTGTCTTATCTGGATGTTGTCCCCTTTCTGAGGATTGCTTCTGAGCTTTAGGGGATTGCACTGCCTCATGGTAACAACTTCTCTGCTTTATAGACAAGGTATGCCAGGTGTTGATGACAGAGGATGGGACAATCAATAATTTTTACTGGTTTAAACTAAACCTATGCTATTAATTTCCAATATATTTTTACAAGAATTGTTCCTGTGAAGTATGTTTTCTAAAGCAAACTTAATAATTGGGGTGGGGGGTGGGGGTGTGTGCTTGAGATTAAAAAAGATATATTTAGCCTTTAAAAAAATCTAGATGTATTAAGCACGGTTTTCAGTAAAATTGTGTTTCATTACTCCTTTATAGCTAATCCTGTAGAAAGCTATGTGATTTGATTACAAAGATGAAATTAATTTTCCTTTCCTAGAAGATACAGTAGCATTTAAAATGCAGTAGAATCTCTCAATTAAATGGCGTGTGTTAGGACCCCAGCCCTGTATTCGTTCTGATGACACAGTAGGAATTTTTCTTGGGTGAGCACAGAGAAGGTGAGGTGCTCAGGAGAATGAAAACATGGCCTAAATCTAGCTTTGAGGTTACAGTAATCACAAACTCAAGGATCAGAAACAGGCTATGGTTATTGCTGCTGCTGTAGCATTAGCGTTAATATATAAGCTGTATCAATGAAAGGAATGGGAAATCTCTATTTGCTGAAGTCCTTTAAAGAATGTTTTACTAAGTCTATGTGGAGAAATTACAAATTTGTTTACAGTGTTGCAATAACATAATACCTCTATTTTATATCTGTTGAATGTAAAATCACTTTTTTGTTCTGCTCTCTACCTTTTGTTAAGAAAATGGGAGCAAACAATTACACTGGAAAAAAAAAAGTCTTGAGTAGTAGGCTTTAGT
>NW_009269298.1:0-1240 GCF_000687185.1 Egretta garzetta
GTGCTGTGTTTTGGATTTGTGACCAAAACAGTGGGGTTCAGATGCCTAGCAGGGTTAAACCACAATAGTAATCAAGTAAGATACTCAAAAAAACAGTGGAGTAGAACTGTTGCTAGGACTAAGCAGAGATTTTTATTTATTTGGTCTCCCTTTGGTCATCTTTTGTTCCAATCAGTTTTCCATTCAGCATTTTCCATTCAACTTTCTGGAGTACTCAGAGCTGTGGCTGGCAATTGGTTCCAGTACAGCCATTTGAAACACTTGTTACAGACAAAGCGACAAAGATTGTAGTTTTAAAAATCCACAGTGGCAACCGATGCATTCTTTCTCAGCAATTTCTCTTGTTGCTGTTGCTGTCAATAGAGTAGGCTCCTATTGTGACATTACTTTCCTTTTTCCATCAATTTTTGTCTTAAAAATGGGAGATGGAATCATTACACATCACAGTCTCTACTGTGCAGTTAAAATAGCCTCCTATGGATGCTGAGATTTAACTTCCTCTACAGGGACTAAGGCTTTCTAAGGCCTCTGAAAAGAACACAAGATAGCAACTTAGGTTTCTGGAGAGAGGTTTTATTCAAACTTGAGTAAAGTTATGCAAGACTCCTATTTTATACTTTGGATCTGCTTTGAAAACAAACACTAGGAAGGGAAATTGAAGATGGCTAGCTATCGTAAGGTCTTTATAATCATAACCAAAGTAGTACAAAGGGGGTGAATTTGACTGTTGCTTTCTGTAGAAGATGTCTTTTTTGAAATCCATACCTTGAGAAAGACTTTTTCATAAAATTGAAGAGCTACTTCATAGCCATAAAATTGGTGCAAATTTTCAATAGACCTTAAATTTGTATTCCAGTGATATGCAAATAGAAGTAATACAGTGTGAATAGCAACCCCACACTCCCTAGAGTAGCCATGTATGAAATGACAGGGTAAATAAAAAGCCCAGCCAGAACTCTGTTTGCTGAGTTCTGCCTGCGTATCTTAGCCTGAATGATGGTATCATGCTGATGCAATAGGAATTGCTGTTGCTGACTTTTTGTAAGCTTTCCGAGACAGAGAATATCCCTTTGGCTCCATAAAGCACCACGTGCAGTGGGACCTTAACTTGTGAATAATAGATCTGATTACTGTTTCAATATGAATAAATCTAATCATGTTTCAGTAAGAAATCTTAGCTTTTTAGTAGAGTCTTCTGCCCACATGATTGATTTCTTTCTAGGTGTACTGGCATTTTATG
>NW_009269299.1:0-1241 GCF_000687185.1 Egretta garzetta
TTTTTTTTTATAGAAGTTTTTGCAGAAAACAAAGTTCAGAGTATTGCTACTGTTTTGACAATTTGACTTGCAGTGCCATCTGACAGTCTGTGTGGTGTGAGGCTAATAAAAAACATTGGTGAGATGAATGTGAGGAGGAGAAAATGGTGGGACAAAAAAGACAGGCAAAACTCATGAAAAGGAAGAGGAAGGAAGCCAGAGAAAGAAGGAAAGAAAGAGAGATAAAAGTCTCTCAGGAAGGGACACCTAGTGACACAAAGAGATTTCTTCTAAAGAGTTCTAATAAGAGAGAAGATTGTGGTTAATGAAATTCTCTTCCATGGTGCCTCTCTACTTACAGGCAGACCTACACATACATCATCAAGATCTTCTTGCAAGTTGATGTTTAATTATAAAATTTTGATGGAAACCACACTTTTATGGAAAAATCTGTTATCACAATTCTTGCTGAGAGGTTTCTGGGAGTTTTTAGGTTGAAGACTGCAGAATTTCATGGCTTTGCAGAAGGAAAGCTGCCTTTTAACTAGACTGTGAACAATTCACAGTCTACAAAAGGCAGTTAAAAATGAAGGAGGCAACCTAAATGCATAGAAACAGGATGTTGCTGGATTCTGCAGTTTCTAATATTACCTGTACCTGTGGCTCTGTGTTATTGGGTGTTATTAATCTCAGAAGAAAAAATTCTTTTGTCTAAATAACAGCATCAAGAAAAAGTGTTACTGCTGAACACACAGGAAAAAAGCTAACAGGTTTCTCCTATCCTTTCATATATAGCTTTTCATATTTTAAGGTATGCAACAGCATGCAATTATGCAGATGAAACTAGAGATATGCAGTAACTGCTTTAAAATCATAATCAAAAATGTTTTCCACATTACAAATGAAAGGAACCTATATATAATACAAAGATAATAAGTAATATACTTATTTATTTTTTATTCCAAGACAAATTATTTTATGTCATTGCTGAATATTATCTGAGCATTTTTATCAAAAGCTGGTCCAAGTGTAACACTGTAAACTGCCCATCAATGTCTTCCTCCTTCAGCTGGTGCTACAGACCTAGGAAAAATTGAGAGGTCTAACCAAAGGTGTCAACTTTGGACATATTTTGACATATTTGCTTTGATGTGCTGATTGCTACATTCCAATTACATTCCCATTACATTCCCACTGCCTTAAATCTTTTTGTCTTATTTCATGGTTGGCTGAGTTGCAAACAAACAGGCAGGTATTCAGAG
>NW_009269300.1:0-1240 GCF_000687185.1 Egretta garzetta
GGGGGGGGCAGAGGGACAGGCGTGACCAGGTGTGGCTCTGCACCAGAAGAATGATGGGAAGAAGGAGGGAGCTTTAAGGCCATGGAACTGTCAGGGACTTCTGAGGGGTTTCTGCTGGCTCATCCCCATCGTTGATGGCCCCTGACGCATCTCACTCATTCTCATCTTTCTGCCTTCCACTTGCCCTGCCAAATCTCTTCTGCACCATCCCCCTGGTGATGCAGGCTGTAAGGCTAGCGAAGGAACAGAAGAGAGCTAGAGGAAGTCTTCCACCATGCACAGCAAAACCCAGGAGACCTCCAGCAAGCTGAAGCTGGAGGATGGGGGTGTAGAGATCCTGACCAGAAGACCATTATAAATCATGGAGTTAGTGATCCACAAAACTCTCAACCTGAATAGTCCCAGGCCTGTGCTGTGCCGTGCTGTGCATCTCCTTTGGCCGTGGGATAAACCTCATTGGTTGAGGATAAGGGAGGAGCCTGCGGGCAGCTCCCACTGGGTGCTGGTGATTACACCATCTGCATGTCTTTGCCTTTATCTAAGGCTGCTGCAACGGCTCTCACGTGAACATCTTTTTTGCTTGACAGTAGAATGAGTTGTTTTCTTTTTTAAGAAAATCCCATAATAGCTCCAACGACCGTAATGGGGTAACTTTTCCATGGACAGGTTCCCTGATCAGAGGTCTGTTTGATGCTGCAAGACCTGGAGTTCCCAGCACCTGAAGGGACATAAGATTATTTGTGCTATACTCTCCTTCTTCATAGTTTTAGATCCAGAAAATGGCATTTAAAATGATACTATATGGAGTCTGAGTGCTTTTCTTAAAGGGATCATAACAGATCAGCACCTCCTGGTGAAAAACTGGGGGGAGAAGAGCAAAGGGGTGATGTGGCCAACTCCTACTGACAAGATCGCTGTCTATGGGACATGTGAGGGAAGATGATCACCGATGTGATGAGATTGTGAGGGGAGTGTCCTGACCAGAGTATCTGTGAGCAAACGTCTGCTCCTCAGGCATGAGGGATAAGGCCAAAGCAGAGTGGGTAGCCCTGGCAGCCATCGCCATCCTCTTTCTCCTGGCAAGCCTGGCCTCGTGGAAGCCCCGTGTGCTGGGGCTCCTGTGGCAGCACTGTTCCCAGGAGCACCAGGAGGTAAGAGGCTGGGGATGGGCAGGTGGGAGATGCTTCCTGGCCAGGGACAGAACTGGGGGGGTGGGAGCCTGTCCTGGGCACGGCAGGGT
>NW_009269301.1:0-1242 GCF_000687185.1 Egretta garzetta
GCTGTGTGGTGCTCAGCTGCCTGCCGGGTTAAATCATGGTGGGACTTGATAACTAATATGTGATCATTTTTAACAGTAGTCAGGAGTTAAGAAAAATACAGTAGCTATTGGGGGTAGCACTAATCCTGTACTGATGAACAAATATATATTTTACCACCTAAACCCTCAGTAATAGATAGAAGAATCAAAGTAAATAGTTGTTAATCAATGATCACATTTTTCCACTGTAAATGTTGTATTATTTAAATATTGATATCTAGGCAAACAGCTTGGATAACAAACCCGATGCACAGCAAATGTATTCCTGTATCCTGGAATCAGTGCATGTTAGATGAAGAAAACTGTTCCGTTCTGTTGCAGCCTGTTCGGTGTGCTATGTACCACCCGACTTGGAAGAAACAGTGGGGCAGACTTTTAAGAGGTATAAAGTGACGTTGATGCATCAATTAGACTGTTGCAATTTCCACCAGCCAAGAATCTGTAATTGTAGCATTATGATAATATTATGCCAAATATATCCAGAAATAAGTACCACTGAGAGAAGAGAAAAAAGCTTTGGTTTGTTTTGTCTTTTTGTAAGGCACTTTAAACAATTAACATATATAATCTCTCCCAAATGCAATGTTAATAAAGAAAAGGAAGAAGATTTTGACAACACCATTCTTTCACAGAACTTTCTTAAGGTTTTTAAAGTACAAAAAAATAAAAACAAACAAACAAACAAAAACAAAAAGGAAAGTTTAC
Organism: Egretta garzetta; assembly: GCF_000687185.1. Classification (NCBI taxonomy): domain Eukaryota; kingdom Metazoa; phylum Chordata; class Aves; order Pelecaniformes; family Ardeidae; genus Egretta; species Egretta garzetta. The sequence continues at coordinate 745 of NW_009269301.1, forward strand.
TCTCATGGGCTTCAAATGAACACTCACTAATGTCACCTGATAGTCTTTTGCTGATCTCAATGGGATTTGAAGTAAGCTTCTGGAAATAAATATCTTAAAGCAGTAGAAACAAGAAGAGCTTTCAATTTAATGAGAAAAACAAAAATCTCCAGAAAAAGCATTTTCAGCTTGGATTAATCCAAAACAATTTATCTTCTTTTTTGTGTGTGAAAGAGTTCTCTGGTTCTAGTGGACAAGTGTTTTGTCCAATGCTTTATAAAATGTTTGGCTTGTTTATTATTTATCCTCACTCTAAGATTCTTTCCTGATGCAAGTTAATCTCTTTATGAAAATGGTATTTTGAAATAAAATAGTAAGACGATTTAGTTTAACTACTTTTTCTTCTAGTTCTCTTTCCGCTCCCCCCATTTATTCTGGTTGAAATTATTTCTACATTTACATCAAACACTGTGAATAGCTTTGATTTCTGCAGAACCTTGTTATTCAGTGAAGTTATTT
>NW_009269302.1:0-1244 GCF_000687185.1 Egretta garzetta
ACTGAACTTTAAGTGGCATTCAGCAAAGGTGAGAGGGGTTTTACAGAACAAACGTTGTTCAGCACATCACATGGTATTAAAAAATATATTAACTACTGCGTTTTAACTGCATGATTTCTAAATGCTATTCAAAACGTAAAATAAAGCTAAAATTCTACATCAGAAGGAGAAAGGATGGACAAAGCAAGATAAATCTTAATGTTTGGTAACACTTAAAGGCAGCTTGTTGACATTTAACTTCAGATCTATATGAGATTCTTGATCATGTCTATGCTGCACTGCAGCCAAGCTCCAGTGTAAGCCCTATAATCTTGCTCCCCCAGACCAGTTAGCTCAAGGTAAAGACTTCCCTCCACTGTCAACCAAATGCCTACAGGAGAATAGATCACGCCGATCTCATCCTTACTCACACAAAGAAGCTGCCAAGGAACATATCTGGACCTGGGAGCCAGACAGAACACCTAGGATGTGCCTTAGAGGCCATCAGTGTGTTGCATCATACCATAGCACAGCAAATTTCGGTTCCCCAAGTAACTTAATTAAGTAGACTTACAACCATGGAAAAAGGCTGGTTGTGAACATCACAGCAGTTTAACTCTTCTGTATTTGTTCTGAAATTAAATATTTTTATTCAAAGAAAGTGGGAAATAAAAGCTGAAAGAGCTGAAAGTCTGCCAGAGCTCATTATAAAAAAACTGAACTTGAGCTGCAGGATTAGTTGCATGTCTATAGGAGATGAAGTTTTTATTAATGTATTAACTATATATACACTTGTTATTTATCTGTTTGATTAAATATAAATGATTACTGAGGGGGGCAAGCAGGAAAAAAGAGAGAATAAACCCAGAATGAAAAAAGTACTTGCCATCATTCAGGTTAAGAGAAGATGGCAAAGAGTACATTTAGCCTAGTCATGCTAAGAATAGAAGCTCATAATCTGTCTTCACTGCCAGATACTTTAATGGCCTGAGGAATACATCTAACTACGTAGAACAGAAGCCTTAAAGGAAATTAAGCACTCAGGGAAAAATATGATCTAATTAAAGCGTCTACAAACACGTTTCAGAAATGGGAGAGAATATTTAATTTTGTCAGTAACATCTGCAAGTTGTTTTTAATATGAGATATGTATAAACTTTTGGACTTCCAAACTTTCAAAGTATGTCAGAATGTTTTACAAAATACATTAATTTGTACAGCAACAATTTGAAGCTATGCATACCATTTCACTAACAAAAAAAAAA
>NW_009269303.1:0-1244 GCF_000687185.1 Egretta garzetta
GTGTGATGGCAATGCCTGTTACTGCCTAATTCCTTGGGTTGGACTCAAGCCTTTGCATTCAAACACACAAAAGCTTCTGAGAACCCTGGTTTCACTAACTAGTTTTATTGTTATGTGTTCAAGAAAGAGGCATCTTCACTTTAGAAATGCATATTTTAGGTTGAATCGTAACTGCTCTAAAGCCATCCTAAGCATGCTTCCACTTGCTTTAAAGAGAATAAAACCTCATGTGCTGTCCTCCCTAGTTTCATCAACCACAGCATAGGAAAATTCTTCTGCATGTGCTAAGATCCATAAACTTCCAGTTGCACCTATGTGTTGCTCATTTTGCAATTTAGGCTCCTTTTGACACCTTGCCTGGCTCATCAAATTCATTTAGATACAATTTTTCGCTAACTGGGTGATGAGCCAACTTTCGCTGTAGTCCTTCTTTTGTCCTCTGGGATTTTCACCCCATGCAAGGAAACTCATCGTTTAATGTTGTTCCTGATTGTATAAGTATTTGTGAATGAGTATTAAAGTCTCGGATGTCAACTACAGTGAAATACCAGAAATGCAAAAAAACCAGACTCGTAAATCTCCTTCCGTGATGTCATTTTGTGATCATTAGGTGACCTGCCAGCCAGCCGGTTGGCCATTCAGTGATCTTATAATTTTCTATCTGCTCCTGAAAGACCAAACAGATAAGAGGCGAGTCGGTCTAACAGCAGCGCCGACTCTTTTCCCAGGTCTGCCTGCCATGACCTGCCCAACCTCTCCGTCACTGTAGCTGCACATTTGGTAAATCATAGTTATCTGTCCCCTGGCGGGGGCTGGGGACCTTGGTTATTAAGAATTATAAAGAGGAGAGAGATGTTACAGGCAGTCAGTGGGAGAGATGAGATGATAACTCATGGTCTCTTCACCTGGACCTCGGTGCTCTTTGTGCCAAAGTCGGGGGCGTTGTGGCGAGTGGCTTTTGGAGCAAACGTGTGGCATTTTATCACTTTCCACAGGAGCACATTGCAGAGCTACAAAATTCATGATGCTCCCCCAAGACACGTGTGGCAGGTCTATATATAAGTGTCTTCAGACTTCCAGCCCTGTGCTTTAACCTCTGGCTGTGCATGGACTCGGGGTTCCGTTCTGGCTAAGACGAGGGCTCGGACGAGTGACCTCTGGGGTAAAAAGGGTGAGTTGGTGCCTCCTGCGTGCCAGGCGTGATTGAGTGCCTGGCCCCATGTGCGGGGCTGGCGGGGACCTCT
>NW_009269304.1:0-1244 GCF_000687185.1 Egretta garzetta
CAAGCAGGCGGAGGGTTATGGGGGAAGGGTTGCTGGCTGCAAAGGAGGAGATACCTGATAGGGTAACGTGTCTTATTTTCACATCTCTAAGAATGTCAGTTGCCTTCAAATAGTACGGAAATCACTTTGCTTTCCAGCCCTTCGGCACACAATGCTGTACAGCACCAGCCCACACCTTCGGCTGATCTCTCCAACTCCTTTTCTCTTTTTAGTCACTCTAGGCAAAAGTAACAGTGTCTGGTGAAGCACTGCAGAAGAAAGACCCAATCATCTTCCTTCTCTACTTGTCGAAAATGCTCTGCATTGCACAAGCCATTTTTGCTCATCAGGCACAACAGTGCTCTGAAACGCAATATGCTGTGATTGTCATATTGCTGCGCTAGTGTTCTTAAAGGCACTTTTCTTTTCAGATGTTAGCTGTGAAGAGGCACCTGAAATTCCCAATGCCTATATTACAAGCACTCAACAGGAGAGGTATCTGCCCGGTGCCAGAGTGCAGTATGAATGTGAAAGCAATTTTCAAATAATGGGTAGAAATTATGTGTCTTGCACAAATGGAGAATGGTCCCAAGCACCAACTTGCAGAGGTAGGAATCCATGCTTTCATCTTGCCTGTTAACATTGAGGGGACTCTTTGTTTGCCTAAATATTCTAAAGACTACCTTTTTACGTCTGTTTTCTTCGTATACCCCAACTTTGTACTTGCTATTGTTTCCTTGCACAGCACTTCAATTTAGCTCGATGCTTCTAGAAGTACTGGGGGTATGTTCATCAACAGCAAAAATGTCTTGAAGAAGCAGGGCCTAGAATGTGCTGCTCTGTCGTTCTCCTGTACGATACTGGTATTTCCCCCAGAGCCCGCCATTTCAGAGACCTTCAGTAGAAAGGCATGTAAGGGCTCCTCTGTTCTGTTTAACCCTGTTAGGGAGTGTCGGAATGGAAGAAGCAGTAGGGGAGAGAAACAGCTGTTCTTCTCCAGGGCTCCACTCGGACCGATACAGATCCCAGCAGAGACCAGCAGCTCTAAACCCCATGAGATCTGCTAGCGCTATGGAAGTGGGAGGAGAGCGTTCCTGTGACAAGGAACTGTCAGGAGCTGTGCTCCTGTGCCCTGCCCAAACCTGTGGCTGTGGAGTGAGCAAGTGCTACTTGGCTTTCATACACCTCCATGGAGCTGACTGCACTGACCTGTCCCTGAGCAGTGCAGGCTGACAAGCCCCTCCAGTGCTGCCAGCCCTCCCCAG
>NW_009269305.1:0-1245 GCF_000687185.1 Egretta garzetta
TTTTTTTCATTAATATTTTCAAAACATTTTCTGTGCCAATCAAATTACTACAAACAGTTGAATTTAGACAGTAGTGCTGGCTAGCGGGTTTCTTACTGTATGGCTAGGGATTTAAACTAATCTTTCTGATGGTGGGGGGAGGGTTAAAGAGGAGGTAAGTAGTAAACTTGTGTCACATATTTACTGATGAGAAAAATGAAGTTATTTAAAAGAAGCAACTTAAATTTAGCTTGCCTTATGTAATTTATACTTGCTTTTATTTCAAGTTGACAAAAAGAGGTTTTAGGGGCTTTTAGTTAACTTTCAGTGATGGTTTCTCATAACTGTACTTCCCAGTGTTTCTGGTCTCAGACAGAAACTGCACAGTTCAAGCAAGCTCTTTTAGCTCTGCTTCTTCAAAACAGAACAAAAGGTCTAAACTTGTCATTGAGCTCTTCGATGTTGTTGCATGAGTACATTTGTAGTAGTTTGCCAGTGATCTTTCTAATGCTAAGTGATAGGTTTCATCAGTGCACAAGAAGAGAATTAAATCTATTGTCTGTAATGTCTTGTTACTGTTGGGAGGTGGCATGGAACATCGTCAGTGCAAAATCTGGTGAGCTAAATTAGACTTGCTTTTACTCATTCAAGCAAACATGCTTGGAGGCTGCCTGCCTTTGGGAAGTACCAGTGTGTTTGCGTATCTACTTACTAAGCATGTTATTAATATTAGCTTCTTAATCTCTAAACCTGTTCTAAGTGTAGCTAGTTCTTCTAATTATGCTGTTTTAAACTAGCTGCAGATTACTTCTCAGTAAAACAGATTTTGAATTTAGAAAGTTTCTGGTACTGCTGCCCTGCAGTAAAAGCAAAATAACCTGCATTTGGGGGGCAGTTAAACAATATCAGGGTGTGAATCTGTTGTCTCTAAACAACTGCATGCATATTGCTCAGTTCAGTTTCATTACATTCTTAAGCTTTTTCGTTTAGTTCACAAATAGGAATATCAAACATCTATATTAATTGATGGTGGATAAATGTTGAAATGTTGTAAGTCCAGCCTGTTTCGGTTCTCGACTAAAGCTTTCTTAAAAGTTCCAACTGAACCTGGTAAAAATTTACTAGGCTTACCTGATTTACTGTCGTAAGCCACCTATGCAGCCTCTATTATGTAGTATGAATGGGTACTTTGAGCTTTCAGTGAGTGAGTTTCTGGTCTTATAAGCTGTGCTGTATGAAGGAGTTGAACCACTCTAAGATGGTTTA
>NW_009269306.1:0-1245 GCF_000687185.1 Egretta garzetta
TTCCCTTTCATTCAAAACAATTCCCTCCTTTCTGTAGCCTAAATAATTTATTTCACACATGGAACATTTGTTACTTCCAAGTACCTTTTCAGATAATTTTATAGCTATCAGTAGACTAAAAAGTGCTTCTGTTGTTCCCTTGGCAGTTCTATTAGATTAAATCCATTAGCACACTCACATATACACACATTAAATTTTGAGCTCTTTCTTTTCATAATATGTGACTCTATTAAGATGTTATTCTTTCTTGTTGCCCATACAGATTCTATAAATTTGGATATCTTAGTTTTCCTTAGCTTAGTTTTTAAATCTTCTTTTTTATTTTACTACTACATTAACTCATCATAGGTTCTATATTCCTGACCCTGCTGCCTCAACATACTTAATTACATTAGAGGCAACCATCTCCGCTCCTGCTCAATATTCTGAACAGCTTCACTGAGTTTTAAATGCACAAAATGGTCGTTGCCACACATTTCTGGCTTCTGCAGTTGCAACCTTGTGCTTTGTTACTAAAAATAGAGCTGCTTCCAACTACCTGAGCTGGAAAGCTAATTACAGAGCTGGTAAACAGTGCTCCTCCCCATTAAGCAAATGGCAGAATAAGGAGCCTGCTAATGCACGAGGGCACACATGGTCCTGTGGGTCTTTGAAATCTATCAAGTGTCATTTATTTAATCATTTGTGGCTGTTTGCTTCATGGATAAATTACTATTTAAGTAAATAACTGTTTGACTGTTGGATCAACAAATCAGGGAGAAAAAGAACAATCAGCCCATGTTAGGAAAAGGTATTCTAGCCTAATTCTCAGCTTGCGCGTACCAGAATAATTTCACTGAAGTAAATAGCATATTGTTGATTTAGGCTATGTAAAAGTCTAGTTCTCTTATTTCCTGCAGAAGAGGGGTTATTAGAGAACCGACTGTTTGCAGCAGCTCAAAGACTTTTTTGAAAGTTATTTCTGTCACATACAGGCAGGAACAAACAACTGCCACTGTAAGAAAGCACCTTCTTCCCTTAAAAGTACTCTCAGCCATGTCTGCCGTACAGCAGCACGTTGCCTGGAAGACATTCCCTGCTGAAAGATCTTAAGGTAGAAGTGCCCCCAGAGTACAGATGCTCCTTGTATGTGTCAATGAAACACTGGTTTCCCTGACCGGTGATGCTGATTCTTCCCACGTAGCCCAGTATAAGCTTTGCTGGCAACAAGGTTTCAGGCATCGTTCAGTCAGTAACACTCATTTT
>NW_009269307.1:0-1245 GCF_000687185.1 Egretta garzetta
TTTCCAACCCAAACGATTCCATGATTCTATGATGCTCAGGGCCAGGCCGGGCTGCAGGCAGGGGCGATGCAGAGCCCCGGCCATCAGCACCAATGTCAAACCCCGCCTGTCACCACTTTGTGCCTTCTCACCTTCCTAACGCGCTTAGTTTTAATGCTAAGCATGTTTTGAGCAACTTAATTTTTACATATCCAGGACTTTTAAACCAATTAACTAATTGAAAAACAGAAGTGCTGCTTTGGGTACATTTTTTTTTTAAATCGTATTTCAGCTGCCAGCTGAGCAGCTTGGCTCAAATTCTATGTAAAAACCATCACCCGGTGAGTAAGAAAAGAGTCGGTCAGTGGGCTTCATCTAATACAAAAATAAAAATGAAGCAGCTCAATAAATGCACGTTAAGGTGCGTAATCATTTAAGTAATATGCAGAGATAGAACCTATCATCCACCTTAGCTGAGAAATGCCAAGCAGATTGGAAGAAGTCCATTTTGCAGACCAGACTGCACCAGCCAGGGGGAAGGAATCTCACTGTAGGAAAATAACCAAGAAGCATGAATGCATCATTTAAAGCAGTATTTAATCCCAGGTTTCCTGCTTGGCTGCCACCTCCGCTGCCCACCTGAACTGAATTTATCCCTTCCCCCGTGCTTGCTTGTGCCAGCGTCAGGAGGGTCCTGCAGACGGCGTGGCACAAAGTGGTGATGAGGGGGAAGGCTGAGATGCCCTGGGCGTGGTGGCAATATAGCGTGAAGGAACAGGACAGGGACCTCCGGCTTCAGCATCCTGCTGGGGAACCCACCATGGGGCCCGAAAATTGGTCAAAGATTGGGCTTCTGGCACTTTCACTTCAAAGTCTGCTCGGGTGCTCGCAGCATTTACTGGTCTGAAAGGGCTGGGAAGAAATAACCTGCTGGTGAGGTTCAGATGATCTCTTTTGGAGGTCTCCAGACACCAGTTAGAGCAGCAAGAAATAGGGAGGCAGCCCTGGCAGGTCTGTGGATAATTAACCAGCAGAAATGCTGAGCAGGAGCTTCCCATCAAACTGCATTTTGAGGGAAAAAAACCTGCTCTTTCCAGCCACGTCAAGGGGAATGGCACAAGGATAATGTTGATCTTGGGGATGTTTCAGACCTCCACTGGGAAAATTGGAATCCAGCAGGTTGGTTTGGGTCATTCCAAACCAAAAAACCCAGGCTGCCAGGCTACACCAGGAGCCTGGGGACAGGGGACAGTGAGAGGATGTGGT
>NW_009269308.1:0-1245 GCF_000687185.1 Egretta garzetta
CGTAGTGATCAGAACTTACTAAGGGGCACCTGTCCTAAGGGACATGTCACAGGGCATCCCCTCGGTTCTCCTCTCTGCGTTTAGTATTTCCAAAGTATATGCTGCTTTGCCCAGCAGAACTGCATCACTCAAATGTTAAGCTGCACCAGGTAACCTCTCTCTGAGTTACACTGTCACCACGGAGGCGAGTACAGGGACACTCCAGGAAAGCAGCGTACCCAGGAGAGAGCACTTCTTGCAAGTCACCAGGAGTCACTGCCCCAAGGTGGCAAAGCCAGGAGTGCCAGCTCAGTGAGGGAGTGTCAGGACATGTCCACATTGGCCTAGTGAGTTGTACATTTAATGAAAACTCTTGAATTTCGTGGACTATTGAGTGGGGGGGAAGAAAAATGTAGTAATAATGAATTGCAAGCACTTACTCAACTGACAACTGCAGCTTAGTTTCAATTATTTATAGCACTTCATAATGTGCTAATAAATGTTCTGTAGTAGCATGTCTTGAAAATGTAATGAAGTCTTGGCAAAATAAAACCTCATTACAGCATTCAGCTATTAGTTCTTTGTTCAGGAAAGGAAAACATAATATGTTTCTACGAACAATATGTTTCCTGTGTGTCTCATATATTTTTTGTCTATCTCAATTATTTATCAATGTTGTTTTTGACTTTTCTGAATTGTAAGTGTATTGTATTTTCCTTACGTTAAAGAAAATTTCACTTTACACATTTTCCTTCTTGCTGTGCTTATCAAAATCTCTTTATCTGAAAATGTTAAATATGAATTTATAATACCTTGAATTTACCTTCCTCTGCCCCTTCTTTATGCCTGCTAGCTCTACCCATTCCACTGAACCTTTTTTAACTCATGCTATCAATGAATTCAAAAGTACTATAGACACAAATACTTACACATGTGAGTGTGGAGTCAGAATTAAGTTTGTATGGCACCATAAATCTAATTTCAAATTAGATTTTGAATTTCTAATTTCAAATGCATTTAAAATGCATTATACCCACAGTCCTTCAGTTTGAATGCCCTGCCTCAGGGCACTCTCTTAATTTTCCTGCTATTTGCTGGTGCCTGGATATACTCTGGGAAGAATTGTAGAATCAGTAGGAAAAAGAAGCTCTCCAGGGTGCCACCCTAAAAAGCTTTAATACAAAACAAGGAGCTGTCAAATTCAGTTAATAGGGAGCATTAAACAGGGTGTTCTACCCCCCTTTAGTATATCTTAGATTCTTTTTT
>NW_009269309.1:0-1248 GCF_000687185.1 Egretta garzetta
TCCAAAGCTGGATCCAAGGGCCACAGGCCTTGAGAAGAGCTCTTGGGTTACAGCATTCGCCAGAGGCATCAGGAATCCCAGCGTACCCATTTCAGACCAGGGATTTGAGCTTGCACCCCCAAACACCTCCAAGTGAGGCTCCTGACCCCTGAGGTCTCTGCCTCTCCTTTGGTTCCCCTTGGCCTGGCCAGCTCCATTGCAGCCGAAATATTGCTATTAAAATTTTGTTTGACAAACCCCTTCCCCCCCTGCCTCCCTTCAAAAATAAATGAGAACAAAACCTTACCCATCCAACAGCCCCCAGACCCCAATGAGGGGTGCAGGCTTAGATCCCTCTGCTAAAAAATTCCCAGGGTAAGGCTTCATCTCAAAGTCCAATTCTCCCGTAACAGAGCTTCGTCACTGTACCCGGCCCCAGCTGTCATTTACATTGGTGGAGCAAGCCAAATATTAAACAGTTATAATAACCACCAAGGTGCAGAGATCAGGAGCAAACCAACAGCTCTGGGTTTAGTTAATCTGAGGCAGTATTGACTCACAACTCGCTTTTACCCGGCTGGATTTTTCCAGGCAAGTCACCATACAACCTGTACACCAGTTTATTCAGTGATGTTTACAGTCACAATTTTGCCTGCCATGCTTTCTTGCAAAGCCTTTCTCCCATACGTTTGGCCATGCTGATAACTCCGTGGGAATTGTTTACAGCAAGCCAGATGCAAACAGAGTCCCCAGCTTGATCCTTTTCCTGGTCCTGTTTCAAGGTGAAGCTCGGTCATTTTGCCAAAAGGGCAGGAGAACAGCGAGCTCTGAGCAATATGGCTGCGGTGATGCTCCCGGGCATGGGCCTGTTTGCCAGACCCAGACTCATGGGTCCTGGAGTCAGGACCCCGGCAAACGACCTCGGAACGGAGACACCCAGGTAACTGAGCAGCGAGGGTGACAGCCGGGTGCTCAGACTCCTCCGTCCCCCTCCAAAAGGGGAAAGCAGCCAGACACTGAGGCACGTACGGCCAGGGCAACGGGAGAGCAGAACCAGGCCCCTGTAGTGGGGCTTTCCACAAAAAGAGTCATTTGACATAAATAAAAGCTACAATAAAATAAATGCCTCCAGTGATTTGAGTTGGTCTTTGCAGAAGCATGTTTTTAGAAACTGCTATTGATCTGGTTTGCTCAGAAACAGTAAGACCTGCTGCTGAATGTTCACGTAACCCACATCCTGAAAACAGAAGATTTACTGTAAAAAAAAAA
>NW_009269310.1:0-1246 GCF_000687185.1 Egretta garzetta
CCCCAGCCACTGCCTGTAAAATGACCCCGGTTGAAGGAGACCTCAGCAGATCTTTAGTCCAACCTCCTGCTCAGAGCAAGGTCAGCAGATTGCTCAAGGCTTTGTCCATTCAGCTCTTCTAAGACACTGTCTACCCATATTCAGGCTCTATATCTGTTGCAAGTAGGAAATAAGATGTTTTCAGTTAATTTGATTTACCTTGTGTTTGCAATGGGATAAGAGCACGCAAAAGACCAGTGAGTGTAGTTTAGCTGATAAATGGCACTGCATTAACCACAGTAACGTCAATGTTTGCAATATTTCTAGAGGGACCTACCTGTACAAGCAATATTTAACTGAAGAGACTGTTGACCCAGCTTACAGCTTCTAGATGCTACTGGAAAAATAGGAAATGAACACTACAATAATTGAAATAAATCATCAAGCATCCTATGGGCTAGAATAAGGTTCTTACGCAGTAACCTTTATAAATTTAGTTCCGTCTTACTTTAAGTACTGTTGCAGAGTAGCTTTAATTTTTAACACCACATATTTGGTACAAAACAGATTATATTGGTGGCAAGTCCCTTTTTGCAGGGAGGTGGTCTCCTAACTATTGAATGCATGAAAATATAACTCCACTACTTAGCTATATGTACAGGAGTAGCTACCGTGTGGACATGGAGAGATTATGTGTCTGAAAGAAGAGCTGGCTAGCAGTGTATTTCTATAGTGTGTACATTTTCAAGGCAAGGTAGGTCTCTCTTAAGAAAGAAAACAAAGTATCATGCAGGGCTGTTTGGGACATTTCTAAGAAATTGCCTTTTATTTGGTAAAATACAGTTTCATCAAAACTTGTTTTCTTGAAGCAGACTAGATACCAGTTTTCTCAGAAAAGACATTTGGGTGCTGGCAGAATTTCTTACCAAATGGAAGAAGAGTGGTGATAAGGGGCGCAGAGGCACCATCAGCTATTCCCAAGAGCCATTAGTTCAGTGGAATAGAGATACCAGGCACTGCATCTTCTGTTCATAATACAGGCAGGCAAATTTGTGTGGTCTAGGTGCTATAAGGTAGCAACATGCGACACCACTTGGTTTCCTCTCTCTAGAGCTTTTGTTTGTACCAGTTTGTAAAGGGAGTTCAAGAGCAACCTGAGCTCCAGCCATCTCCCCTTGAGACAGTGGCTGAACCACTTAGGTGTTTGTACCATGAAATCTTTTGGTAAACTTTTGGATTTTACCTTACATAAAATTGAGTGAATGTT
>NW_009269311.1:0-1248 GCF_000687185.1 Egretta garzetta
AAAAAAAAAAAATATATATATAAAGGCAAACACACACACACACACAAAATAACAATTCATGAGTGGGTCTAGGAGCAAAAGTAGTTGTAAATCCTAGTTCCTCATATTTGATGGTCTCTGGTGTATAGGAAATTCAGTTATGTCCCCACCTAAAATGTTTGATGCCTGTTACAGCGTGAACGTAGCTTACCCCTGAAGGGCTCCCTTCGCTCCATCCAGCTGCTGGCATTCCCTACTGACAAACACACGGAAGTGTATAAAACTCATCTCCGAAGCAAGCCAGAAAAAGCAAGGAAATAAAAGGAATTATCCCCCCCCCATTTGTCAGACTCCAAGTGCTGCTGCTTTTAGCAAAACAGGAAATACTTCACATTTCCTGACAGAAAGGACTGAGTTGGAAATCTGCTTAACTACTGCTCTTACGCGTCTTTTTCTTCACCAGTGTGACAATTCTTTAACAAACTGCCTTTTGAGCAACCCCCTCGCCAACAGGTTACAGTTCAGCACTTGTATTTCAGGTACAGCCGCCGATGCCGAGAAGAACCATCCCACAGGTCTGCATTGGGGATTTGCAAAACTCTTGCTCTTTTCAAAAGAAAGTTTGTAAAAAAGCAGACAGCATCGTTATCCCACACATAGCCACCTTTGCTCTCTCCTCCTGCTCTTTTGCAAACAGACTCCTTGAGCAAATTCACCAGCTATTCGTCATATTCCTAATCCCTGCATATCCAATTAGCCTCTTCACCCCCCCTTCCTTCCTTAATTACCGAGGGGTTAACTTTTCCTCCTCATTTTAAACTATTAGATGCCTCCAAACATTTTTCTTCAGACAAAACGATCTCTGTAAGCTGCTGCGAGGGAGCCAGCTTCAGGATTAATTCTGGAAGCGGGCACGTACCCCGCGCTCTCACAAAGGTGGAATGGAAAACTGATTCTGCATCCGCAGACCAAACCCGTACCATCTTCATCATGGCACGAAGCCTACTGTCCTCCTCCGAGCCTGCGGCTGCGCTTTGTTGGGTTGGAAGAACAATCTCTCATTGGCATTGCTGCCAGTTAAAACGTACCGCTACAGGACGTGGGAACAAGAGAAGTTAAGGCAAACATCCCAAATGGATTTTTAAAAACAGCGCTAAGTGCTCCGAGCGATGCTTATTGCTCTCAGGTAAGGCTGCCCTTATGCTCTACACGTCAGGTTATCTGTCTCCCCTGCTCTATTTTTGGGAGTTCTAAAATGGTAGGAAACGG
>NW_009269312.1:0-1222 GCF_000687185.1 Egretta garzetta
TTTTTTTTTTTTTTTTTTTTTTTTTGTCTTCATACTGATAGAAAGGTTCTTTTAAGCTACTCAGGATGGGAGAGATCTCTTACTGAATTTGTATGGTGCCTGGAGCATGGATGAGTAGGTGCTGCTGTAATACAATATGCAGGAAGAGCTGTAGATCAAAGGCAAGATTTATGTAATTATTGAGGTACCTTAGAAGGCAGAAAGCGACAAGATTTACAGAAACATCTCTGTGGATTAGATGCCTAACTTCTCTTGGTAGTCTTACCAGCACATCAGAACCCTTTTCATGTGGCTGATCTTTTGGATAAGAGCCCATAGATCAGTGATTAAAAGCAATCAGTGATACCATATGCACACAGAAACCAGCACTGTTGCTTCCCAGGCCCAGTCAGCACCCAGACACGACATATCTGTAGAAATAGAGGGAGTCTGGCAAATATAAATAATGTGAATTTTGATGATTCCCAAGGGAAACCCATACTGTGAATATAAAAGAGGTAATAAAAAAATCACAAGGAAAGGAGATTCAGCAATGCTGGATTAATAAACTGTAAGAAATGAGCTTGGGAAATTAATGAAGTCCTAAGAATTCTTGGAAAGAAAGATGTATTTCTCTTCCTTGACATGTACTATATTTCATCCACAGAGATGCTTTTCCCTCTTTCACTTAATGTTTTGCTAAAGAGTGAGCTTGAAAATCAGTTTAAAATTTTTCAGTTTCCCCTAATTTCATTATACAAAGAAGGGATCATGATGAATCAGACTAGTGAGGTTTTCAGCAGCTTCAAACCTGTATAAGTACCAGTGCCTTTATTATGGGAATATGGAGAAGGAAAAGATGGCCATTGCAAGACAAAGACACAGTTGCAGACACCTGAGTTACAAGCTGAAACACCCAATTACTGGGAGTTTTTCTGGGTTTTTAACCTTTGGACAACTAAGTTAGTACTTTGATATAGAAACCATCTACAATCAAGCCAGCAAACATCTGCCCTTTTGGTTTTTTTTAAAGTATTGAATTTTATCAAAACAATTCATCTGACCTCACCAATTATTATTTTTTTCTGCTTATGAGGCTGAGAAGGAAAAATGGTTGAAATGGATTCTCAAAGTATGATCCTTCCCATCTGCAGACCAGTCATACATGTTTGTCTGATTAAAGAGCTTGGAAACCAGGGATGGCCAGGTGGGATGCTGGCACACCAAAACTGATGCTCTTGAC
>NW_009269313.1:0-1252 GCF_000687185.1 Egretta garzetta
GGAAGCAGCAGGCTGGGAGAAGCAGGATGGGGTTGGAGCATGCCTGGGTAGCAGAAATGACGTCTACAAAGCAGGTTCTTCTCTGCCCGGACAGAAACATCCCTGGGGTTTTGTTGTTAACAAAGAAATGGGAGTGATGGGCTGGGAAGGGGAAGGCAGTCCCTTGGGAAAAGCTTGCAGAGGTGAGAGGAAGGGGGGATCCACGTCTCTGCTGATGCAGGAGCCCTCCCTGCACGGCAATGCACCGGAATGAAACACGGACATCTCACCAGATCGTTCTCCAGGGACACCTCGACCATGGGGACAGCTTGGGAATTGGTAGCTGCAATGGAGAGAGCAGGGTTGCAATCCCAGCCAGAGCCTCTGGAGCTCCCACCCAGCCCCAGCAGCTGAGCCAGGAAAAACCTGCCCAGTGCCTGCAGCGAGGAAGCAGCAGCTCTGGTCTCCTTCCTGTTTCCCAGCCCTTCGGTTCGGGATGTCCCAAGGGGTTTGGGAGCCTCTGGGGACCTAGAAATCTGTATGGCCAGCACCTGTCAGATTGGGGAGAGACCAGAAAGGGGCTCTGGCCATAAAAGTGAGGGAACAAATCTTGGAGCCAGTGGAAATAAGCACCCTACAAGAGTGAATTTGGGCTCATTTTGCTGCAAGGAGGTGGCTCTTGAAACCTGGGGGACCCAGAGCTGGGTGATGGCTTTCTGAGCTGGCCCAAGTCCCCGCTGCCTGTGGGGTGGCTGGATCCATCCTGGTGGCATGTCCTCACCTGGGTGTCCCGTGACGCGCTCCACCAGCGCCTGCAGCCTGGTTCGGCACTCGGCCAAGTCCCCGAGCTGCGCTTGGTCCCTGGCTGCCGGCGGCTGCAGCTGCTGCAGTTCCTTCAGCGAGTTCTTGATGAAGGGCTGCATGTCCATCACCTCCTGCTCCGTGGCATAGAGGTTCATCTTCTCCACCAGCCGCTCGCCCGCCTCCATCCGACGCAGCACCCCCTCCACGCGCTGCAGCTCCCTTGCCAGCTCCCGCCGACCCTGCTCCTGCCGCACCTCCACCAGTCCCAGCAGCTCCTCTTCCTCCTGCCGGAGCAGCCGCACCAGCTGCTCCACGCGCTGCCGGATCAGCTCCCGCATCTCCCGCTGTGCCTGATCCAGCCGGGAGGCCTCCTCCTTCAGCGCCGTGTAGGTGGCCTCGAAGCTGCTTCTCTTCTGCTTCAGTTCCCGGCTCATGGTGCCCAGCTCCTCCTGCCTGCGCTGGGTCTCGC
>NW_009269314.1:0-1249 GCF_000687185.1 Egretta garzetta
AAACAAGCAATAGAAGAATAATGTCTAGCAGAAGTAGTGCACCCATTACAGCAGTTACAGACATTTAAACTCAAGTTTGAAGAATAATGCTGGACCTAAAGAATATGGTAGATGCCTGGATACATGTAAAACATGCTTGCTAAGTGCTCAAGAAGTACTCAGATCCATGTTAAAATATCCACCACTGCGCTCAAAAGCTATGGTCAGCAAAAAACCGAAAGCACCTTGACAGCCACCAGGAAGCCAATATTAGTCAAGAAAGTTATAATACAGTTGAACAGAGAAAATGAAACTCCCACAAGAGTCCGTGATCAGACAGCGTAAACATTTTCACCGAAGGAGCATGCAGACCTCTAGGCCATACAAGGTAGTTGGAATGCAATGCACCATGTGGAATAAGTCACCAATGCAGAGTCTCAAAGATAACTAAATTAGCACCAGAAATACTCAAAATGTAGTCAAAAGAATAGAAGATCCCAAAGCAACATGACTTGCTCATTTTGTATTTTCTTCTAAAAACAAAGACCACTGCTGAAAAAAACCCAAATACTCCACTATCTTCAGAAAAAAAAATGCTTATAAACAGTGATTTATAAACACTACCGAGTAAATAAGTGCACAGAAAAAAGACACATTAAGATGTGCTTAAATTAAATTACAGAAAAGGAACAGATTATTGTATTTGTACAAATAATAGCCTTAGAATATAGTCATTAATGGCAACATCTATAATGAAAAAAAACCCCAAAACCAGGGCTGGGGCCGTTCCCTGGTCATAAGGCTGAGTAGCAGACTGTGTGCTTCAGTGACACACAGCATTTGGCTTTGATCTTCACTGTGGTGGAGACAAAATTATTTTAGGTATGGATGGCTTTTTAGTTAAAAAAGCCATCAGATGATCACTGTGGGACTATTCATATCAGGAAAATGAGACTATGTATTAAAATATCTGAGTTGTGGTATTGGATCATGCCTAAACATCTGAGGTCACAAAATAAATGAGATGATTTTAGAAGAGTGCATGGGAAGGGTGTGGAAGGTATGAGACACTTCACAATGAAAAGGGCACTTGGGGTTTGCCTGCCCAAATTGTGCCTGAACATCTTCTTCCACAGACAGGAAGTCTAATATTGTATAGATACAGATTATAAATAACAAGAATCGGAATTATTTTAACACTGTTTTACACAAAAGGAAAAAATAGGAAAAAAGATAAATATTTTTTCTTGGAAAAACATGAGTGAATGCA
>NW_009269315.1:0-1251 GCF_000687185.1 Egretta garzetta
GTAGCACCTCAGGTGTAGCACCAGGCCAAGCTCAGACTTGTCTTAGGGAAACCTGGCACCAAGCGTGTCTGAAAACCCGTCTGTGCAAAAGCTTTGCTTCAGAGCAGAGACATGCCAGAGTGTTTGGCACTTGGGAGCATAAAGCTGATGTTGGATGCCAGGAGAATGAGCAAACCCCGCTGTCCTCAAGGACAGAGAGAAACAGGTCTGGGAAGTGCAGCCCTGGCAAGAAATGGGGTTTTTGTCAGCGATGTCTCTGCTGCCCCTGCAGGCCATCGGCAGAAGTGAACCTGACCTCCATGGATCTCCCTGCTGCTGACAGACCCCCCTATGAAAATTATTTGTGGGTTCCTTGACAGTCCTATCAAGGGAGAGAGTAAGTGTTGGGGAGAGAAAAAAGAGCAGTCTGAGAATGTAGGCACATGAGTGGAGACCGCAGTGTGATGTGTGTCCTGGACGGAAAGGGAAAGGGACAGACCTTGCCACAGTGCAGTGCTGGCAATCAGTCACTTGTGTTACGATAATTTGAAACTGGCCCATGCTGACAAGGAGAGAGGCCAGAACACAGAGTACAGACTTATAAGGGTAACTATTTCTTCATGAGCATGAGGTGCCCCAGCTAAATTGGGGTACCTGACATCTGGTTTTACATAGGGTTCTTATACCCTTCATGCATTCAGGGACAACATGATTTGACTACTCCCTAATTAACACAGACAGTACCAACTCCTAATCATAATGAAATTGCAAAGCAACCGTATTTCTGCAGCGTCATTGGCCATCATCATTCTCCCTGCTTGCCTATTGATCCAGACATCCCTGGAGCTGGTCTGCTGATAGTAACTTATCGACAATGCTAGGCACTGGGAGGGTTTCCAGGACGTGTTAGAGGAGCTAGGATATTGGTGTTACCTTGGTTGTCCAGGGGTACCTTTCACCCTTCATGGACAGCTCTATGACTCGGAGAAACAAAGGCCTTGTTTCCAGAGCTGGGCTGTCCTTGTGATGAGATGGTGTCCTTTAGTTTGCTTACTCAAGCATGACTAAACAGTACCCAACATGAACTACTTTTACCTCTATGTATTTATTAGGAAAGTTAATACCCTTTCATACTCTAAAGCCTGACTGGCATGGTAGTTAGGGAGGCAAATTTTCATATCCTTGGTCTAGGGGATGTCTGTGGCCAGGTGGCTTCTGCAGCCTTGGTCTCGTGCTGGCAGGACTGGGGGATCAGCATCGGGGTTAGCTCTG
>NW_009269316.1:0-1255 GCF_000687185.1 Egretta garzetta
ATCAAGAAAACTTTAGCTCGGTATTTTTTTTTTTGAATTTGAAAAGCAGCAATTTCCCTTTTAATCTATTTTAAAATAATTTTAACACAAAAAAAACCCCTCTTGTATTTCCCTGTAATCAATTTACACAAAAAGGAATATCCTGTTCCCCATGTTTTGACATTTTTTCCTCCATAATTGTTACTTACGTTGTTTTGATTAGATATCTTACTAATGATAACTTTTAGATTCCGTGTTCCCATCTTTCTTTTGACTCTGAACATTTTTTTTTTCTTCTTTAATATCTGCCTTTCCTTTTGTTAATCACTTCAGTCCTTGGTTGTTGGTTTTTCTCCCTGGATTTACCACATATAAAAACTAAACTATTTATCGCCTGATACAAATCTGTGGAAATGAGCTCAGTGTCACAGTGCTCTGGTAAATGCCAGTGTAACCTGCTGTGATGTTTATGGAATGGGTAAATGAAACAGGATTGATTTCTCTATTCCTTCTGCATTGTACTTGATGCCTTCATCCTTTAGGAAGTCTTTAGTATTGCACAGAGTGTGACCCAGATCTGCAGCGGGTATGAACTGCTCTAGATAGGTTGGTAGCACGGGTTTGCAGGGTAAAAAAATCAGAGGCATTAGGATGTTTCTCAGGGTGAAGAAAGTGTCACGTAAGATAGGAGAGCACTAGTAATTATTATTTCTCAGGTACCATTTTCACATCTACACCTTTGTTGTGATCATGCCTCTGTGTCCTTCCTGTAACAAGCAAGCTAGGTTCTTTGGTGACAAACTCTGGGCAAGAAGTAGTTTCACTCGGGAATGGATGACTCTTCATCGAGGTGTGTGCATGCAGAAAAACCTCTAGGAACGTGGGTTAGGACCCAGTCCTCCAATGACTCAACTGTGGTCGGGAAAAAGTTTACCTTACTGCTGGTGAAAAGGCAACAACATACTGCATTATAATTTATATAAGATTTAAATCTAAATACTCACCAGTTCTAAATGTCCTCCTTGAGAAGCACGTAAGCAAGTCAGGAAGGTATTGTAGCATTCTGGTAGAAGTCATACCGTGTTTATCTTCAGAGTTTTAAACTAGATTTTTATTTTTATGGCTTTTTTTAACCCCTGTGTTTATTCAGGACTTCTCTCATGTTCCATGCCTTCTCTCAGCAAACAGAGCGTTATTGTTGTTGGCTTGTTCCTTCTTTTTTAACACAGCCGTGTTACCCCGCAGGTGTTGTACAAAGAGGAGCTGGGGACAGGAA
>NW_009269317.1:0-1251 GCF_000687185.1 Egretta garzetta
TTTTTTTTTTTCTTTTGGCTTCAGGTAGCAACATTTTAATTCTTTTTTCAAGACCATGTACTAGATTTGGCTGCCAGGCCACGATTTAATTTACTACTTGGATGAAGTCCAATAATGCAAACTTTCGGTAAAACATTAACAAAAGCCATGCTAAACTTCCATTTGAAACCTCATGGGAGAGTGCATCATGCAACTTTGTTAATAAAATACAGAAATATAAAGCAAAGAGTGTGAATCTCATTTTTCACAGAGGAACTGTAAAACAATCAAACTTTTTTTCTATCTACTCTCAAGTAAGTTTACCTGGAAGAAGATGGGATTTTACAATAGGTTGCTGCAAATTAATACCTTTTTTCTCTCTGTATTTGTACATAGGTAAACATATATAACCATATATCCATCAGCCAGGGAGTGATGGCTGTGTTTAGAAGGTGGACGCATCGGGCCACATGTCCACCTCTACAACAAGACTGCATGCATTTGTTAACAACCCACTTACTGCTGATGGTCTGTGCCCATACCTTCTCACCATTTTTCGCTACAGAAACACAACTGGTAGTCTTCCAACTTGTATCCTCAGCTAGCTGTGGGGGCACAAATCAGCGAGCGCTGCCGGCCACGGACCTCGGTGGCCTTGGCTGTGAGGCCAGCCTCGTGGCAGTTGAGGTGTTCAGGCTCAAGAACTCCTTGGTGAGAGAAGGGACAACTTCTTTCTGCCCCATCTCGCCTTGCTTTCACTTCCTGTTTTTTACTCCTGGCCCCTTTCACTCCCCAAAGCGATCTCATCTGCACCTAATGACGTTTATCTTGCTTTGGGTTTTGTCACCATCCTTTTGTATTTGGCAGGATGTCCTGCCTATTTGTGGTGCCTTGTACTTATGCTGCTCTTTATCATGCGACTTCTATCACTCAGGAGCTTCCCCAAATCTGTTATACATGCCCTAGTTCACACCTTGCTCATTTACTTATTTAAAATGCTTATACATTTTCCTGGCTATGTCATCACAGTGTTGCAAAATGCTTGCACGCTGCTGCTGGTTACACAGTTTTAGTAGGCTTATATTTGTGTTCAAAGCCATATGGGCAATGCTTTTATGGGTTCAAATTCTATCTTGGATTAATGGACTTTTAATGTCTCACAGGCCTGTGTTTTGCTGTGGGATCCAGGACTCAATTTTTCAATTATCTTGTGTGTTGGTTTACCTGAAAGAGACTTTAGCGAAGTAACTGATGGCTTCATGCGGACTCCCT
>NW_009269318.1:0-1254 GCF_000687185.1 Egretta garzetta
CCTCCTCTGGACCTGCTCCAACAGGTCCATGTCTCCTTCTCATGTTTGGGGCCCGTGAGCTGGATGCAGTAAGTTGTAGTTAATGTGGTACATTGTAGCAGAAGAGGACACTCAAATCTGTCCCATAAAGGACAAGGGCAAGCTGTAGCCTGGTATGTCCAAGATGGGAGTCAATGGCACTGCCACTCTTAGGTCCAGCCCTTCCCCTGCCTCACTGGGGGTCAGGGGGTCCCCATCACGCTGGCGCACACCCCATGGCCCGCAGGGGATGCGATGAACTCCAAAGACACATTCAGAGGCTCCCCGGGACTCACAGGTTGTTCCCCACTTTGGGTTTCCACTCAGTGGCCAACCCTACCTGGCTGCCCAGAGTCTCAGCTGGGCGAGTAAATCCTTATTTATTTTCGAGACTTTTAAGCTGGTATTCTTCATCGCCTCGCCTGCTCTCCTGCCTCAGAAAGTAGAATAAAATAAAATCTCTGAGGGCTCCCTTGGAGCTCCTGTTTCAATAGCGGAGCTGCTGCTGGGAATAACGCTGTCATTGTTTTTTCAGGCTTTTGTTGGTCGAGATGACACACTACCGGCTTGGGATTTGAGGCCGGGGATTTTTTTCCCCCGTCTGAAGAGGAGGTGAGGCATCTGTTCTGAAAACAACGCTCACAACTATGGCGGTAGGCATTTTCAGGAGGAAAGGTTCTGCATTTTTTTCCGAGCACAGCCACTCTGATTTCACCTTAAACTCCCCCAGAAATACAGCCTGCTCCCGAGTAGGACAAACTGGGCAGTGCAGAGCCAAGACCTGGTCCAGGAGGGTATTTCTGGCTCAACGGAGAGAGAATTTAGTACCTGCTCTCTTTAAATAGGAAGGATGGTGGCAATGTGCCTGTTCTGTTTCCCGTTCAGTGCTCCATCCTACAAGCACTCCAGCGGGTGTTTATCCCTGCAGATATCCCTAGGGATGGCAGTGGTACAAAGAAGCTGCTTGTTTTTTGGGGCAGGGGAGGCACACGCAGGGGCGAGGATGCAAATAATCTATGTGTATATAACCTTTCTGCAGTGGATTTGTTTTCGCTGAGATTTACACTGCCATCCTCGGTAGCAGAATAACATTACAATATGCAAGCGGTCCAAAGAAGTCATCCACTTCTCCTACTGCCTGCTCGGCCGCCTCCTTTGCCACGGCAAACTTGCAGGGAAAACAAACAAACAATAGAATAACAAAAAAATATCCTGGTTTTGGCTGGGATAGAGTTA
>NW_009269319.1:0-1255 GCF_000687185.1 Egretta garzetta
AAAAAAAAATGCTTGTGAAGCATTCAGGGGTGATAGTGGTGAGGGCAGAGAAAAGCTACCCAGTAGGTTAATATGTCTGTATTCTTAAAATCAGTAAGGATATAGAAGTGATGCTGGCCAAACAAAGTACTGAATAGGTGCTGTTGGTTGTGTCTCACTCCCTTGGTGACACAGAGGAGGACAGGGGGAGTCCTGTGAGCAGCAGTAGGGCCATCTGAATGAATAAAATAAGCTTACAGAAGGGAGATACCCAGCTCTATAATTGTGTGCATGTCCACCCCTGCGTAACTCTTCATCTCTCAGTCCTCCCATCTGAAGGGGTGGGTTGCACAGGCACGTTTCTCGTTTCTCATGCCTCTGCTCTGCCTGCCAGCTCCAGAAGGTGCTGCCTGCTGCCCTGCTCCTGGCCTGACGCTGTGGCTGCTGCCTGCCAGACACTGCTTGCAGACTCTTGGGCTGCCCTTGAAGAAGGCAAACCTCCCAGTGCTTACCCAGTAAGTGAGAACATCTGGGGGAAAATATTTTCTGTTGTTTGTCTCATGAAGTTTAGTTTAAAGACCGAAGTGCATTGCCTTTTTCCTTTCTCTCAAAAGAGTGGGGCAGGGGTTAGTTTTGAGTTACTTAAATGTTTACAACAATGTCCTTAATCTAGAGTGCAAGGAAAAGATTTGGTGGAGATCAGTCAATGAATTTCAGCATGGGAACTGCCTTAAAGTCTGGTTGAAAATATGTGGGTAGTGGATTTCTATTACTATTCTTGCTCTCCCAAACCTACGGAGGTTTCCCTGCTGCCAAAGGGTGGATCTGCTCTGTTCTCCAACAATAAAAAGCAGATGATTTTCCTTCTTAAAATACCCAAAGCGGATTTCTAACACAGATCCTCTTCACTGTTGCGCCCATCCTAGTGCGCCTGGTCAAATCCCATCCCTTCTAGCAGCATGGAAAGGCTAATCCCTGGCACTGAAGGCACCCAGCTTAACCCGCTGCAGGCTTAGGATGCCTGAGCTGTTGTTAAAAGATTAGTATATTTGGTTGTCAACATTTGCTGAACTTGGCCTGAAAATTATTCCCAATGAGGTTGCTGACTCTTGGGTGCCGGTTTGCCTGGCACATTAAGAAAGGCTGGAGTTAAAGCACATGGCTGTAAAGATTAAAAGGGAGTGCTGAGTGGGCAGGATGCATTTCAGATTTAAACCAGGCGTTGCTGCTGATGGGGACAAAAGCCTTTGGCGGTCTGGTCTAGAGCTGCTGAGCT
>NW_009269320.1:0-1256 GCF_000687185.1 Egretta garzetta
AAGTACATTAATTTTTAAGGACTGTTTTTTGGCCATCAGTTCCTATGAAAGTGTGGTGGGCTGAGTTATCGCAGCAGTGTGCCCAGTAAAATTCTGCTACCATTTCATGTGTATGCAGAGAGCTCCAAATCTCTGTTGCAAGTGCAGTCCTGATAATCCTCTGAACTTGTCCCTCAGCCACGGGGAAGGTCCCTTTCTTGGTTGATCTACCAGATATCTTCACTGCTAAAAACTTATTCACTCATTAGGCTTGCATTAAAAGTAAATTACTGAAGATCCAGTCTTTCTGACAATCCCCCTTCTTTCAGAGTTGAGTGGTCCCCATCTAAACCCTACTCCACCTTCAGCATTCCTTCATTTTAGTCTGAAGGTTCCTCTTAGAGAAGCTTCTGTGAAGGCAACACACCCTGTCATGTCAGCTGCTCACTGGAAAACCCTTCTCTATTTTCTGTAGCTCCTTTCTTCAAGCTGCAGTAGAGAAAAGTGACAGCCAGCACTCAGAACTAGTCTTGTGTTCCCAGGTGCATTTGTTGTGAACCCTCACTGTACCTTTTGGTGAATTCCCTTCTCTAGGTCTGGAGGTCACCAGGCAGCTCCGGCAGCACTCAGAAACAGTTTGCATGTATAGCAGAAGGTGGGGGAAAGTCCCATTTAGAGAAACTCTGAAACAGTCAAAGACATTAAAGTAAAACTGAGATGTATTTAAGAAGGTTACATGTCAATGCAAAATGTCTGTGATATAAATTGTCCTTCTCTGATGTGTCTTCAATCATTTAGCATTTACTAAGAAAGACACATCTTAAGAGGGAATTTTCTCTCTTATACAGGCAATCTTCAATGCAAATTAATTCTAATCATAATTTATGGTGTAAGACAGTGCTTGTTATGAAAAATGGGCTGATGGTTTAATTTAGGGCAAGAGTAATCAAATGGATCTGGCTGAATTTGTTTTAGGAAGTATAATAGATGGAATATGGGTTAGGTAATGTAGAAAATGTTGACAATAAGCTTAATTTTTGAAGTGTATTATTTACCAAACAAATAAATGTAGCACTAAAGGCCAGTTTATTTCAAGGGAACCTGACAATAAATATTTAATGATGAAACAGGGGTTTTATCTTTCTTTTCCCACCTCATCTGAAATTAATGTTCTAAGTTATATGTCTGTGACTGCAATCTTGGCAATGCCAGGGACAAGTCTCTGCTTGGGATATTAGGGAAAAGAGAAGAGAAGGCTGCAGAGAGACCTGATTGCA
>NW_009269321.1:0-1258 GCF_000687185.1 Egretta garzetta
TTTTTTTTCTTTGATTTTGGTGGGTGTCTTGCTATAAAGGCAGAGAACAGCAGTTGCTTCAGAGGGAGGAAAACCTAAGGCACCAGCAGTAGCTGTCCATCTAACTGCAGTTCAGACCATCTGCCTGCAGCAAGGACTTGGAAGTGGAAGGCAATGATGGCCTTGCAGCTGCTGCCAGGTGGGTGCCTGGCACAGCGGGGATCTGGCCGACGCACCCACCACCCCCGCAGAACTCGCCCCTGCTCCCTCCCTGGCCAGCGAGCCCTGCTCCTGGCTGAACAGCTTTCCTCTGTGCTGAAGCACGTCCTTGGTTTACTCAAGGTGTCCACCCACCACCTGAGAGCACCGGTGCAGGCTGTGCCAGGCAGGAGAAGGCTTCAGGGGATTGGCACCGTGCCACTGAGTAAACCCAAGTCCTACTGACCAGCCGTGGAGCTCCGGCTGCTCCTGCGGACTGCTGTGTTAGTTGCTGCACACATGTGTACAGACTTTGTGTGTCTCTTCATTGCAGCCTCTGTTTAACCTTTCCCTAGAGATTTTTAAAACATACTCCTAAAACCTGATGCCATTTCTCCCACTGCGGTAATGGAGCATTTTTTAAGTAGATGGATCTTCCTTTAACAATCAACACTTGAATTTTGGTACCTCTGAGAGTACCTCTTACTGATGCCACAATGCCCAGAAAACTTAGAAATGGCGCAGGCAGCCACGTGTTAGCTGCTGGCATTCATTATTCCCGCACTGTTACCTTTTGCTCCCTGCTTAAGGTATGAGGACTTGGGGCTGGGCTGATTTTTACATCAGTTAAAGCAAACCTTGTGGGATAGAAAAGATTCATGACTGTCAGTCCATAATAAGTGTCTTGCAGATCACAGGTGGAAATGCGGGGATCATTTCCAGTGCCACTTCTGATGTTAATTGTCACAATTCTGTCACGTTTTCATTGTGATGCTGCACCTTGTAGACATGGTCTGTATGTGAATTGTCAATAACTTGTGGCAAAAATAAAACCTTGAACAATTAACAAAATCTTGCATGATTTTCCTTTAGATATGTGTAAAAATAGGGTTCCCATCTAATTGTCTAGGCATAGATTTAATGAAAGGCACTTAAGCAAACTGATTTGTTTTCTGTTTGCAAATATTCCTGATTGCACTAGTGGATGGGCAGAGCAAAGCAGCTCGATGTAGATGGAAGTGGTGAAGTACTGCTTCTGGTTAGGGAAAATGTAAACAGCTTTAGGCCAGGGACATTCTTT
>NW_009269322.1:0-1261 GCF_000687185.1 Egretta garzetta
CGGCAGCTGCGCCACATCGACCCACCAGAGGAGCATGGCTTCCTTGAGGATCTCCTGAGTGGCTTTAATGACCTCCCTCAATCAGGCATCAAAGCTCCCCTGCCAACAGCGAGTGACAGGAGCAGACCCAGCCGGGGAGAAGACATGCTCCCAGGCAAGGCACCGGGCTGCATCAGGGTGCTGCCACTGAGCTCCCTCCCACCCCCGGCAGGGCTGCCCACAGGGGGAGCAAGCCCCTGCACCTCTGCTCCCTGGAAAGTTTAGTTTCTGGAGAGGCCTGTTTCGGGGAGAGGCACAGGCCAGCTCTTGCAAGAAGCTGGGGCTTTGGGGGCAGCTCTGCTGCTTCCCCACAAGAGGTGAGTGAGCCAGTGGAGGAAAGTCATTGCTGCTGCTGGAGAAACCTGCCAGAAGCCCAGAGCCAGCATCAGTTTTTGGGTTTGCTTTTAACTCCTTAATGACCTTCCTGAACAACCAACCCAATCCTCCTCTGTTGCCCAAAAGGCATTTGGCCGCCAGCAGTGAAGTTGTCAGTACAAACGCGCCTCTGTTGCCAGCAGAGTTTGGCTGCAGATCTGAGTTGTGACACAGTTAATATGTAATGAGGTTATTAATATTATATTGTGACATACTTAAGATCACCAGATTTCCACTGAATACGTAATTGTTGAGGAGCCAAGAAATAATCCTTTAACTACAGATTAAATTTGGTCCTATTTGACATCACATCCTTCATTCAAGCCATTAAAAGAACCCGGGCCAGGAGGCTATCCTCGTTCCTCACTGGAAATGCTCACATCCAGCCGAGATATTTTTCCAACATATGCAGATAAGAAGTTACAAGGCTCTGCAAGAAATGGTTCCTTCAAGCTACTTTGTGCCTAGGGCCCGTGTCTTGAAAAGGCCATTAAGCTGCAAACATATCTGTCCCATCTTACTTTGACCTCATTCTTGACTGCAAACTTAACTCAGTGGACCATAAAGACAGCTCCTAGATGCCTGCATTTGCTTGTCCCCGAAAGCAGCAGGGGCCAGGGGTGCTGTCATCACAGGGTGACCGGGCTGCACCTCCTGGGTGCGTAGGTGTGCCTACAGCCACCGCACATGCCAAACAGCCCAGCCTGCCCTTCCTTTCCTTAGGTGTGCCAGCTGCCACTGGAAGGGTGCTTAAGCCTCCTGCTCCTCTTCTGGGTCCTGCTCTTCAAGGCGCCAGCAATTGAACACATCCAGAGTTGAAGGGTGAAGCCTCCATGGCTCGGGGGGG
>NW_009269323.1:0-1255 GCF_000687185.1 Egretta garzetta
GGAAGCCCCTGTCTTAAGTCTGCCCGATATCCGAAAGCCCTTCCAACTCTTTGTCAATGTAGACAACGGCACCGCCTATGGTGTTTTGACTCAAGGGTGGGCAGGACAGAGAAAGCCGGTTGGGTACTATTCCAAGATCTTAGACCCCGTAAGCCGAGGATGGCCTACCTGTCTGCAGGCCGTAGTGGCAACAGCAATGTTGGTGGAAGAAGTACAAAAAGTCACCTTGGGGGGAGAATTGAAAGCCTATACCCCTCACAACATCAGAGGAGTACTACAGCAACGTGCCGACAAATGGCTCACCGACAGTCGACTACTGAAATATGAAGGAATTCTGATTCACTCTTCCAGGTTAGAAATAGAAACTACCTCCCTCCAGAACCCAGCTCAATTCTTATATGGGGAACCTAGGGAAGACCTGACTCACGATTGTCTTCAGCTAATAAATCTCCAGACCAAAATAAGGGAGGACTTAGAAGAAGAGGAGTTGGAAGGGGGAGAGAAACTCTTTGTAGACGGCTCTTCTCGAATATTGGGGGGAAAAAGGAAATCAGGATATGCCATCATAGACGGCCACAGCTTTCGAGTCAAGGAATCGGGGCCGCTAAACTCGACTTGGTCAGCTCAAGCCTGCGAGCTATATGCCTTATTAAGGGCATTGAAGCTGTTAAAGAATAAAGATGGGACCATTTACACAGATTCCAAATATGCATTTGGGGTAGTACACACCTTCGGAAAAATTTGGGAGGAGAGGGGTCTGATCAATACCCAAGGAAAAGGCCTAGTCCACGAGAAACTAATTCAAGAAGTATTAACGGCTCTGAGAGGGCCGTCAAGGATAGCCATAGTCCACGTAAAAGGGCATCAAAAGGGACTCAGTAGTGTTGTAAGGGGAAATAATCTAGCGGACGCTGAAGCCAAGAAAGCAGCTCTAATGATAATGCAAACACTGGGGGAAGAGCCCGAAAAACGGGAGGTACAAAAAGCATTCACCCTACAGGAAATAGAGAAGCTGAGGTTAATGGGGGCTAAGAAGGATGGTGACAAATGGCTATTGCCAGACGGGAGAGAATTGCTACCTAAAGGATTAGCCAGGGGAATCCTCAATAAGTTACATCATAAAACTCATTGGGGTACCCAAGCATTAGTTGACCAGTTCGAAACAAACTATGCTTGCATAGGGATCTATGGATTGGCTAAAAGAGTCTTAGAAGGATGTTTAACCTGTAACCAAGTAAATAAGAGACAACTCAGG
>NW_009269324.1:0-1261 GCF_000687185.1 Egretta garzetta
CTGACAGCAAAACTCTGCTATCCCCAGCACCCACACTGCCCCGAGGAACCGATCCTGCTCACCCATGCACCATGCCCAGGCGCCGGGTGGCAGAGCCAGAGCTGCCCCCAGGCTGTGCCGGGGACGTGCCAGCAATCCCCCAGCATGGACAGCCACGTGCCAGCGCTGCCCCGTGTCCTCATCTTTAGTTTACTGGTGCAGACGTAACCTGTGTGGCTCAGAGGGAGCTTAGTTTTTCACAGCAGCTGCTCATCTGAACATAAGTGAGGAGCTCTCACTGTCACGCTGATGTTAGGAGTTAATCCATCACGCACTGTTTGCAATTGATCTAAGTCACTGGTATAACTGGAAGAGGCAGTGATGGAAGCGAAAGGGAAGGACTGCTGGCTGATGTCTATTCCAAAAAAATTTGCCTCTGGATCCCAAGGACGTTTGCATGACAAATCTCTTGTTTTCTTTCGTATCTGTCACATTTATCAACAGCAGCTTGTACTATCTCTAAAGCCCCTTGCAAAACCTGTGATTCACCTGGTGTTTCTGCAGCCCCTGCCTCTTTTCCACTGCCACCTTCTCATGTGGTTTTAGCCCTAGTGGTTGTCTCCTTTGTCAGCTATTCTTCTCTTCTTTTCCTCTGCCAAAACCATCCACATTCACATTAGTAAATTGAACAGTGTTAGGAAGGTCCCCTTGGTCCCAGGTCCAATTTTGCCCAGGCCACCCACCATCACCCCAAGCAATTCCTAAGAAGGGTTCAGGGGTCAGCACAGAGACATCTCCAGGAGTTACTTCCAGCAGGCAATTTCAGTGCAGCTTCTGGTTCAGTGCAGTCCCTGTTCTGAAGGAGACGAGAGCTTGCCATCACTGACATAGCCCGGCCATGCTGTGCTATTGCACTCCCATGCTCCAAAACTGGCTCTCCTCCTCTCCAAACACAGGGCTACTCTGTGCCGGTTTTGCACAGAGACCCGGTCCTGGCACCGTTTAGCTTCTCAGATATGAGCTGATAAGTAGATGTAGCGAATGTGAGCTCAGCATAATGGTAGTTATGGCATTTAATTCCTTGCTGCAAAATTTCAGGACTTCACTTACTGCCAACCTACTCTCCTAATGTACTTATTCACTGTTTGGACACACTGACAAAAGCCTTCTATCCCATTACGATGGCAGGAAAATGTTTTATCAACGCTGGAAACTGGAAATGCTGTGGGGATGACAGAAGTGCAAGCTGAATATCATAGAATCATAGAATCATTTGGTTGGA
>NW_009269325.1:0-1261 GCF_000687185.1 Egretta garzetta
TGACACTGCTAGGCTTGGATTGGTACTAGAGCTCATGCAGTACTTTATAAAGTAATTTTATTACTATGCTTAGGGGGTTTTATCATCCCTGGGATAACCCAGTGTATCCTTTCCATGCCTGCTCCAACTCGCACACTGCTGCCCTGCTCAGGGCCTTGTTGCTTCTAACTCAGGCAGGTGAAAAATATATTGGGCTCTGAATGTCTCTTATTGATGTATGCTGAGCTTTCATGTTTGGATTTAGCTGCCAATGGGAAGAGAAAGTACCTTGATTTCAAAGGAGAAGTGCTTGTTTAGGCTGTGAAGTCCCTATTTTCCAGGGGGGTTTTGAACCTGTAGTACGTCATCCTGGTGGCAGTTGTAACTAAAGGGCACCTAACGGCAAGAATACACAATCTTTTCATTAGAAGTCCTGTGGTCAGGGAAGGGGCTGTGGTGGGAGACTCACAAGTATTGGACGTATGTGCAGAAATCCCCGAGGGAACCTAAGAGCAGGTCCCAGACTTCCCTTGTAGCTTTGCCAGATTGCACCGTCTTGTTGGGCAGTGTCAAGTGCTCCTCTGCCTGGAGTGGAAATGGTACCTTAAGCAAAGTTGTTGCTGGAGCAGCTTCTCTCTGATCCTTTTGCCGCTGTTGGCCCGATAGCTATGACAGCTTCGTTTCTGTTCCTCAGCCTGGCGTTTGTGATCCTTCAAGTGGACGTCTGTGGTGCCCAGTGAGAATACCGAGTGGGAGCTTTGGGGAGGCAGTGTCTTTCAGAGAGGTGACCTGGGCAAAATTAATCTCCGCCTTAAACATTAAGCGATGATGTTGACTCTGTTCCTGTATAATGTTGTGATACTGTGAGCTATCAGGGTGCCAAGCCTAGCAGAGCAGATGCTGTCTTTTTGTAGTACAGCAGGTTGGTGGCATGAAGAACCACATTGGAGAGGAGCTTTTCTGCTTGCTGAAGGTGAGGGATGAGGCTTGGTGCAGGAAGCAAAAATTCATGGAGTTGCCTCAGGCTGAGATTTGATGGACTTAAAGAAGAGCAGGGCCTGCATGGAAGCCCCTGCAGTACTTTAAGACAAATAAATGATCAGAAGAAATGAATGAACGGG
This sequence comes from Egretta garzetta, assembly GCF_000687185.1. Taxonomy (NCBI): domain Eukaryota; kingdom Metazoa; phylum Chordata; class Aves; order Pelecaniformes; family Ardeidae; genus Egretta; species Egretta garzetta. Next base: position 1,101 of record NW_009269325.1, read on the forward strand.
TGTCCTTTTGTCTGAAGAATTGGTAGTGTCCTTTCTTGTGCCTGTGGCTGACTCTCACCACTGACCATTCCTGTTAGGAGAGCCAGTAGCTTCTAACACCCAAGGTACTGTGCTCATTATAGGGCGGCCTGGAGACATACTGCAGGCAGCTGCCGGAGGGG
>NW_009269326.1:0-1262 GCF_000687185.1 Egretta garzetta
AAACTGCCCTGTGTTGGTAGTTGAGAGTATACATTTTAAATTGGAAAAAATAAGTGAAAACTGAGAGAATAAAAAGAAACTAAGCCTACTTTTTTGTGGACTTCTAAATGAAAACTATTGCAAAGATAAGTGAAAAATGAAGAATTATGTGACTCTAAAATAACAACAAGTCTTTCTTTCCTGCTATGAGAATAAAACAAATGTACAGAAATTAATGGTAACCAATGATGCATCTATCCTGATTAGTGAAACAAAACAGATCCATACAGTAATTCTCAAAAAGAATGTTTGACATTTGGATATAATCCATTAACGAAATTAAATTATATGGGTCAAGGTGGGTGAAGATGAATCACCTGTATTAGAAATCTCCCACATAAAATGTACCTGAATTTACCTTCAAACATTTCTGAAAAGATCATTAGTCAGAGCTTCCGTGATGTAAACTGTAACAGCAGTACTGATGTAATTGCAGATATTGTGATTTATACTAGAAATTAAGAATCCAAACCATTTTTTTTTAATATCCTATATAGCATGGTATATTCTATCACTGTTAAATTTTTTTGGATATGTAGAAAGAGTGCATATACAAAAAGGGACCATTAAGATCATAATACTTTTTAATAAAAATATCTTATATCTGCTATTTTAAACAAAATATAATTTATGAACTGAGAATATTCTAATTAAGGAAAATATATCCAAATTGTACAGAACAGTGCTAATAAACATGCCACAAATAAAGAGCAAATTGCCAGCAACATGTAAGGCTACTCGTTGAAAGAATACAGCTCCAGAAGCAGGGTAAGAAGAACCCTTCTTGATTCTGATACCATAATCAAAATGGAATCTGATAATTTTAATATGATCATAGGGAAACACAGTTATGCAAAATAAAGTTGCTTTAAAAGAAACATTTGGCAACAAAACAACCTTTTCTTGATCAGATGGCTGTGAGTTAGGCCCTCTCTTGCCATGAAGTGCCTCTGGATCAGAAAGCTTTTCCAGGTTTAAGCTTAAGAGCTGATTTGGTCAGGCCCAGACCTATGTGAACAAGTATAAATGGCTTTGGGAACAGACCTTGTTTCATGTCCTGCCAAGAGTATGTACAGACCAAGGTAATAGTTGACACTGCGCTCATCTAACTGTGCAAACAGCCCTTTTGAGTTTCTGTTCCACTAAAATGACATCCTACTCAGATTTGCATTCAGATTTGATCAGAACTATGATTCAAATTTTGTTTTGTTTACAGCTACAAA
>NW_009269327.1:0-1263 GCF_000687185.1 Egretta garzetta
AAAAAAAAAAAAAAAGGCAAGCTACGCTCCCCAAATTTTGCAACAGCAAAGAACTTCATTTAGAAACAAAAAAAGTTAGTTTTAAAGACTAATCTGTTTCTGTATGTGTCCTAAGGTGAGAATTTCCCAGTATAATTCTGTTTCTCCACGGGACTTCCACCTACCCCCTCTTGGACTGCTGTACAATGAAAAGTTAAAAATCTAACCGCAAAGTGAAGAGTTTCAGGGTCTAATTCCAAACAATAATTTGCAGAGCTTAATTAATTCACACAAATTAGTGTGTTTTTCTTCAAGTCTCTCCCAAATATTATGCCCATCTTTTCCATTCCTGTTGACAGTCTCTTGAACACCAATAAGGCCCTTCTATAGTCAGCCGGTAAAAACATACACAGGAGGAAATTAGCATATACAGTAGACACAGAACTTAAAGGATTAAGAGGCAGGATTTATACCTATACAGAAATTTCACACACAGCTAGGTCATGCTAGTCAACCAGTAGCTAAAATAGCCAATCATGCACTAGAAAAACTCCCCAGAGCCCAAAACCCCTTTACCTGACAGAATACATCTGCCATTTAATACATTAAAAGGACCGATTCAAGATTCACACACACATTTTTTAAAATATTGAACATATACATCCAGACAGAGTTCTGTGATGAGGACCTGTGTAATACCAAAAACAGTTCACCTAATAAGAAAATTACATTATACCCAGGAGGCCTGGCTAGTCTTCAGATTCCAGAGAAGTAATGTTTGTGTCCAGCAGATCACAAATGATTACTGTTCTCTTATTTCATTAATCTCATTATTTTGACTACAGCATGACTGGAAGAAAACAAAGGGAGTACCCTGACAATTAAAGTCCTATTTGTTCTTACTCATAAAGAACTCTTATTTAGGGGACAGCTTGTTCACAGAAATTTGTTACAAATTAAGGTTTTTATTATTAAAATAAATTATTACAACACATTCACTACACAACAGTCTCATAAAAGACAAAGATTTTGTTACATTTATACACAATCAGCTGAAAATAATCCTTAAAATTTGGATGGCAACTCTCCTGTCAAAAGTTTACATAAATGGAAAAAAAGGGATATAGAAAACAGGCACTACAAATGAAAGGAAAAGTCTGACAAATCACACGAACAGTCACATTTTTCACCCCACATAATACAGAAGAAAAAACAGGCAATGCATACTCAGCAGCTGTTACAAAGATTGCCACTTTTTCAGCTAAAATTTTCATCTATTCTACA
>NW_009269328.1:0-1263 GCF_000687185.1 Egretta garzetta
AGCTGCTCTGCGGCACGACGCCGGTGCTGGCACGGGGAGGTGGGTGCCATGAGAGCCGAGGACATGGCAGCGGGTGGCATGGGAGCATGGCAGGGTGGCCCTGGAGAGACTGCAGGACTTGAGCCCCTTAACCCCGCAGCTTCCTCCGCAGGATCAGGGCATCTGGCCAGGATGCTTTCCCGAAAAGAGATGCTATCCATGCGTAGTTGCCTCTGACAGGCTAGAGGGGACATGGTGTTCCCATCCGATGGCCTCTTGAGGTCCCTTTGGCTGGGTGTTTCCAGAGCTGTTGTGGTTGGCACACCTGGAGAAAGCAAGTCCCTAAGGTAGGTCAAAGCAAAATGCTTGCTGCGGAAAGGGAAATTAATTATAGGCGCTTTGCTGCACTCCAGGCAACTGCAAAGGCTGATGTTTCTCCTGTTGGCTGATAAACTAATTGTAATGACGAAACCTCAACAAAAGCAACACTCTTAAATGCTTTCTTAATTAATAATTCTCAATAATTACTTGACGTCAATGACCAATAAACATTTCAGAGACGGGAAGCTGCTGTTAAGTGCTTGATACCTTTGCTCCTCCAGTCGCTGTGCCTGGGTTCCTGCAGCTCTGATGAATCCCACAGAAAAGCACAGGGAAGGCCAAGCCCAATGTTTTTAAAGGAAAACATTAAGCAGGAAAAAAGTGATTATTCACGTGCATGTCCACAGGGAAAAGAGGAGGGAAGCTGAGCAGCCCTCAGCCCTGCGGCTCCCTGCTGAGCAGCTAGCAAGGGATGGCAGTGCCAACGGGCAGGCGCCCTGAGGGGTGGCACCCATGGGTGCCCCTTTCCTGCCCCTCCAGTGCTGCTGAGCCCCCAGTGAGGGGCTTTCCTGGGGGCAGCATGGGGCAGGGGGCACCTTCCCAGGGAGGACTTGTTCAAGGGGTCTTCGAGGCCTTGCTGAGCATGCTGCACCCTTAAAGGGTCACCTCCCTCCCACAGGCATCTGCCCTGTGCCTCTTCTTCCTCCTCCTCCTCCTCCTTCCCATGACCTCTCTGAGGGCAGCATCTTCCGACTCACCACTGCCAGGCCTGAAGGCTTCACCAGCTGCATTTTATCGGGTGGGAGTTGTGGGGACCCTGGTCCATCTGCTGTTAAGTGGAGCCTTGGGAAACCCGCCATTCGTCCTCATCCCAGTGCTCCTGGCTGCAGCGCAGTGCCGGGAGGGTTAATGTCGTCGTCCTCCTCCTCCTTTCGGCTTCACAGCCATCTTAAAACCGCTGGA
>NW_009269329.1:0-1256 GCF_000687185.1 Egretta garzetta
TTCGGGTAGTTGTAGAGAGTGATAAGGTCTCCCTTTAGTCCACAGGAAAACTTTCTCTCATTGCATCCATTTGGTTTTTGCAGCCTCCCTCCTCGTCTTGCTGAGTGTCTCAAATCTCTCTGTTCCCCAGCTGCTAGAGCAGCCAGAATGGAGGAACACAACATACAATGCCCAAGAAAAAGTGAAAGGCAAAAGACACTGTGCTACCTGCCACAGAACTTTACTCATCATGGGGCTGGTCCTTAGGTCACAAAAATAACGTGAAAATGTTCAGCACTTGAAGCACCTTTCATAAGTGGGATGGTCTGAAGAGTGGTTATGTTGGGCCATGCCCCAGAATACTTTGCTCACTTTGGATATTATCCTGTTGTTCACAGCAGGTGAACGGGCCATTCCTATCATCATTTTTGAGCTAGATAGTTGTGGGGTTAATCTCACTGAAGCGTATAAATCTACAATTTAGGCATGAACATTTGATGTTTTTATTTGGTACCCTTTTAGAGATAATGGAGAGAAACAAACACAGGGCTTTGTCAATTTTAGATTTAAGTAGGTATACATGCCTCAGATTTTAGTTAGAACAATCAGGAAATTATTATAAACCACACGAATAAAAAAGCTTGGAGTCGCTTTAATGTTGACACCAAACACTATATATATTTGCCTTCACTTTTCCTGTACTATTCTTTGCTGTCTTGGTCAGTGGGTTGTTGACTACCCTCCAGCCTCAGAAATACATTTCACACAGCCTTTGTTCCTTTTCTCCTTGTGTAGGAAAAAATCTGGGCTTTCAAGGAGAACAGAAAAATGAGCTGTGAGTGTGGCAGATTTTTTTGTTAACATAGAAAGGTCAGTTTTTAGTATACATCAGGTGGCCCAGACCTGCACTTCTCTATGTGCCAAAACACCAGAGTTGATCCTGCTGTTCTGTCCATTGGCTATAACTGCATGTATAAAAACCCAAGGACAGCTTTGGCAAATAACAGTGGAATAATAAAATACAAAATACTGCTGCAGAAATATTTATTGGTACAAAATGACTCCTGGAAGTGGGTTCCTACTATAATCAGCCCTTTACAACCCATGCACCTATTTTCCCTTCTACCCACCATGCTACTGACTGGCTGTGTGAACACACGAAACGGTGAGATCAGTGACATTGCTGCTGCTAGATATTGGATACAAAGAACTGGTGGGCACCTATTATGATGAGGAAAAATTAAAGTAATTAAAAAAAAAAAAAAAAAAAAAAAACC
>NW_009269330.1:0-1264 GCF_000687185.1 Egretta garzetta
TTTTTTTTTTTTCTCTGAAGAGCTGTGATAAAAATAACCCCCGGGAAAAAAAAAATCAAGCACTCAAACCCTTGAAGGCCTGACACAGCCTTCACTCACAGGAGCACTAGGACCAACAATACCATAATAAAGATCTGAAGTATCACCAAGAAAAATAGGAAGCAGCCAAAGAAAAAAAAGGTCACCACAAGCTCGCTGTAAACACCCTTGCTTTGCACGTATCTCAGCTTTGCCGGTTTGATTGCTAGCAGGCGAGAGTGTGACGCTGCATTTTCAGTGCTACAGGTATTTATTTTACACTCTGGCTCTGAGTCTGAGCCTCCGAATGTAAAAACAATCAGAAGGCTGAAGTGTAAATTCTCCCTGCTGATTTATTTACTGTTGTGTTTTTATAGCACCACATGGCTCTAAGTTTGCACTGGGCCCATTCAACCAAAACCCATGTCATACACTTCCAGAGAAATGAATGACTTTATAAATTCTCTACAATAATAATCCCACGTACAGGAATGCATGCAGAGAACACCCAGACGGGGCTGGAATGTTTTAAGAATATAATATTGTGCTTTTTTGGTCAGGGAAACACATTTCTCTCAGGGATATGTGGTGTGGCCCAGGCTCCAGCCCTGTCTGCCTACCACCTGTAATGAGCCCTTTGGGAGATTTTAGTTCAGGCCACCCAAACTGTGAGCTGGGCAAAGAGACATCAGCGCTACGAAGTTAACAGCCTTAATGAAGCCCGGCCCAGAGGAGACTCAAAACATCCACAGTGGGGGAAAAAAAAGGAAAGAAAGAAAAGAAAAGGCTTTGATAGGAAAAACATCTGATCCTTGTTCTCTAATCTTTGCTTTGTTAGTTAAAGCATCTTTAAAGGGCTTAATACCCCTGGAACAGGGACCTCTTTCTCTTCCTTCAGAAACACCAATTAGAAAAGCAGGAAACTGCTTCCAGAAAGGGGGACTCTTTTAAAGAAAATTTAACTTTAGCTGGAGGGATCTGATTGCCTCTTTTTCACAAGCTATTTTTCTCCCCCTGTTGTGTGGCTGAGCAACGGTTTTCTCCAGGGCGAGAAAGCAGCTCCTCATGTCGATCCTGCAGTGAACGCAGTAGGGCAAGGAGAGGGGAGATTCATGGAATAAAGGGACGAGAAGACAAGAGGATTTCTTTTTTAAACACAGTGGGAATGACACCCTTATGGCGTAGCAGCCTGAGGAGCAAATGTGCCGCATGCTGGGAGGAGGGCTGGGACCCAGCACCCATGGGG
>NW_009269331.1:0-1262 GCF_000687185.1 Egretta garzetta
TAGTGCTCTAACCACAGGTCCAACCTTCCTTCTTGATGTAACTAGTTTTAGTTTTCTGTGTACAGCTGCTTTTGACCTAACAAAATAGTACACAGCCACTCTGTCTTGCATGTGGGTCCTGCATAACCCACACAGTAACCTGTACTAGTCTTGACCTGCCAAGTTAGAGTTGGGTTCAAATTAAGTTAGTTGTGTTGGGATTAAGTCACCACACAAAAAAACCCAGCAATAACCTATAGGAAACTTTCTCTTTCCTTCCTTCATTTAATTAAGCCTCCTATCCCAGACCCAAACAATATGAGAGATTTTGTCAGCTACCCAACAGCTGGTAATGAACGGCTTCACTGCACAATGAAGCGGACAGAAGATGACCCAGAGGTCGGTGGTCCATGTTATACTCTGTACCTGGAATACCTTGGGGGACTGGTGCCTATCCTGAAAGGACGTCGTATCAGCAAGTTGCGGCCAGAGTTTGTCATCATGGATCCTAAAACAGATGGAAAAGCAGGTAGAATTGAATTGTTGCTCTGTATAAAAAATGATTTAGAAATACTTCAGATATTAAATCCTCAGGAGTTAAAGAAAATCTGTATAAGCAACACGGAAGGTGGCATCTGATTTTTTTTCTGATGCAAAAAAAGATCTTCAGCTTGAACTAGGCTTAATCATCTGAAATTATATCATGCTGTTTTCTGTTCTACAAAAGGGAACTTCTTGTATTTTGAACAGTGGGGAATAGATTGCTAATTAGCAGAAAATATTCTTCAGTCTCAATTCTTTTTCTCAATTCAATCTCAAGTGAATTGAACGCTATTCACCGCTCTGAAAGATGTTCACTTGAGTTTGAACCATTGGAAATGTGGAGTTTATACTAGGCAGGGTGAAGAACAGTTAATTTTCTCTGCATAGCTTTATCTCAACTGCTGCCTGTGGATCGGATTTATGCTTCTGATGACTGATAGTTGTAAATGATATCAGTTTTCTGAAGCAGCACTTATATTTTCTGGGGCCTGTCTTGATAGATGAAATCTATGGAAACAGCTTGATTTCCACTGTGATTGACAGCTGCAACTGCTCGGACTCCAGCGACATCGAACTGAGCGATGACTGGGCAGCAAGGAAATCTCCCAAAATCAGTCGAGCTAGCAAATCACCTAAACTCCCCAGGTAATCATTTCTTGGCTATTTCTTCTTTTTCCCCGGGTTTTCTTCTTTTCTTTTTTTCTTTTTCTTTCATTTTCTTTTTTTTTTTTTTTTTTTTT
>NW_009269332.1:0-1265 GCF_000687185.1 Egretta garzetta
CTGTAACTGTGAAAACAGCATGATCTCTAGTTGCAAATCATTAGTAAATAGACTTCACAGGGTAGTAAATTAAGTCAGGTTAGGTGTCTTTAGAATTTTTGTCCATTAATGATAGTGCAGATCACAGAAGCTACAACGTACAGTAGAAGAGCACTACACTTCTTAATCAGACTTCTTGATGGTAAATGCAGCCAATGATATAGTTATAACAGAATACATATGCATTATCTTTACAGCCACACCTTAGTTTATCTCTGCAATGTCTATTAATCTTTGTCGAATAACAGAAAGGAGGTGAAAAGAAGTGTTAAAAAATACAATCTGTTCTTCCATTAATACAAAATAATTTGATTTCCTGTTAAAACACATTTTTCAATGTGTTGAAATGTATTCCAGTTTTGAGTTTAGGAACCTGGTAATGTAGATTTAACTACTCAATAAATTAACAGATTATCAGGTTTAGGATAATGAGGTATAGGGGGAGAAAAAGAAGAAAAAAAGAAATTGTTTTGCAAGAAGCTCTATAATCTGTTAAAAATACATATTCTATTCACATTTTATTTTTTTGAAAATCCGCCAACCTCAGATTTTGTCTATTATTATAAAAGGCAGAAGAAAAAAGAAGAGCAACAGAAGCTACCAAAGGTTCTAAATGGTGCTATGAGAATCTTTGTGTTAAATACTTATAAGACTTTTAAGTCTGTTATTTCAAGTGCTAAAGATATCAGAGGTTGGTAGTTTATGACCCTGGAAAATTTCTGTAATGAATCAATAGTGGTTATCAGTGAAGACTTACTCTTCCTGCACACCAAAAGCATCACCTTCACCAAGAAGACATAACCATTCAATGAAAGATTTTTAACAGATATCTTATTGTTTTATTTATATAATAAAGAAGCTTCATTAGTATTAAATGCTTTTTGATTGTTTAATGATCTGTAGCATATACCAGATTGCTATTGAAAGAGAAGTTGTCAAAGACATTTAATATCATATGTGGTTCATGGTTACTAATCACCTGTAACCTAATGCCTTGAAAATTTAACAGATACTTGCCTCATTTTCCTCTCAGCTTATGATTTCTTGTAACAGGCAGTGCACACAAGAATCCAACGCCTTCAGTAGAAACTGGTTCTCAGCAGAACTGAGAACAAACAAAACACGCTTCCTACAATGCTCGATATTTAGAGATATAAAATTAGGACTGATGAATTCAATTTAACGTTGTGTTCAGCTTCTGTAACTCCAGTGGAGAAAAAAAAAAA
>NW_009269333.1:0-1266 GCF_000687185.1 Egretta garzetta
TCCTCTGCTCCGGTATTTGATTATTATTTTTTGTTATTATTTGTATACATTTTCCTAAAATCAGCTGTGATTGTGCTCTCCCCCAAACTGGTGACGATGACTTGTACTTAGTTTAAGAAGTGAACAGACATGTTCTGCAGGTTTCCTGTGCTAACATGTGTCTGTGATGGTGGATGGTTGCAGTGGTAGGGTTTTTAATGACAACGCTGTTCAGACCTCTCTCCGTCATTTGATAGGAGTCGTTGCTTTATAGCTTTTCGCGGAAGGCAGGTTGCTTTAAAGCAGCAAGGAGGATTTGCCAGGAACCAGCTCCTTCTAGGTGAAGTGCAAGCTGTACATTTCTCCTCTGGCATGGTGCAATTACTACACTGGTGTTTAACTAGAAGAATACTTGCACCAACAAGCAGAAGTACTGGGTAGGCAGTAAGAGTTGTCAGAGTTGCTGACAAGGAAGAAATGGGGGCTTGTGGACTGTCTTTTCCAACTCTGCGACTGAGGACAGCCTGTCCTTTGGAGATTTAGCTCTCACCACCTGCATTCCCCTACAGCACTCAATTATCCATTAAGGTTTTTAAGAGAAACAGAATGGCAATTAAGCCTGGTACAGCAGTGCGAAAGCAGTGGAAGCCCTGGGCTTGCTGAGAAATCTATCCATAAATGAATTAACTGCACAAATAATTCCAGCTAATTAGAGGTGTGCATTCCCCAAATAACTCTGTTTTCTCATTGAGTTGATGGTTGCTCTGGGTTGGAACAGCAAACTGTTCAGTGGCTATTACAGTAAATATCACTTTGACTAAATCTTTTTAAACAGTCACGGGTTTTTTTTCTGTTAACTTGGAATTTGCCATAGAATCAAGATAGCTCTGTGTGTGTTAATTATGTCTTTGTGTTCAATATTTTAGAAGATGAAGTTAAGCTAAATTTCATTTACAATTCCTAAGTCCAGCTGAAAAGTAGGAACGTAAATGAGGGTTGTTGATCACTGAAGTAGGGTCTTCATTTCCGACTTGAGAGAAATGCTGGCAGGACTGACAACTTTCAAAATGATGACATAAATAAAGCTGCTATGCTTGGATAACAAATACAGGTATTGCCCATGGTCTAAGCACTCTTCTTTCGAGTCTACATGAGTTTAGGGTCCTCATACAGGGGAAAAAGAAAGAGAACATTTTTCCCTAAATGATGTGACAAAGTCCAAGACTTGAAACAGCCTCAGGCTTCTTTCAGCTTATTTTTGCTTCTCCCTCTTCCCCCCCCCCCCCC
>NW_009269334.1:0-1266 GCF_000687185.1 Egretta garzetta
CCCGGCCGTGCACACCCGGTGCAGCAGGATCTCTGGGTTGTGGTCTTCAGCCTGGGATGTTTCTGGAGGATTTTGGCATTCACGGCTGTGGAGAAGGAGCCCCAGCAGCTTCCTGACACCGTGGGGACCAGGTAAACTCCAGGGGCTCCTGTCATGGACCCACGCGTGTGGGTATGGGGGGGGATTCTAGTGAAGTTTGGAGTTAGAAGCTGGCTAATCCATTGAATAGGCATCTGGCTCTGTTAGTTTCTTCCTTCCTCATGCGGAAACATCTCTTCCTCTGTCTTTCCATAACTTTGTCCTTCGATGGCCTTGTAGTCATGACTGCACACCCACGGGTTCTCATGGACAAATTGCTTTGCCTGTTGCCTAAATGAAGTGAAGTGGTTCTCAAGGACCTGCCAAAATATGGCCTTGAAATCATAATCTTATTAACATAAGCTCATATTGGTGCTGTTTCATTTTGATCTACTTATGTGGTCTCTACAGGCTTTGTTTCATCTGGACATTACAGTGTGGCCTACATAAACGCCTACTAAACTTATTTTACTGCTGGCTTTAGCTGGATACCATCCCACACAGCTGACATGCTGTGCTCATCAATGATGGTGTAAATAAGCTCAGAAAAATGCTACAGAAATTACCAGCTTGCTTGCTTAGTACGTGTGTACTTTCATAGACCAGGAGCTATGCTCCTCCCATGCGCCCTGCCAGGCCCTTGGCCTGGCGTGGTTTCGTCGTGCTGAGGAGTTTGCAGGTGTTTGCTTTCTTAGCGAAGTCTGGGCATTCACCCCCAGCACCTATCACTGTGGTGGCGGCAGCACGTCTTTGCTTGGCTTGGTCAGATGTTTGGTGGGCAGCGGGTTGCTGGCAGAGTTGAGCTTGGCCCTCTGCTGGAAAGATTTTAAGGCTCAGGGTGGAAGTTGCAGGTAGAGAGATTGCCTCTGTCCCTAAACACGTACGTCTGCATCTGGGTTCCGTCGGTGAATAGCACCTCACTGGGCTAAGCTCCTGCGCAGGGATGTAAGAGGAAAGGTGTTCCCTGGGCAAGGTTTACCCTGTCCACTCCCTCGCTAGCAATCCAGCCTGAGGTTCAAAGAGCAGAGGCAAATGGATGATAGAGCTCTCTCCATCCTGCACGGCTGCTCCTACTTATGTTCTCTTACTGCCTGAGTAGAGCTCAGTGTCCCAAAGCATGCCTTTTCATAACAGCAAACAAGGTATTTTGTCTGCTGTGTTCTCTGATTTGAAATTTAATGTACAAAT
>NW_009269335.1:0-1265 GCF_000687185.1 Egretta garzetta
GTTGTCTGTAGATGAACTGCAACAATCACTAATGCCTTCTGAAAATCTGTCATATTATCTGACCTAAAGAGTTCAGTTGCCTATTAATAACCTTCAGAGCTACCCAATCTCCTCTGTAATGCATGCCTTAATGATGGATGAAGTGCCCAAAGAAGAAGCTAGAGCATCAGAGTAGGAAACAAACAGGCTGGTGTTGCCCTTACAGTATTTGATCGATTTAGAGCATGTGCAGGAACCGAGTAAAGGCTCTACTGAGGTTTGACTAGAGTTGCCAAGGCAGTTGGTACGGCAAGAAAAGGTCAGAGAAGTTAGACGTAGCTGGATTGTTCACGGATGGCTGATGCTGTCAGTTTTATTTGAAATAATCCATACATGAGTTTCAAGGGATGAATCAGTCAGATTCTACCACCAAGAGGACAGACTGCTAACATGTTTTGTTTTACTAAGGCTTGTGGTTCTTTTGGAAGTCCTCTACATGGACATACACAGTACCAGAAACAAACAGGGACTAAGCCTGCAGTTTTCCAAATCTGTTTGATTAAAAGCAGAATTGCTATACAGGACTTCAAGAGACATCACTCTTGGCATGGTGCCTTTCCTTTTTGTCACGTCTTCATTTACAGGTCTGACAGAGAGCAGGTTCTGTGTTGCTGTGCTTTTTGTGACTTATATTTGGGAGGAATGGACCCATGCTTTTAACCACCGTCAGTTTACTATGTCATTATTTCTACATAATGTGTCTTAATTTAACATTCAAATACAAAATGAGCTTTGTAATCATTTCTCCATTTGCACTAGCCATTGCTTGCCATAAACATTATGAATAGCTGCACAAAGTAGAATTAGCTGGTCAAGTGTTTTCCTGCTTGTTTTAAAGGAAAAACAAGTTTTCAATTTACAGGAGTTTTTACAGTAATCAACCACTAAGTGGAAAATAAAGGTTCAAGCCTGAATATTTTGATTGGGGGAAAGATATTTCTATTTTAAATCATTGCCTGGCTTCCTCAGGGGAGCTTTTTTTTTGCTACCACAAATCCCTATTCTCCCCTTAGGCTGTCATGGAATAAGTGTTCAAAAACTTCATCTTTATCTCTTGGAGAGAGAGGACTTCCAGCCAAGTCTGCATGGAAAATAAGTGTTTGGTATTTGGCAACGTCTTGACATCAGGCACATAACTTTCAAAGCATTGTATCCTATGTGCTCTCAGGATGAACACCCCAATAATTAGAGACCTGTCTCACAGCGCAAATCCTTCTCTGTATTTC
>NW_009269336.1:0-1267 GCF_000687185.1 Egretta garzetta
TGGCTTTAAATCCCTGTGACAGCCAGTCCTGTGACCCCGTTCCTCTCAGACGGCTCGCGTTCGACAGCTGCTGCCAACAATGATAATTATTGTAGTTATAGATAAGCTTCTAGCTTTCACTGGCCCCTTTCCCATCAAATTGTCTGAGAAGCTGTTTTCTCCTGGCGCCTTGCGCTTGCTCTCTGTCGATGCCGGGGCAGGCTCTTGTTCTTGGCACTGGGTTATTATGATTCCTGAGAAAAGTTTTTTCAACCTCTTTCTTTTAAAACATATTATTGACTTTGCTTTTAATGGGCAGGGCTTCCAAAAGTCACCCTCATCTTTCACCACCCTCCTGGAGGCGATCGCGGTGGCAAGTGTGCACTTTAGGTGTTCACTTTGGCTTTGGATGAGGGCTAGCTGCCTACCTACCCCCTTCTCCCAGCAGCATTTTTGCCTCCCAGGGATCCCCCAAATGTCCAAACCCAGCCAGTGTCAGCTTTTCACCAGCGTGGGGACCGATGTGACATTTGCTGGCGGTCTGAGCTGTCGTGTCACTGCTTGGGTGCAAAAGGAGTCCCCCTGCAGCTTCATATCTCACCTCAGGTCATGTCCAACCTGGCCAGTGCCCTCATATGAGACAGGTAGGGTGTCCTCAAGACATGGCTGCTCATCACTGCAGGCATCAGAGGGGACATTTTCCAAGGATTCTGGGTTTGCTCCTTGCGGGGCAACCCTGACAATTGTCCTGGCTGCTGCTCAGTGCAACTTTTTTGCTTCCTTCCCTGACTGAGGTGAGATTTGAACTCACTCCTCGTTTAACAAACCCTCTCTCGGTGGGCTCCCTGGAGCACGAGGTGGGAGAGGACCAGGTACAGGATGAGAAACGTGGGCTCATAAGGAACAAATCTTTGCTTCCCAGGTCTGCAAGATCCACCTACCTCGATAAAGCTAATCCTTCGCTTCCAGTCTTGAGCAAAAGATTTCAAGCTAAACCAAGCCCTTGTTGCTACCCTGGTCTTAGAGACCAGCACCCTTCCTGCTTCAGCTTCAGCTTCCAAAAGCCAGCTCTACAGTCTCAGTCTGCTCCCTTGAAGAGATGCCAGGATGAAAGATACCCTCCTCATTTAATTACTTGGAGTGATCAAGTCAGCTCTCGATCTTCTTTTTGATCTGCTGATCAAGTCGACAGCAGGTCTCACATCCCGCCGTAGGATGTGTTTCTGGTTTCAGCTAATTCATTTGAGTCACATCCAGTGTTTCAGCATCCCGTGGCAGCACTGATCAC
>NW_009269337.1:0-1267 GCF_000687185.1 Egretta garzetta
CCAATAATTAGGTAAATTAAAAGCATTTCTCTTGAGACCAGTCATGTTAACCTGTATTTTCACAAAGGTAACTCAGAATCATACCCAATGTTCAAGTAAACAAATTTTATTTTTCATTCATATTTTCAGCCAGTACTGTTTGCCACTGTTAAATCTGTACTGTACGGAAAAAAGGAAACAAAATTACATTAGCCCCATAAAACTGCAGCCAATCTAAAATTTCATGTTTACCTTCCTTCTTGGGAAGTTCACAGTAAAGCCAGACCTAGTGATCGTTATCGGCTCTGACAGTCAGGCTAACCCCTGCTGAAACACCAATGCATGTGAGCGCTAGCAAAGAAATGGGAGGCATCGCTGCTAGAAAACTTGCAGTACTGCAACTATAATAGCCAGTGTCTTTTCAGAATGTACTGCCACTGCAGAGAAGATCCACGGAAGGAATTCTGGATAACATGGGTGGTTGCTTTCAGACATGTATGATTTCTGTAGCAATGCTTTCCAGCAGATACACGAAGGACACTGGTTTGAGTAACTATCCACTTTGAAACTACTTGAGCATGAAATGTATTTAAAAATAAATATTTTTAGAAAAGCTAAATCAATTACTTTTTTTTTAGCTTACAGGTGACAGCTGCTTAAAGGATATTTGTAAACTAATTGTATTTTTATTCCAATTATGATTTTTATGCATTGAGCTTCTGTACCTATTTAAAGAACTGCTAGCCAATGAGCATTTAGGGTAGAGATTAGTTCTGCAAGGGGTTATAAAATCTCTCATTATTATCTGAATTAGGAAGGTAAAACAGCTGCAGAACACAAGTGAATGAAGCCATAGGTTGAATCTTGTGTTGTAAGTGGGCAGAGTCCTGGGATCTGCAACACTGTACAGACACAGACAGTTTGGCCTTTTGCACTTTGAATTCCTTTGTTTCCATCCCAGAATGGCTGTATGGAATAAGGTGGGCTCCAGCAATGTTGGGATATACATTTCTTTTATCCAGTCTCTTCCTTCCATTTTATTTCAGGTTTGAGAACAAATGTGGTTAAGGTGAGATGAGAGGAAGGCCCATCATTTTATTTCACCATCTGCCATAACGGATTTTTGTAGAGCAGTGTGAAGCAGAAGACAAAACAAAACATTTATACTCCACAAACTCACCGAAAACACCAAATAAGAGCACGCAAGCAGATCCGGCAAATGCTGTTATTCTTTACATGAGTGAATGTGTAGAGTGTTAAAAAGTGATGATCCTACTCTTTTTTTTTT
>NW_009269338.1:0-1268 GCF_000687185.1 Egretta garzetta
CACTCCCCTGAAGGCGCCGAGTGCCACTAAACGTGCTGTGCGCCAGGCGTTTTCCTAAATACGTGCAAAATCCGGTGCTGCTTTTCACGGGTTGCATTTTGCATTCACCCGGGAGCACCGTGCGTGCATTTAACCGATTGCACCTTGCGGCGTGTGGTGCCTGGCTCTGCGTGCACCGTACGCCAGGCTTGTCAGGGATGGCGCAGTGCGTGTCACGAACCGCCCCGGGCATTTTGGCGATTGCTCTGCACGTTCCCCTAACGGTGCAGCGCGTTTCATTTATTGCACCATGCAGGTCACGCTTGCACCAGGCAATCCCAGAATTGCTCTGGGCGCGTCATTTATGACCCTGGGCATTTTGGTAGTTGCACAATGTATTTATTTATTCGTGGTCCAATAAATGCCCTGTGCATCTCATTAGTCACGTGATGCCTTTTAACGGTTGCAGCGTGCACTTCACTAATTGCACTGCACATCTCATTCATCACCCTGGGAATTTCACTAAACGTAGCGTGTGTTCACTTGCACCGTGCCCGTCACTAATTGCACGGGCGTGTGACAAAATCCCCTGGCCGCGCCAGTAATTGCATTGTGCATGTCACTAATTGCACCGGGCACGTCACGAATTGCACCAGGCGTTTCACTCATGCACGATCCATCTTGCTGCTTGTTCCAGGCCTGTCACTAATTATGTACGGCATTTTACTAATTGCACCAAGAACAACACTAACTGCACCGGGAGTGTCACTGATTGCACTGTTGCACTTCACTAATTGCACCGGGCATCCCTCTCATTGCACCGGGCGTTTCCCTGGCTGCAGTGTGCATTGCACGTACTGTGTCAGGTGCCTCACCAGTTGCACCAGCCAGCCCTGTAACTGCCCTGCGCATCTTCATCATCGCAGCGTGCGTCTCTCCAACTGCACGAGGCATTTGCAGACCTCGGGGTGCCTTTCCCTAATTGCACTAGGCAGAGCAGTGAATGCACTGGGCACGTAACTGATTGCAATGGGCAGTTCAGTAATTGCTCCAGGCGTATGACGGGTTGCACCAGGCATTGCACCGGGCGTTGCACCAATTGCATCAGGCATTGCACTGATTGCACCAGGCTTGCACCAATTGCACGAGGCATTGCATTGATTGCACTGGGTGTTGCACCAATTGCACTGGGCATTGCACCAATTGCATCGGGCATTGCACTAATTGCATGGGGCAGCCCGTTGACCGCCCCGTGCATCTTAATAATTGCGCCATGCATGTCTCTAACG
>NW_009269339.1:0-1267 GCF_000687185.1 Egretta garzetta
GAAATTGCCTTTGGTCACTCGTTTGCAGGCATTTCTGTACAGAGTCACTGCGCTTTATTAGGGCCAGGGCCTGAGATTTCTGACTGCTAGAATGAAGGATTTGGTTGATTCTAGGGAAAAGTGAGATCAGATGTTGAATTCTGAATCCAGAGGTGTGTCTCCTGGCTCCTATGTTCGCTCTGCAGAGACTGTTGGCATCTTTCAAGGAAATGTAAGGAGTGCTTTGGTGAAGTAGTCATTTAGCCATTTTTCTGCTGATGGAGAGCCATTTAGCTACTATTGTGTTAGTTGCAACCGCAGCAAGATGGTTGTCTGCTGATTTGGTCACTGAGTCAGGACATACTGCCAGGAGAAGGGCCCTAAATACAGACCTTTGGGGTGTTGTGAACCGGTGCTGCTTGTATTTGCTGTGGCAAGACTGTGTGGATATCTCAAGATCATTTCTGTGTCTGACTGTAGCAAGCCAGAGACCGGACCTGGAATCCACCTCGTCTGCTTCACTGGAAACCACAAGGACTGTGATGGGTAAATAGCCAGTCATTCCCTTCCTATGTTGGTTACTTTGGCAGTGCTTTTCTCTGCAGCGATGAGCCTGTTTGGATGTTTTCATGTCCTGGAAAGTGGGTCCACGATGCAGTTGCTGTCCCTTATGGCTCCTTATTAGACATCGCTCCATTTGAAGGCTTTCTGCTGCCTTTGTTGGGGTTCCACTTCTAGGCTTACTCTGCTACCTTGGGCTACCTCTGCCAGTTGAAAGATAGCATCGTGCTGCTACGGGGAGTGATGCTGTGACGTGGTAGCCTGCCCCAAGCAGGGCCACATCTCCTTGTTTATAGCTCTGTCCTGACACCACCCAAGCGACAGCAGCCCGCCTGCAGACCTGAAGGTCGTTTTTCTGTTTGATCTTAGCTACTCGAAGACCAAGGCGGAAGTCCACCACTCCTCCTTCCCTGTCGACCCAGCAAACCGTGATGGGTAACTAGCAACAAAATCTTCTTTTTTCATTTTCTCCTCTCACTCCACGTCACGCCTCCCACCCCAAACCTCCTGGCCTCCTTGTCATCTTCCACAGAGAGTGTATGAAGACTCGTTGGTGCAGCTCAGCTTGCCAAAACGCTCGCCACACTTGCAGTTCTGTTGTATGATCCCATGCTTTTTCCATTGCTGATGAGCATTTTCTGTGGGGGCTGAATGACATCTTGCATAGAGAACATGCCTTGCCTTCAGCTGCGATTCCCCTGCTTCTCTGTGGTTTGGTAGTGGGTCT
>NW_009269340.1:0-1267 GCF_000687185.1 Egretta garzetta
AGAGCTGTGAGTTTCCCCCTATTGATAAGAAGCCAGAACCAAGACATCCATCTCTGTAAATATACATATATACAGAGAGAGATATAAATGAAAGTTATAAAAAATAGAAAGACTGGTTCAACATAATGCTGATTTTACAACCCCTCAACCCCTTTTCAACTCCCTGTGTACCTTGGGGCTGTTAAGAGAAAACCACACACTGCCTGTCTTTAAGCATGAAGGGAGCAAGCAAATCCCTCTGGGCTCTGACGCTGTTGGGGGCAGAGGGGTCCCTAGAGAGGGAGAGCTGACGATCCTGAGGGATTCCTGTGCTGGATCAGTCTCTCGCAGCAACCCGTCTTCCTTAAGGGGCAGATGGCAACCGGTTTGCTAAGCACGGGGCCAAGTGTTGAAAGTCAGGGGTTGCCCACGCTGCTTTCCTCTCTGTTCAGGTGGCTGGGCACGCAGTCAGCTCCCGCGTGCTTCGCTGCACGAGCTCAGAGCTTCACTGGGTTTCCAGTAAGACGTGGTGAAAGCAGCGCCCTGGCTGGAGCAGGAGCAAGGTGGCCTGTACATGTGTCTTTGTGCATGCATGTTTCTGTGATTGCAGAACTTAAAAAAAACCCCAAACCCAACGCTGGACACAGGGACGGATTGCTGAGCAAGGTGGTGACATCACCACCGTCACTGGAGATGCTCATCTGGAAGGTTTGGTCTGGGTTTAATACAGTTAAACAGGCTTGCTCTGCAAGGGTGTGGAATAAAGAACTGCAGAAAGGTTTCCTTCCAGCTCTCACGCTTCTGTGGAAGGCTTTCTGGAAAGCAGATTAGATGGCAAACAACGCCATGTGCTTACGGTGTCGCTGGAAATAGCAGAGGGTATTTGGTTTCACTGCAGAGCTATGTGGAAAGCCGTGTATGCTGGAATTGCAGGGTTATGGATGAGAGCAATCGCTCATCTCCGTGAGTCTTGAAACATCTCAATGTGGAAAATAAAGATCCTTATCCCCATAGTCTATATGGCATCTCCTGGCTAGCTGTCTCTCCTGTCTTCTGACGGGGCTGTCTGTCCGTAAGCATTCTCCAGCAAAGGAAGGAGAAAGTCTGGGCTGTCTGACTCACATCAGTCTCTTCGGGTGGCAAATGAAGTGCAGAGCAAATCCTGTGGAACTGGTGAAACTTGGACTAATGCAGGGAAAAGAATTCAACATCTACCTAGCTGCTCTGAGTACTTAACCATAAAAATAAAAGGAGTTATTCAAGTGGAATTGTTGTTGCTGTTGTTGTT
>NW_009269341.1:0-1268 GCF_000687185.1 Egretta garzetta
ATGGATGGGGCATGTGGGAGCTAAACGCTTGGGTAGCAGACTAATGGGTCAGAGGCCTAATGTCTAAGGACTGAACAAGAGTCTGCCCAAGAGAGCTGATACATCTCAGGAAACCCGAGGAAATCCAAATATGGCACTTAAGTTATGTACAAAGACTGAAGAGGCCATGCTATCAGTGATGGGAACTGCTATAGGTAATTAACCTTTTCAAAAGGGTCACACTGACATGTAGAGGAACAGAGTCCTCTGAGCATTTGGTGAAGGGACGGGAGAGAAAGCACAGGAACCAGAGCCCAAGCCTTAAACACCTGAGTTTATGCATGCTGCTTTGTCGTGCTTGAAGGCATGTGTATTAAAGCTTCTCTTTCCCATCCAGCAGGACCCCCATTCATATAACTAATCTGCTTCCCTGCCTTTATCCACTTCACTAGGTATTGTGTTATACATTTTCCTTTTCACCTTTTACCGTCAGCCTTGCTTCCAGCTCACTGGAAGCACCAAGGGTCAGCTTCAAATTTTGGGATCATTAATAAAATTGCAATTGGGATCATTAATAAACTTGCAAGTTCTCATGAACTGCTCTTTCAACCTCTGTTCTCTGATGTAGCTTCAAGAACTTTATGTTGCATAGGAGAAACTCAGAAGAGCTTCTGTTCAGTGCAGGTGTCCTACACTGAGAGTAGTCATGAAGTCCACCTCCTAACCTAAAAAGTATTGGCTGCAGGGTAATTCCAGTTTTGTCCTTGCCACTTTTAGTCTCAGTAAGGGCTCCAGCATCTTTCTCACCTGAGCTGATAACACAGAACAGTTTGGAGCTAACCTCATTTCAATGGCATGGGCTTGACTTTTTCAGCAAGGTGATGGCAAAACCTCGTGGGAATCACTGATCTCACCAGTTCAGGGAACTTCTCTTGGGAAAATTGCTTCTTTTCTGTAATTCATGTCCAGCTACTGGACTAAGAGGAATTAACAAGTATAGTTATGCCACCGTAGGCCTGGATAACCCATGAACTAGTTCTTGCCTGTTGGCTGCCTCGGTTAGTGGCCTCATGGAGATGGGATTTGAAATTGTGGTAGTGAAATCAGCTGCAGTAAGTGAAATATGTTAAGGACATAAATAGCCCTTATTTTTCATGTAAAGTGCAGGAGGAAGATATCTTTAACCTGCTAAATACAAAAGAAATATTAAGACTTGTCCTAAATCTAAAAATATTAAAAAAAAAAGATCTGTCCATATCACTGTCATGTAATTACATCAATGCATGCAT
>NW_009269342.1:0-1268 GCF_000687185.1 Egretta garzetta
AAAAAAAAAAAAAAAAGGCATTTCAAGGATGTGTGTGAAAACATTTGCTAGGATAATGTGTCTATATCAAGGAAACATAGCTGTGATTATAGTCATAGCTTTTGGTCTACCTGTATAAGCCCCATTTGCATGTAAATTATTTAATTAAAATGTGCCTATAATATGATATTTCAATCAAGTGTCATTTAAAAACGACTAACTTGATCTGTCATCCTGACAAATTAGGTGACAAAAGAAACTAGATTTCTTTTTTAAATTAGCATCTTGCTATCAGAGACAATAATAAAGTATAATCTAAAACTTTTTTTTTAAAAGCCTCCTATGCTGTACATAACACCTAAAAATAATGCCTAATGAAAGTAGAGAAGAAATGAGTTGTGTATGAATGACGCATAAAGACTTTGACTGTTAGTTTCTGCCCACGATATTTTGAAGAGATGAGTATTAAGAGAATTACACCTGGTTAGTTTGTGCTGCTCTATGTCCATAGCTGTCTGTTTTGATGTGCTTTCTTGGTTGACGGAATGATTTAGGTCTTCCTTTTATGCTCCATTGTACTTGGAATCTCTGTATCACCTTCACGTTAGTCATGCTCAGTCTTCTTGCTTTCTTCTTGATCTTGTTTCTTGCCACAACCATATTCTTTTCCAGCAATGTGTGCTGAGTGCTGTGGTTCAGTTTTAATTATCAAGACTGATTGTTTCAAAGAGGAAGAGGACAGCAGAAAAAAATGAAGTCTGTTCTGGAAGGCAAAGAGGCCATGGAAGGCAAGGAGGCCAGACGTATATGTAACACTGTAAGGGCAGAGGAAAGGATTTTTGTCAGCTGGAGCTGTAGGCCTGGCACTTGCGGTTTGAACAGAATAATTTTGGATCCAGTAAATGTAGAGTCTGGTTTGGACTAATAGTGATGCAAGGATTGGTTCCTTTCCTTTCCCACATAAATAAAACTTTATAATGGATGGAAATCAGAAGAAACTAGAAACTTTATCCTCAGTGAAGCCCAACAGGGAATGGTGTGCCCTAAGAGGACGTTCTTCCAGCTTCTATTTTCCAACACTTTGGTAATCTTGGTAAGGTCAATACCACCTCTCTGTGCATTGGATCAGCTTTCCTTTGTCTTTGCTTTTGTTCTTCATGGTTCAGAGTTCAGTCACAACCTATTATTCAAAAATAATACGTTATCGAAAAGTTCGAAAAAGTTTGAAAAATCATTAGGTGGAGATCAGAAAAGACAATAAGCGCAGGAAATTATGGGGTAAATAAACA
>NW_009269343.1:0-1268 GCF_000687185.1 Egretta garzetta
CCTGCCAGTGGGCACTGCTGAGAAGAGTCTGGCCACACAGGACAGAAGGTCTCTGCTTCCTGGTGGCCCTGGAGCTGGGGATGCACTATGCTGTCCTTTCATGCCCTGCTGCCTGGGAAGGAGGGGAAACACCAACAGGAATGGTGGAAAGCTTGGGATGGCAGACAGAAGGCATCAGGGAGGAAGCAGACTGGCAGAGAAAGAGGCTCCGATATGCATGTGGCCGGCCCAGGCTGGTGCCACACGGCTGCTTCCTCATGCCCCTCAGGAACCTCTCTGTGGTGCCCAGGTGGGTTACATCTCAATGCTGCCAGAGCAGAGAGGCAGCAGGGCTGAGGGAGCTGCCTTAGGGACGGGGGTGGGTAGTGGTGTTTCCAGGGAAGTCAGCCTCCGGGGAAAGCGAGGCAGGGGGCAGCCTGGAAACACTGACAACAGCCAAGTGGACTTGGCAGGAATCACACTGGAGGAGTCTGAGCACGCGGCTGCAGCTGCTCCAGATGAAAGGCTTAACCCGGCAAACGCTAAACCATTTTGCCAGGAAGCTTGCTTTTAAGGAAGCTCTTTTCAGAGCAGAACCAGTGGGTGGTTTCCCCTGTGTGGTGATGCCAGCTGATGCTGGATTTCCCCTCTTGTCCCCCAGGCCATGGAGCCCTGAAACTACGCCTTCTGTGTCTCAGCCAAGGTGAAATAGCAGCCAGCGGCTGTTTCCAGGCAGTCCCTCACTTGAGGCTTGGCGGGGGGAACGTTATGCCACAGCTGGATTCCTGTAGTGCTGCTGGTGGTGGGGATCCTCAGCCCTTCCAATGTTGGTGCTGTTTTCTGGTGCCATCGGCTCCAGGCCTGATGTTCACCACCTTCCTCCTCGCAGCTTCTCCTGGCTCTCGTTCCTTTTCTCATAGCTCTTGGCTCTGGGCAAGGGTCAGTCAGGAGAGCGGGCTACCCAATCACTACAGACCGAAAGAATGCTGTAACCGCAAAGCTTTTACATGAGTCAGGAGTGAGGATCCTGGGAAGAAGCTCAGGCCCTCGAGGCTGCCTGGAGGCATCATGAAAAGAGTTGGCCTGGGCTCGCGGTTCTCCCCAGTGAGACCTGAGTGCTGTGGCCCTGTCTGTGTCCCCTCAGATAGCCAGGGGCTAAGACTGTGTCAGTGCCTGGCACTGTCATGGAGGGATGTCACTATGGGCCCCCAGCTGATGTCACCTGCCCCCACTGGACCCCTCTGGCACTCAGCCCGTGTCTTCTGGCCACACTGATGCATTCTTGCCCT
>NW_009269344.1:0-1270 GCF_000687185.1 Egretta garzetta
CCGGCTTCCGTCAGGCTTTCAAACTGGCCATATGCCAATATATAGGGACCTTGCGCAGCAGGACCTCCCATGGGAAGGGGAATCACATCTCTTGTCCTACAACTCTGGGAATGGGGGTGACATGGTTGGATTACCCCAGCCCTGCTGGTCCCCAGGGGCCTCTCTACAAGCAGCTGCAGAGACGTAAGTTTGCTACATTCGTGGGGCACTGAGCTTCCACAATAAAGCTCATCTCTCCAGTCACTGCTTTTCAGCAAGGGCTGTATCCTTAGGCACAGCACGGGATGAATGCATCTGTGGAGCCTGTGAGCCAGCTCTAGCTCACTGTGGACCAGAAGGTATGGCCCGGCCGCTCCCACCTGTAGCACACACGGACACCTCCTGAGGCACGGTGACATTGTGCTAGAGAAAGTAACATGGTTCTTAGGATTAGGTCTAAAACAAGAAGCTGTTTATTTTTAGCATCTTTTTCCATCAGATCAATGATGTCAAGGTCTAGTGAGGAGGAACTGAAGTAAAAAAATGATTTTGTGGGATTATAGAGCAAAAGTATCACCCTCATTTCAGAAGTAATCCTCGGTTATACTCAGATCCAAATTCTCAATCCAGTCTTGGATGTTACTTCTTCACCTGAGTTTTCTTCTTAATACCATTCCTCAGTTGGTTCCTATTTTCTTGTCCCAATTTGCCAGTGAACAGAAAGCCTACTTTTACATGGCCTGTTTTATCTTTCTTTATTCAGTCCTGACTGTAACCACGCAAAGTCACAGCACCAACACGAGAAGTCAGTGAGCACCATGGGAACTCGGTGTAGAAGGACTCACTTTGGCTCATCATCAAAACTTGTTGGCCCTTCTCCAGGCCAGTATAAACCAGCAGTAAATCCCATGCTTTGCAGTCTGAACCAGTGGTTGAAGTTTTAAGCCCTCGGTCACTGCCTGAGGTGCACCTTTCCTCCGGTATTTATTTCTTAATATGGCAAGCTGGCTTTGTACTCCTCATTTTATGTTTTTTCCCTTTCCTTCATCACTTTCCATTTCCACAGGCAACACCCACAGCCTGATCTTACAGTCTTCTCCTTTGCTTTCCAAAGGACTGCAGGGTAACAGCTACGTTTACAGGACGTTTGGCTCTAACTACTTGGACCGCTTAACTGCCTTAATTACTTTAACTTTTAACTGGTTTTACTCACACACTCATCCCCAAGCAGACTTCTACCTCGGAAGAGTTAGCGCAGTTAAGTATTTAAGCACTTTCTCCTGGCTGAGGA
>NW_009269345.1:0-1268 GCF_000687185.1 Egretta garzetta
AAAAAAAAAAAAAAAAAAAAAAGAGAAAGTAGAATGCAAAATACAAGGACTCACTAAATTTAGCTGTTTAAACTGCAAAGGTGTTCAGTAACTACAGCTCAAAAGTGAATAAGCAAACTACATTGTTTCTTTTTAAATTTCTGGAAATTCATCCTGCACTACAAGATCTTTGATATCAAATAATACAGGGCTCTATCATAGCACATAAACCAACTTGTTCCATTATAGAGGAAGTTCTCAATATCTTCAGCTAAATAAATAGCTGCTTTGTATTACCACAATAATTAGTTTCTTAAATAAATATGTTCTAAATGCTCTGTTTCAATTTTTACATACGAATTTAAAACAAAAAGTTGATACTAAAGGGAAGCTGATAATTATAAAAACATAACAAAAATCTACACCCTGTCACTAATTTCACCTGCCCACTCTTTATGAATAGATTTGAATGTTACAAAGAAACATCTGACTTACCTGAAATCAGAGTAAGAAGTTTACCTGTGGTGGCATTTCATACATCTGTAAAGTATAAATTACTTGTCAAGACCAAGTTCAATTGTTTACCAGCCTTTACTCTGCTATCACTTTGTATTTGTGTACAAGCTGATTTTGCTGCCAGTTGGTACGTATCTCATTTGCCATGGTTCCGAACAATGCCTCCAACCTCTTAATGGCACCACAAGCTTCTGAGGTATGGTTCTGCCACTTGAAAACCAGTGTATCAAAACAGCATAGTAAACCATTTTTGCAGTAAGATAAAAGGCATTTGAACAGTCACTTGAAAATTAAATAAACAGACTTTAAGTACTCCACTATTGCTCACAGCAACTTCAATTCCACCCCCTCACAACCACGTACCTGGCATTAACTACTTGAGCAAAGCAGAGGTAAGGCTCCTGTTTCATGATTTTCTCTCACACTGTAATTCTCATCTACCCCCCATTTATGAACAGCAAGGGCATTGCGGGTTTCTGAGGTTTCTTGTCCAGAGTCCTTCTTTTATGTCCACCTCCAACTGCAAAAGCTAACCTCTTGCTCTAAATTCACAGGATAGCTACTGAGCAAGGGATGGGTGTTTGGTATCAGGACATGACGTTTTTGAGTCCTATATGTAAAGAGATGAGTTAATCCCCTGTTCACTGGGAGAAATGTAGCAATCTCCAGTCCATATGAAAAACAAACAAGAGTTTGGGTTTAGGGTTTGCTTTTGTGGAGGGGTCTTCAGGAAAATTCATTGCTTACACATTTGTACACTTGAAAAAAAAAAA
>NW_009269346.1:0-1273 GCF_000687185.1 Egretta garzetta
GGCATTGGGCTGACAGCGCACCCAGACCTTTGCTGCTCTTCAGCAGATACTGCAGTGGCTTGTCTGGGTGACAGCCACACACCTGAGCTCCAAGTAATAGTGTAAAGATAAGGAAAACGTCTTTGGGATCATTGGAAATTACTCACGGGATTTTTGGAGCATGCCTGTTGAAGCCATAGGTCTACGCCAAGCTCTTCTGCCTTTCCCTGGAGTTGGCTCTGCTGGAGCAGCAACCTGCTGGCATGGACACCACAGCGTTACTGGTTGTGTGCTGGCTGACAAGTCTCTGACACTACAGCATGGCATGCCTGCACAGGTAGACTTTGACTCCTCTAGGGGAAATGTTGTTTAGGACTAGTCTGAAAATGTCTGCTGTGTTCCTCTTCCAGGCATTGAACAGAGTAAGTGTTTTTCCTCACCTGAGCTATTTCTGCTTAACTTAGCAAAGAAGGATGACTACCAGGAAGAAAAAGCCATAGTATTGTGAGGTTTTGTTTTTTTCCTGCAGCTTAAGTAAATTAAAACTCATCTTTAGGCTTTCATTTCAGAATAGACATGTCTGCACCAAGCCCACAAAATCAAAAACTGGCTTTTGAGCCCAGGACACCATGGGACTTTGCCAACCAGTAATCAACTGGCTGTTAGAGACCAGAAGACCAGAGGCAGTAGGTTGGTACCCACAAGAGCTGGCTTCCTCGCTGTCTGCTAGCTGGCCCTTAATATGGCTTTGAGAGGAGAACCAATGAGAGCCCTGTGATTATGTTTTACCCACCAACCCCCCCACCCCATTATGAACTTAATTTAATGGAAGATGATTACAGAGCAAGAGGAAACAAAATGAGATACCCAAGGCTGTCATCAGGAGCCATGGGAAGTCTTAGAAGAGAAATAAGCCCTTGAAAATGGTCAGCTGTTATCACAGCAAAGCTGGTTTTTTAGCTAATGAAGCCACCAGGACTCCCTGCATCACCCCAGTAATCCCATACAGGGATCAATAACTTCAGGTGAAGCTGAACAGTGGGCTCCCCTGGGCCATGTCCTGCCAAACCGAGCACCAAAACCCAGTAAGTGGCATGTCCTCGTCAGCAGTTTGGGAACAGGAACAGGGAGGTCTCAGGTCCAAGCCCCACAAGGGAAGTGAGAAGACTTCAAGCTTCTCCACTGATGAATGAAGAACCCCTGGCAGAAGCCACGATTACTTCAGATCCTGAAGCTGCATCCCTGAGACCTACAATTTAACACAGAAGGTGTTTGCAGGGGTCCCAGGCAGGAG
>NW_009269347.1:0-1274 GCF_000687185.1 Egretta garzetta
ATGAACTAGCCTTAACAAGAAGAACTTGCAGCGATCAAAATAAAAATTAAAACAGTTCACATGAAACATTTCTATGAAATCCAAAAGAAAACAGAAGAGCTGGACAAGATATAGGCCGATACATAAACCTTTTTATTTTTTAAGTCAGCACTTCTAAAATACACCCATGATTGCACCGCGGAGACTTTTAGCTGCTGGGGAATGTCACCTGTCAACGCCTGCTCCCCAGGCGCACTTAGAGGGAGAGCTGATCATCACTGATGTTCCCATCCAGTAAATATTTCAAACAAAAACCAATTAACACCACTACGCACTGGAAGAACGCTTCTCCCCCATTCTGCCTCAGAAACAAACTTTCTAAACTTGGAGAAAGCTAAAGAGGGGAAAAAAAAACCCAACCAAACAAAAAACAACCCCAAACATCGATGTTTTCCCTTTCGGCTTGGGTCGTCCCATCACACAGCTCCATCCTGCATCCCTTGGAGAAGCGCATCGCCTCTGAGTTTCTTCTCACTCCTTAAAAACCTGCTCATACGATATCCTCAGCCTCTTCTTTCTCATTGATACAGCCCTCACCCCAGCACTGGCCCCAACTCCCTGCTCATTCTCCTTCTCCAGCCCCAAAGAACTTCTTCTCAGGGCCCCAGCCCACCACCACCTGGAGCAGGCTTGCAGGACATTCCACCAACAGGACTCCAAACCAATTTTCAGAAACACATCCAGGAGCTCGTGCACGTTTCATCCCTTTCTTTCCCACCCAAGCACAACATGCTTCTGAGGAAGCCCTTCCCACCAGGATCAGCAAGGAGCCCACGGGCCAGCTTGGTCTCCAAGTTCATTTGCAGAGGCCACAGATACACTCACCACTCTCTCTCCACTTCCAGCTCCCCGCTTCTTTGGCCCTCATCCACTCCCCTTTGCCATCCCCAAAACCCTTTGCTTCTCTCCCCATTTTCTTATGCTTTATCTCCCCAATACCCCTCTGATCCTACGGGGATCTATAGGAACAACAGCCGCAAGTGGGCACCCAGGAACGAACAAGAGCACACAAGGGAGTTCCTGAGCCTGATTAACATCAGGCATTTTAGTAACCTCAACAGATGCAACCCTTCCAAGCACTCGTTGGGTTCCTCTCGAACCCATATGCCTTGCCCCAACACCCCGTGCCAGGCATGCTGGTGACCTGATGCTGCACCTACATGGACCAGGCAGCCCACAGAGAAGGTGAACAGCTCTTTGCTTTTCATAGAATCATAGAATGTTTTGGCTTGGAA
>NW_009269348.1:0-1271 GCF_000687185.1 Egretta garzetta
CCTGCCAGCAGGTCCAGCTTTTTCTTCTTTCTCTCTCAAAATCACATTCATTCAGCCAATTTGTTCTGCTTTGCTGCCCAGCTCTGCTTCCACTGTAAACCTTGCCTCCTGTCGGTCATATCTGGAGCTTACCAGGCTCAGTGCTTTCAGCGCCTGCAGTAGGCCTTGCCTCCTCAGTCCCAGGGCTTACGTTTTATTTCCTTTTTACTGCCCTTCACTCTGTTCCCTGGCTCTCTCAGCCTCTCCCTCAGCTTATGCCCAATTGCCAACAGCCTCTTCCTCCACCTACCCTACCAGTCAGACTTACCTGCCTGTTCTCTTGCTGCTCTTGCACCCGCTGCCTGAGCTGAAAGAGCTCTTGCGCCATGTTTTCCCGTTCCTGCTTCGTGAGACATCTCTCTGCTTCCAGCTCACTTTGAAGGCACTTCACTTCCCCTGCAAACACGGCAAATGGCAAGATTCAGAGTCTACCCAAACAGTGGCGCTGACTTTACTGACCTTCAGGCATTGGAATTGCAGTGCAGGAGGGATCTGCCTCCAGCTCCTTCGCTCCTCAGAAGCACTGCGGACAGAGAGCTGGTTTTATACCACCTGCCCGAGGCAAGGGATCTCCAGAAACAAAGCACGTGAGTCTCTCACCTTGTATCACCTCCTTGGCCTGCGCGACTGTGTGGAGTTGGGCTTCAAGATGACTCCTGGCAATCTCCAGCTGAGATAAGCGCCACTGAGCCTCAAACAGGCTGGATTCCAGGGTCTCCTTCGCTGACCTGCCCGTTGGGAATACGGAGAGAAATGAGCTTCTTGCTCCTCACACCCACAGGGAGTTACCCCAGTAAGACGTCATCCAAGATCCCTACACCTGAGCATGGAAAATGGGTTGCATGGAAGCTTGTATACAGAAAATAGATTTCCACCATCTAAAATAGCAACGCAGGTCCCTCCGAGGGAATGTCCAGGCTTTCTGAGGTTCATAACTAATACCTAACTTCGTAACTAACTTACCGCTTTTTAGAAAAAGAATGTATCCCTTTAAAATAAAACCAAAAAAAGGAGCTGAGCATTTAATAACAGCCCGATAACTGACCAAACATAGTTCAGCTGGGTCAAAGAAGAGAAGCTGGAGCTCTGAAGAAGCAGCAGCTCTCGGGAAACACACGGAGTCAAAATGGTGCCGACAACAGACTCTGGAGTGGTAAAGCGCAAGAGCCACGACAAACAATCTCCGAAACATCGTTTGTACAGCTCTGCATGTTCAGGACTCTTCTAAAAAA
>NW_009269349.1:0-1276 GCF_000687185.1 Egretta garzetta
TTTTTTTTTTTACTATTGTTATTTTTAAGGTGCACTGTGGTGTCCAGCACAGTAATTATGAAGATATCCCAATGGCCACTGTAGTCCTGCTAAGCACTATATTCATCCTACTCCTTACTCATCACTTTTATCACTCACTTATATTATTATGTGATAAAAACCCACAATAATAAAAATATGTTGGCATTTCGGTGAACCATCTCTATTTTTTGATATATTTTAGTCATCTTCACTATCGATTTCCCCAGACCTAACTTGCAACTTTCATAGCCACACACTTTGTCCATGCTTGGAGAGCAAAAGGCAAATAGATTTATAAAGAAAAAAACCTAAACGTCATAGCAAACTTTTTTATGGAATGATTGTTCTTCATACCTTTTTTAACCATATTTTTCAGCTTTCTGAAAAATGTGCATCAGTAGTTTAAGCCGTGAGTCTGATATTCAGATGATATAGATCTGCAGATAAAATTGCAATGGACATATGCCAAACAAGATTGCATGGAGTTGTAGGTCTTTGTAATATCATAGGGACTTCAGCACTGTATTTCTGATTAATCTTTCTAAATACATGTATTTTCTAGGAGAACAATAGATAAAAAGAAAGCAGATATACAGTTAGCTTATTTAAGGGAACACAAAACATAAGGCTTTATACAGGCAGAGGAATTAGCTTTTTGTAAATTGATGCAGATAGTTTTAATTAATATCAAAGCTCATACTCTGCCCACCTTGCCAGCTTAGATTTAAGGGAAAGCTTTGAGAAATATTTATCTGGGCAGATGTCTCACCAAGATATTTGTACAGAATTACATCCAAGAATTATGCAGTCCTTTCAAAATTAATGTTGTTTAATTTGTTTTGTAATTAAGAACATAATTGAAAATACAATTGTTTGAATTATTAATAAGGCCCAAACTGTCTGTATATTATCCACTCTGAATATCTCTTCCATGTTTAGAATGAGAACAGAGAGACTACTTAGGAAATTCCTATAGCTCCACTGAGGGAAATGATCTAGTAATAGAGTATCCAAGTTTGTATCTACAACACCTTATTTCTCCTTTAATTTTTTTTATTTTTATGTATTAACATCTTATTGTATATTTGCTTGTGGTAACATTAGAATAATGACAGAACCACTTTTTGCTGCATACAGAATGCTTGTGCCCTTCCTTGGTGCACAAGAACTGATTAATATAGGAACTGAAGAACTGCTAAGTTAGGTACAACTGAGGAAGCTTAACTCCATATGAGAAAATCTACTGTGAACCCTA
>NW_009269350.1:0-1276 GCF_000687185.1 Egretta garzetta
AAAAAAAATGACAAGGCAAAAAGAAACACAAACATGTTGTGGAGAAAGTACCAAATTGCTACTCCTACATAATGTTATGATAATTATGTGGGGGAAGATTGTCCTGGGATGTGTATTTATCTTTCACTCTTATAGTCAAATACACTTGTTATGCTGTTATGTGCTCAGAAGTTCTTTCATTATGTTGCTTAACAGGATCATGAGAGCTCAACAGTTTAATCATGAACCATAAGAAACATTTCAGGGATGTTTATCAAAGGTACCTAAAGAAGAACATATTTTTTCATGTCTGTGTGATCAATAAGAGAAAAGTCCATGTCAGTGGTAACAAGCACTTTTTTCTTTTGATGATTATTGGATCATCTGATGTCTTTCTACCCAATCTGAAATGTCAGATGTCAATTTTTTTTCTGCACAGCTTTCAAGTTTACTGGACATTAACACCAACTGTCACTCCCGTTTCACTGCCAGCAAGAAAGTCACGGACCATATAAGTGTTTGAATTACTATTCCTGTATTGCTAGTCACCTCTTAAAGTGGCTCCTAGAGGTTGAAGAAGAGACACAGTGGGAGTCCATGCTATTAAATGTTATGTTAATCCAGGCAGGGTGGTGGAAGATATGATTATACAGAATTCTGGCACATTTTGGAAGTCATATAGTGACCTAATGTTGCAGATATTAAGAAATGGAGGGAAAAGCAAACAAACAAGTAAACCAAACCAAACAAAAAGCCATCAAACCTAAGCTAAAATTACAAAACTAGAAAAACAATTATAAAGCAATTTACACAATGTATTTGGCTAGAAAGTGCACTTGTCACTGTATTTGAGTTAAAACTTGGGAGAAAAGAACTGAAGACAGGAAATAAAAAGCAGCTTAGACAGTGGATAGCAGAGCCGAGTCAAGTGAAGAAAATCTGTACAAATGCCTGTGGAACTCACCATGAGGCCTAGATGCAATTGTTAAAAGAATATACTCCAGAAGCAGACATGCAAATCCTGTGATGGCTAACTGAAAAGAAGTAGACAAGGTGAAAAAACCAAACCAACCCAAACAAACAAACAAAGCAGGATGTGTTTATGCGTCTTCGTAAATATATACGACAGTGAAGTTCCCAACCTGTAGCCCAGCTTCCACTTGCCGCCCTTGAAGTCAATCCTGTTAAACCAAAAAAAGTAAACGTGACTAGTTTGAAAAAAAAGAACACCACAAGTCATTCCTCAAATTTTTTGGCCCTGTCCTAATGAAAATTAGAAGGATGAAGAAAAAAAAAA
>NW_009269351.1:0-1276 GCF_000687185.1 Egretta garzetta
AATTACATCAATTATGCATTAGTACCATCAACACTCCTTATTCCAAATAAATACAGTTCTCTAACCCCAAGGTATCTCTCAGCAATGAAAATGGTAACCACAACTGAGCAAGAGCAGCAGAGCAGTTGCTGCAACACTGAAAGGGTCAGCCAGAGTCCACCAACCACCAGGCCAGGCTGCAGGGACAAGGCAGGTCCCCAGTCACACTGGGAAGCCACATCAAGATCAGTGAGGTACAGGGCCAGGCATGACACACCGACAGCGCAGCCTGTGCGAGGGCCGGGGGCCAGAGGGTGTGCGGGGGAAGGCTCCAGACCTTGACCAGGAGGTTAAACCCCCAAAGGTCTTTGGCCTGTGATACAAGAGAACAGCACCTGATGAAACACGGGCCAAAGACCTCTTCAGAGCACACATTGTCTTTCCACCTACTTGTGCAACTCCCAACTGCACCAGGAACTTGCTGGCTCGCAGCTATCCAAGGGAGGCCTGGACACACTGCCGCCTTTGGCACAGCTGGAAATGGATGGCTTCCAGTAGAATCCCTCCTGTTTGCCTGAGCATTTCATGTTGTTCTGTAAACTGAGGTTCTTCAGAAAAGGGAGAGCCCTCCTCATCCAGCTCCTCCTGTTTGTGGTCCCAACAGCACGAACGGTTTCTAAATGACAGGACACAAAAACTGTTTCATTTTTGCTCGTGTAACATTCACGTAACAGGGCATTCAGGGTGTGGCAAAGCGCAAGTTCCCAGCTTTGGAACTTCTTAACAGTGCAAGATTCCTGTAGCCAAGAAAGAAAAAGAAAGAAGGGGTTTGCAAATTTCAGGAAATGGGGGGAAAAAAGTGAAAAGCCAGTTAAAGAGTACTTAAAGAGACATAGGTTGTAGTTAAAACCAAGACCCTCCACACCCCAAAATGCTTGAGAAGCGTGCTTTGAGTTGTGAAGGCTAAAGGAGGCCAATTTGCATGCACCTTCAGTGAGTTATTTTGTAAGCCTGTTTTCCCTGATGCAGAGGCATCCCCCAAATCTGAGGACAGTGATTTAATGTCTTGTGTCTACTCTGAAAGAAATTCTTTGTTTTGTGCCGCTTCTGCTTTCATTTGAACTACATATTCTCCTCTTGCTAAGAGGACAGGCCCGTCACAACTGAGAGCCGCTTGCTCTTCTCCATGTTGCCTGAGACTGCAAGTCTTCTGCTTGACAGAAACAGAGGCAAAAGCAAGGATTTAAGCCTTCGTCTCCTGAACACCAGTGACGGAATTGAATCATCAAGCCCCCCC
>NW_009269352.1:0-1278 GCF_000687185.1 Egretta garzetta
TTTTTTTTTTTTGGTCAGCTTTTTTGCCACAGCCACTTCCAAGAGGTTGGGTATTTCCATTGTGCGTATGCTTTAGAATTTCCAGGGATGCTGAATATATAGTACTGGGCTCTTATCTGAACATTGACAACATCTGGGGCAGGTCACAGGTGCCTGCTGGCAGAGCAGTTCTAGCAGCGTGTGCTGGAACCCTACACAGGTGTTTGGATCTTCTGA
Organism: Egretta garzetta; assembly: GCF_000687185.1. NCBI lineage: Eukaryota > Metazoa > Chordata > Aves > Pelecaniformes > Ardeidae > Egretta > Egretta garzetta. The sequence continues at coordinate 217 of NW_009269352.1, forward strand.
AAATCTGAATACTACATTTGGAAATTCTGTGAATCCTGTGTGGAAAGGTGTCCATTGGTCCCATACGTGGGAACATAAATGTAACACCTCTGGAATGTTCTGTAAAGCTCTTTGTGGTAAAACACACATCATTGGCATCGTATTAACAAGAACAAGTCATAGCAGACACACAAGTAAAATTGACATTGGATTGTTCAGGTTTTGTTACCGTGAGAGCAAATATGAAGCTTCTGCTCAGCTAGACACATAAAGCACACTGACAGAGTTTTTGCCCCACACAGGTTACTCCCCTTGCCTCATAACTATTTATGCATCACAGACTACGTGAGAGAAAGTTCATTCTCTAAATAAACAAACAAACAAAAAGAAAATTATTGCAGAATTATGATTTACTAACAAAACCATAAACTGCCTCACTATTGTAGAAACTCATTAGAATGATCTACACTCACATTTTTCTTGTGAACCTTTCTAGCATTTTCCCCCACATCCCAGAGACTCATATGGCCAATCCCTATAGTGTCAGTCACCCCACAACAAAAATATAATTACCCTTTTCATACCATAATTTTCATACCATAATTACCTTTTTTTGTCCTATCTTTTCATGCAAGGTTCAGCTGCTGGTTCTGGTTGTTTTGGCAGAAAGTTTTCAGATGCCTTTTGAATGACTGACAAACCACAGAGCTTTCCATAGAAAAGAAGTAAAGCTAAAGGTGAAAGGGTTCTAAAGTTACCAGTGCCTCAGAAGAGCCAGGGTTTCCCATGCATCTTCAAAGCAATCTCTACGCATGCCAGCGAGGGCAGTATTACTAACCAATAAAATGTTCCTTCCTCTCAGTTACTTCTGTTCTTAATAAAACCATGCCTAGTCACATTTATGAAGATGTATCTGGAAGTATCTGGTATATAAGTAATGTATATACCTAAGCAATCTTAACTCTGTGTGAACAGGAGTACAGTATTTAATGATTTTATAAGACTCATAACATGTGCAATAATGTTGGAAAAGCATCATGGTAACATAAGGAGGTGGAGGAGAGTAAAGTTTAAATTCTTTAT
>NW_009269353.1:0-1277 GCF_000687185.1 Egretta garzetta
CTGTGAACCAAGTAGACAAACCCCGCAGATGTTTTCTTCACCTCCCCACTGTCCTTGAGATTCCTGGGTGCCAGGCAATTGCTCCCTTCCTTGCCTGCCTCAAAGGTCCCAGGCACCCAGCCAGGCAAGTGTTGTTGATGAACCCGTCACAGGACAGGGGAGCATATCAGCACCCAGAGCACCCAGAGCACTGGCTGTAAAATCAAGCAGTTACAAGTCCCGGGGTGGGGAAGCTGGGCCAGAACTGCTGCTGGGCACTAAGACCCTTGACCCCCCATGGCCAGAGATGCCTCCACCGCTCTCTGCTTCCCCCAAGGACTCAGTGAGTAAATCGTATACCTGTATACGATTTTTGAGTGTACATGGTTGTGTTGATACAGCAAACCATGTCTTAAGATTTGACCCGATCTGCAGAGGGTCCAGATGATTAGAAATCATCAAAGTTAATTTAGGATCCTGGTGATGAACTTCAGTTGCACTCTAAATTCTGCGATCCGCTACTTAGAGTAGTTCTATATTGACTGTGCTTGTGGAAATCCTGTGTCGTTGTAACCATGAAGTCGTGCTGTCCAAATCATAAGGTCCTGTTAAGAAAATATAGCTTTAATTGTAACTAGGATTTAGTGCCGTCATCATTCTGCCAAAGATCCCAACATAGCCTGTCTGTCCCCTTAGCGTCAGGTGAGAACCCACACAGCCACGTGCTTTCTGCCTTGGCTGAGGGATGGGAGACAGCATCAGAAGGGTGTAAGAGAGAAGACGTGTGCTGGGATCAAGACAGCGTAATGAGTAAAGCTGAAGCTGCACGCACAAGCCAAGCAAAAGAAGGAACACAATCCCTACTTCCCATCAGTAGGCAGGTGGGCAGCTATTTTCAGGAAAGCCGGGCTTTGTCACACATAGCAGTTACTTGGGAAGACAAAGGCCCTAACTTGCAATATGCCCCTTTCCTCCTTCTTTCTCCCACATCTATTGCCTCACATGGCGTCATGCGGTATGGAATATCTCTTTGGCTGGTTGTGGTCAGCTGTACAGCTGGGGGACAACATGAGAAGCAGAGAAGGCCTCGATGCTGAGGAAGCGCTGCTCAGTAATAGCTAAAATGTGGGTCTGTTATCCACATGGCATTGGGCACACAAAATCACAGCTGCATATAAAGGCTGCATTGAAGAATGTTAACTCCATCCCAGCTGCACCCAGTACACCTACGTTAGTTGACCATTCTTGGGCTGGAAATGCTTTAGGAGTACTGGGACATGTTGGGTCCCATAGGGATC
>NW_009269354.1:0-1280 GCF_000687185.1 Egretta garzetta
GGTATATTAAGCTGGAAAGGGTGCTGAAGGACAGAGCATGTGCCATTATAAATGGTAATTTATGTGTGAATGGGCTGTATGTTTTATGCACAGAGAAGAACATATGTATCCCTGTCAGTAAAGATCTTTGATCGCAATAGAAAACAAATATGAACAGGCAAGAAAATGCATGATTAAGTAGCTGCCAGTCAAAGGCTGGCATTTCTCTGTGTACCATCAGCAGAGTCAGTTTACTGAGAAATCCTTGGCTATTGTACACATAGATGATGCAAAAGGTACTTTGAGGAAAATGCCTTGAGAAGTGTTATGTTCTGCTGCTTCAGTCTTCACAGTTCAGAGTGCAGCTCAGCTGCACGCCAGTGGCTGGTGGCAGAGCTTCTGCAAAGGTGGTGTATGAGGTTAAAGTGAAATTGTAAAATTTATTTTAAAAAATCTGCAAATAACACAGTCCTGATACCAGAAATCTCCCCTTATGGGCAGACAAGCTCATGAGAAAAATATATCCCTTGTTGGTGGCGATTCCTTGGTTGAATCAGGAGTCATTGAAAGTCCTGATGCTGTTTCTTGCATATGCCCATCAAGTAGCTCCAAAATTAGAGGTCCTTGAAGAGACTTTAGAGAAACCAGTGATTGACAATGTAACCAAAGAAGGATAGCGCATACTTTAGTGAGTTGGTAATGTACATGAGATGTCTATAATTGCTTCAGGAATCGCTTAACTCTCCTTTGACTGCAAAAAAGTAACTCCTGCATGGGGATACTTAGGAAATTAGGCAAGTATTGTCCAGTCAATTGCATCAAAACACCAACTACAAGAAATTAAAAGACAAGGAAGAATTCTACTATTCTTTTCTGCATGAAAACACCTGCTTTTTTGAAAAAGCTGTTACACTTTTGTTGTCCTCTCCTTGGAACTCACTTGTGCTGTCATCTCCTATGTTGCCCGGGCTTTTAGGTATTTCAGCTGGCTACTTGTATGTAATGAGATGCTTGGAAGAGATTGTGCTTGTATGTCCTTTCAAGATGTCTTTTATTACCGATTTCTTTGTTTCCTTTGCCTTTCTTTTTCTGGTCCCAAAGTTCATTTGTTTGAAATTCCTACACTGCACAACAGTTAAAATTTCTTTCACATGCACGGGACCATGGAAAATTGGAGTTTCACATAAGTGGTTATCTAATCTCAGTTCCCTACTATAAAAATTAAATGTTTTCCACAAAAAAAAATCCACTGTAAATAGTGTTAAAATAAAAAAAACATGGAAAAAAATAACTTTGAAGGA
>NW_009269355.1:0-1279 GCF_000687185.1 Egretta garzetta
TTTTTTTTTTTTTTTTTTTAAATTAATTTAAGAAATGTTATGGATTGCTTACTTCCCGTCATTTTAGCTTGGTTGATGTCACCCATGAGTACCAAGGCCTGGGTCTGCAAGATCTTTTCCAACTGCCTAAAGAAGGCTTTCTCTGTCTCCTCTTCTTGACCAGTAGGTCTGCAGTAGATGCCTACTACGTCATCATCTGTGCTGGTCTGTACTCTGCTCCTTACCTGCAAGTTCTCTACTCGCTCATCACCTGCCCCAGGGCAAAGCTATCCGCAGTCAAGCTAAGCCTTTACATAGATCACAATCCCTCTCTTCCTCATTTTCCCCACTGTATATCCTGAAGAGCCTCTATCCATCCATTGCAGCACTCCAGCCAGGAAAGCTGTCCCACCACTTCTCCATAATCCCAGCAAGGTCAGCTCTGCAACTAATTTGTCCTGCTTGTTCCCCATGCTATGTGCTTTTGTGTACAGGCATTTGAGATGGACCCCAAGTCCTGCTGCATTTACAGAAGGGTGAGAGCCTCCCTTGTCAAGCTTGTCACCTAGATGTATCTGCTCTGCCCCTTTAAAGCTTTCCTCTTCAGGTCATGTTAACCTTCCATACCCGGTTTAACACTCTCCTCTGTTGATTAGCAAGCCTAGTTTGCAAACACACTCTTGCTCCACTTCATTAGATTTATTCTATCCATGCTCAGTAGCCCTCATTCCTCTGGTCACAGAAGCCAAAGCCCTGTCTGCAACATAAGCTATACTGTCAGGAGTAGTGCACTTCTACCCAAGCTTTCCTCCTCCCCATAAGGATTGGGAAGGCAAGACCAGGACTCCATGTCCTTCACTCTGACCCCTGGACTTCTGTAGTCTCTATTGATATGCTCCAGGTTACCTCTGGAGCAGTACTGTTGGTACACACAAGGAAGAAGAGGTCCATGGTAGAAGGCTGGACAAATCTCGGCAGCGCATCTGCAACAATCCCAGATCCTGGCACCTACAAAACTCCTGAGACATCATGCAAGGTCAGAAGATACATGCCTCGATCGTCCACAAGAGGAGTCTCCAGTAACTACCTGTGACTGGTACCCATTGCTCCTGACACCTGGTACAGCATTGTTGCTGGGGTATGGTGACACCCATTATGGAACAGGGAAGCGTAACGTCACATGAGATATTCTGGATGGCAAAAGCTATGATCCCTTGGTGGTCAGGGAGGCCTCCTGTGACCGTTCACTCCACTCTTGCTCAGATTCTGGCTAACACACAGCTCATGCTAAGGCCTGATG
>NW_009269356.1:0-1282 GCF_000687185.1 Egretta garzetta
TGCTTTGCCTGTGCCCCTACTCTCCAAGTTACAAGCAAAAGCTAAAACCAACAGCACAGAGTTTCTAAAGTAAGCGGTGACGGGTTTAAGCGTGCATTATAGAAGGAGGGCAGAGGGAAAAACCCCACCAAACCCCACTGTTAGGTTATAAAAGGGATTTTCCTTGCTTAATTCTTCTTTGTAGAAGCTCTTGAGGTCAGCCCTTTAAGGTCAGAAGAAAGATGTGTTATTTCAACCAGCCTCCTGGGCTTTGGGGGGGCACCTAGGGACATCAACAGCAGAGTAAAATCGGGTGCTTAAGAAGCAGCTGGGTTGAACATGAGATTTCTCAGCCTTCCTAGTTTAAAGCTTTTGTAAAGGAGAAGCGAGCACATAACTCTTCCAGTAAGAGGCCATAAATTGTGCAGCAGCCAGGGCACAGCACAGCTTGCATGTACACAGGGAACAGGGTATGTTAAGAAAGCCATGAAAATGAATGAGGTGTGGGTCATTAAGTTATACGAGTTGTGCCCAGCTCTGAAGTTTATTGCCTCTTACAAAGCAGGATTAGAGCCAGTATTATTGTAGCAAGGCCATTTTATGCTCTGAAGGCATCTGCTAAATAACATTGCGTTCAACCCTCGGCATGGGAAGACGACAGCGTTGCAGAAAGCGCTCAGCCAGTGCCTCCACGTAAAGAAGAGGGAAGAGGCCAGAAGACCCCTTCCAGAGGAGGCCAAGGCAAACAGATCCCCTTTGAGGGAGGTCAAAGCTTCTGCCAACTCAAACCTTATCTTTGTCAGGGAACATACACAATGATATAATGGTGTTAACTCCCCAACACCTCCTCCAGTTCAAGAGCACCCATCCAGGGTGTTAAATAGGGCAATTACATGGTTAGATTTCTTTCTATAAGCGAGTCCTTAGGGAATGTTTGTTTAGACATGATCGTCAAGTGTACTTTGCACTTCCCATCTCCAGCAAACAGAAGGAGAGGAAGTCTGGATACATCTTAGGTGAAAAGACACACCTAGAACATTATTTGTGACCCCGGTGCCAGAACAAGGCCAGGCTTTCCCAGCACTAATGAGAGAAAGAACTAATCACCTGTAGGAAGAGGTGGATGCCAGTAAGTCCAAAGGGCAAAGTGACACACAGAGGTACTAATTTCTGCTCTTTCATTTCTGCTAGAAGAACAGGAGCTCAGTCACTGGAAGCAACCAAGCAAAAGCAAAACTTAAGCGTATGAAGCGATCAAAGGACAACTGTGAGCTGTGACTGTGACACCTATGAGAAGGCAAAA
>NW_009269357.1:0-1285 GCF_000687185.1 Egretta garzetta
CCCCCCAAAAACCAGAACAAAGAAGAAAAGGGTGACTCAACCCTTCCATTTTTGAGTTTCACACAAGGTGGGGGATTTAATGTTTCTGCACACTCAGAAACTACCCAGTGGCTGGGGAGGCTCAGCAGAGTAAAACAAACCAGCAATGGGCACTTAAAATAAGGCAAGTTCAAGCGGGAGCAGGGAAATTAAGGAGGGGTCATTCCATACCTAACGCAGACCTTCCCAGCTCGTGGCACACTCTGCGTCCTCCGACCACGAGCAGCCATTGGGGTCTCCTAAGCACGGTAGCTAAATAGGTGCAGTGGCCGTGGGTGGAGAAAGCGCGTGTTCTGTGGGATCTACCTGTGGCCTCAGCGTGTCCAGTTTTCAGACCTGACTGCACAGAAGAGCAGCTCACTTTGTTGTACTTATAATTAAGAGAACAAAGAACGCAGGCTTGTGTTGGGTCCACATACCTTCACCGTGATTTTGAAAGCACAAAAATAAACAAAAGGTGCCTTCGAATCATAAACCCAACCAAATGAGATCTGTAAGGAAGCCCAACAGTCCCAACAAACCACCAGATATCAGCTGTTCCCGAGATCCAATCCCTCCCCCAAAGCCTGGATGAGAGGCTTGAATGTTCAGCAGCAACAGATGTGGGCTATTTTGGGCCAAGAAGAACTGATGCCAGAGCTGGAATGATGTAAGAGCATCAGCCAAATAACCGCAGCGACGTCTGTTTTGGAAACGCTGTGCTGGAGGGAAGACTTCACCGCCCAGCACGGCATCAGCCCCCGGCATGGGCGGCAGGAGCAGATCCCCAAAACTAGCATGGCATCCCTCTGGCCACCTCTGCTTTGCCCTCCTAGCACCCCAAAACAAAGGTGATATGGACCAGCCGCCTCGCATGGTCCCAGCTGGAGCAACTTCACAGCAGGGAGAGCCATGTAAAGTCATAGCCTCATTTAGGGTGGAAAAGACCTTTAACCTGCCAGGTCCACCACAAAACCGTGTCCTTAAGTGCCACAGTCAGGTAGAAAAAGGGCAACAGAAGGGAGATACAGCAAAAATAAATGCTATTAATGGTCACGAGCTATTAAAGCTAAGCATGCCCACTGAAGCAAAACACTGAAGTCGAAGGAAAATTCACCTGGATGAGGATAACCCAGAAACAAATATTCAGGTTGCAGCCGGAAGCGTATATACAGTTATTAATAAAAAGAAGGGAGAGGACTTCTGATATCTTGCTATCTTGTTCTCTACACATTCATTGTGTTCAGGTTTGGGCCCCTCACTCCAA
>NW_009269358.1:0-1284 GCF_000687185.1 Egretta garzetta
GAGCTGTCTTCCACCTGCTCCCACATCAGCATGCAAAATTGGACACGAATGGCACAGCTTCCCAATGTGGAAGCAATTCAGCAGAAGATGTCTGACAACTCAACCTTCTTGTACAAATTCATTTGCATATACCACCTGATGACTGACAGATATTTATTTCAACTTCCTTGACCAGTGACACAAACATTGAACAAAAAAGGTTTTCCTTTCCACTGCATTCTGCACATACCTTTTGCCTTCAGATTCCTGACAAATACTTATTTCACCACTGGAAGCAATAACACACGCGCAGAAGCCAAACATGGGTGGCAGCTGCTTCCCTCCAGGCCCTGACACTTCCGTTTAACCACCACCTACGAGTGGCACTTCCAAACACCCATGGACTACAGCTGAGTATCTCTTAGCTGGGCTGACTGTTCTCTGTGTCTGCAGCATATTCCACTTTCAAACCCCTCTTTGACTTTCCCGATGCTGTCCTGAGGGGCTACGCTGCTCCAGACTTTTTCCCAGTACTGTTGTCTGGTTTCAGATGGAATATTTAGTCTTGTGGAGACCTGCTTACGGAGACCTGCTGTTGCGTTTTCTTCTGGAGGGCTAAGCATGTTTGTTCCCTCTGCTGATCTCTGTCTGGAACCTCTGACTGAGAGGCAGCTTGTTGATGAGATTTTTGTAGAAACAAAGAAAACACCCTCATTTCTGCTCAACCACCTGTGTTAGCTCTATGTTTAAATAAAACTGTTAAGGTAAGCCAGTTATGTTAAGCAACCAGTATGTGTCTTGGATTATTTTTCCGCATTAAATGAACCTAGAACAAGACCTTGAACATCTGGTTTTATTTGTAAAGGAAGGTGATTTTTTATGCCAGACGGGGACACTGACGCTGGAGGGACTTGCCACAGAACTACCACTCCTGGGAAAATGCTCAGAAAAAGATCGTTGTTTATTTAGAAGAGGCTAGTAAATGTAGCACGACCCTATATTCCAGAAGCCCGAGGAAGCCCTGCATGAACAGGTAAATCTCCACACACCAAACCTGTGTGACTTACCTTAAGTCAGCGTAGCCAGACTCAAGTAACTAACTTCGAATTCAGTTAATCAGACCCCTTCCCATGTGCATGACACCTAGTGTGTGGGGAGAAGGTGGCGATGTGAGAAGCAGAGAAGGCCTTGACTCTGCAACCACTGCTCAGGAATAAGAAAAGCATTCCTGTATTATCAATACTGTTTCCAGCAAAAATCCAAAACATAACCCTATGCTAGCTACTATGAAGGAAATTAACTCTA
>NW_009269359.1:0-1275 GCF_000687185.1 Egretta garzetta
AACATTCTATGATTCTATGATTCTATGATTGGTAGGAAAAGGCAAGTAGTTTGCAAGGTTTGCTCACGCGTTGCTCCCTACATGCCCCACTTGTGGGCCGAGCAGGGAGAAAATCGCTCCTGAACCCCTCAGCGTTTTGTTACCCCTAGATTTTAAATTTCTTGCCTGGTCTTTGCTATTTCCAGCTATCTAAAATGCCATTTTACAGAAGACAAACAGTGTTTGTGCCAACGGTGGGTTAAAAAGTGATATTTCTCCGTTATGGATTGCAACGGGTCATTCCTCTCCATGCACGTGAGTCAGAAGGGGGTTGCCCTATGTTTAAAGAGGGTAGAGAAGAAAGATGCCAGAGTCTGATGCCTGCAATGAAATTTAATTAAGCTTTCTGCTTCTTTATGGCAGCCTGGAGTTTGTTTAGGTATCTGAAAAAAATCATTATTAGACCAATAATTTCTGATGAACGTGTTCTAGGCAATGGTGTCAATTGTAACAGTGTGGGACTCTGTTATTTCAGTCTATTACCTGTAAATGAGTTATTCAGGAACAAGAAGTTCAATTGATAAAAGGGAAAAAATCGATAGGTAAGATTGTTGAGATTAATTCCGAGTTCGTAATGGATTTTCCCCCCATTGAGGTTTCCAAGAGCTTTTGCAGACTGTCCGTCTTAGACCTAAATTTAAGTTTCTGGGAGCCAAATTTGTGAGTCAACACAAGAGAAACTTCGGTAAGTCCTTATTTTTGCAGGAAGTTTGTTAATAATTTTGAAATTACAGCCATTGGGGTAAATGATGAGAGCTACAAAAAGACACTGGACTTTCTTTAGCAGAAATTGCGGGAAGTTTTCTGGATGCAGCACGTTAACGAATGCAGGGATAATTCAGTTTAATAGCGATGTTCTCGCGTGTATCAAAGCTTAGGATGCTGCTGTGCAGGCTGCTGTACTGGCTCAAGGAGAGTCACTCAGTCGGAGAGATTCTCATCTGAATAGAGAAGAAAAAGGGAATATTATTCTCAGTTTCTAACTGGGCATGAGGAGCCAAAATGCTTTGCCAAGGGGGTGCCGTGGCAGGCTAAAAATCGGAACCTGCAGCATTGCGGGTGATTCCTGTGCGCTGAGACTTGAGACCCTGGCTCGTTAGGGAGTGGGAGCCATTACCTGGCTGTAAGTAAACGGGCAGGATTTCTTTTGAGATCCATTTCCTACTAACGTGTCTGAAGTAAGACGGGCAGCGAAGCCTTTTCAGTCTCAGCCTTGGCCGTAAACTTGTCCCTCCC
>NW_009269360.1:0-1286 GCF_000687185.1 Egretta garzetta
TATGGGGGAGTTTTAAGGTCCCGAGTGGGTATCCTGCCCTCTTTCCCCTTCTGCTGCCCCAGCTGCTTTGAAACATGATGCTCAAAAGCCACACCACTCATTTCTACAGCTCTACCTCTGTTAAAAATGAAACAGATTCATTATTATCCTGTAAAATGGGATATCTAATTGCGAGTAAAGTGTCCCATACACCTTGAGTTGTTTTGTTTCTTTTTGTGCCAAAATAGAAATATTGTCCTCAACCTAGGTAGACGTGTTCTTTTAATTAGTCTGAAGACTGCAAAAAAGGCAATCTTTTCTTTATCCTGGGGGATCTGAAGCGTCTGCTGGCAGTAGAAACTGAAAAGTATACAAAATGCAATATAGAAAGGACTGGCCTACACGTTTGTTACGAATTGAGATGTTGAAACACTTGGAGAAATTGAATAAAAGTTATGTTTTCAATATCTGTCATTCATTATGATATTAATCAAGGTTAAGTTGCTTCACTCTTAAGCATGATGCACCCTTTTTTAGATCTAATGAGTGCACTAGGAAAGTAGATACTTTGTAATTTCCAGGATTAAAGAGAACCAATAATTATGTTATTTATTGAAAGCCATCTAATACATGTACTGCTCCGATGTTTTCTGCATCATGCCTGTAATTATAAAATAAACAGCAGATTCCATGTGCCCTTCTTAGAACAGCAAAGGTTGCTGAGTGCTGAAAAAGCAATGTTTTCTCTTTCAAATCCTACGGTCTTTCCAGTTTTGCCAGGTGTGGCGGTTTTTACTCATATGGGAAATGTTCTTTGTTAAATGTTGGGGTTTTTTCCATGAAGATGTGTGGGAATAGCTGTTCTCCATAAAAAATGTTTCCACAAGGGAAATATTTGGCCAGAAACATGACATTTTTTCATTACTGACCACATGTAATGTTCTATTTAATACACTATAGTTTCAAGTGAGGCAAAATTTCTACTTTGAGAGCAAACCAGTTCAATCTGTCTTTAACTGATCAAACATACAGCTTCAATAATAACTAACATAAAATGTTTCCAAGAATTTCACTATTCTGAAATTAAAACAACTGTGAACTTATTACTTTTATGGATTGAAGTGATGCTCACAAGCAGTTTCCAAACAAACAAAATGGCACAAATTAGCTACTCAGCATAAAGGATTTCAAAACTGCAAAGCAATCATCCACAAGTTAGAGGAGCTTCAGGGGCAGACCTCCAACAAGAGTGTTCTTACCCCTTTGAGGCATAGCTACTCCTTCTGAATTGCCCAAAACCAAAATTG
>NW_009269361.1:0-1286 GCF_000687185.1 Egretta garzetta
CAATTTGGATTAGAAAATCAGAGAGTAAACCATATGAGATGCATAGACAGCATGTTCCAACAGAGGCGCTCTTGCAGGATTAAGACCATAATTAAGAACACAAAACCAAGGGCATTCCTAGTGACGTCCTGCAGATGGCGCATAAGTTTATACTCTAAAGCATCTCCATTTAAGCTAGAGAGCTAAACATCTTTATGATTTTTTTTAATTACTGCAGCTGCCCGTACAAGTATGAAAACCCTGGAGCTGCCTTTGCAGTACTGGGTAACTCCTCACACTGAGCATGGGAACAGGGATTTTGGGTTGAAGTTATATTCCAGGCTCCCATCTAACGTTCGAGGTTCAAAATGAAGGGGACAAATGGTTAAAAGAAGAGCTTTGGCAGTGTTGCCATGGGATGAGAAATCATCCTCCACTTGGAGCCTCCAACACCTCCGTCAAGAAGAGGCTTAGGGAATGAAGCTGATCTCGGTCGAGGTACCATACCTGGGGAAGCAGCCTTGGAGAACCGGGCTCTCACTACAACAAGCAAAGATCCATCCCGGTAGAAATGCAGCTGGGGGAGCTCAGGCTACAAATAAGGCATAAATCTGTAAGAGGGGGGCAACAAACTGCTGAAGTAACTTGCCTGGGACTGTAGCCCAGTCCCCGTTGCTGGCCATGAGGTGGTTTCCTTAAATACAAGCTGTAGCTCCTCACGCAGGGCTTTGTTTTGGGAGCTGCTGTGGCTGGTGGTATCCATTTGCAGGGTACCAACCCTTGCAGGAGCTTCCATACGTGGACAGAGGAGATCTCTTGCGGTCCCCCCAAAAGATCGAGGCATTTAGAAGAGCTGCCACTGGGTGATGGGTACCCAAGTCATTCCTTTCTCCTCCTCAGGTGCCTGCTCCCTCCTGATGGGGATGCACTCTGCTCCTGGTTGGCGCAGGGAGGCAGGCTCGGCATAACCTCAGGCACATGTTGCTGCTGCAGGCAGGGGCTTTGGGCTGCGTCAGCCCTTGGCTGTACGTGGGACTTGGGAGAGTCCCAGCCTGTGAGCCCCTGGGGCTGGTCACTGCTGTCACGATCGTGCTCCTTCTTGGCTTTCCTTGCAGATGGAGCCGTGCAAATCCTCAGGCAGACAAAACCTCCCAACAGCAGAGCCCTGCAAAGGACTCTGCAGATCAGGGACTGCTCTTCTGGGTCAGACTTTCTGAATACCTGCAGCCACTGGTACTGACACAAACCCGGAGAAGCCCAAAGAAGCTCCAAAGCACATTCTGGACGTGCAATTGGGCGATCCTTAT
>NW_009269362.1:0-1288 GCF_000687185.1 Egretta garzetta
AGAGACTTCCTCAGACCACACAGCCTGTGTGCAGCATGCCATATTCTAGCCTTTTTTGCTCTTGCCTCTTCAAGCAAAAAACTGGCTGCAGCAACTTTGATTTGGGAAAAATCTCTGCCCCTGCCTTAGGAAGTAATGCTAGAAGGGACTGTGAACATGCAATACATCTCTGAAAAGACTGCTTTAAAAAAATGAGGGTAAGAAAATAAAAATCACTTAAGTGCACTAAGAATCTTCTAGTCCTTAAGTTTTAATTATATCAACTTTGGGATGGATGTTCCTCTCCCACTGCAACTGAGAATTGCTCCTGCATCAAACCCACACATTTACATAGAGCAGGAAATTTTTACTTGAAAACATTATTTTACTTACTTTCTCTTCTTCTTCCGCTTCTCTTTCCTTCTGTTTCTTTTCCTCTTCTCTTCGTGTTTTTATCTGATCCACTATTTCATTTAATTTCTCTTGTACTGCTGAGACCAGAGTGAAGATCATTACCATTCCTAAATTTTCTTCTGCCTACAACACAAAGACAGCAACTTCAAACAGAAGGAGAACCTCAAACCTTCAGCAGCTGAACATGTAAGTATGTTTAGAAAGCAGTATGCTGCACAAATGCAGATAATGCAGCTGAGACACTCTGCACCAGTCTCAGAAGCTTGCTGAAAAATTCAAGTCAATTGGCCAGTTAATCCACTTACAAATTACCCCCAAACGGGTGTGCAGCAAAAACAGCAATGACGAACACCTGGGTTCAGGTTATCAACATATTATAGACATTTGGAAAGCTTTTTCATGAATAAAATGAAAGCTATACTAGGAACACAAGTCTAAGATTTTAATATCATAAATCATAAGAGACAACAGTTACTCAGAACCTCTCGTCTCCTGAAATGGTTTATTCCTTAATCCCATTACATGCCCCTTTCAAGTGGGACGGTTTCCCAGGAAAAAAAAAAACAAACCATCAGTTGATGGAAGGAAGGTTATATGAAGTAAACTGAAAAGAAAGAATGCCTACTGCACATATTAAGGCAGTTTTGAGGCAGGGAGGACTTGTCAAGAATTCCCAAAACCAAAGAAATGTTTCCTTCTCATGCCTTCACAATGTGCTCTCACTGATCCCAAAGGTTCAAAATCCCTGCCCCCCAAATAGTTATGTTATTAAAAAGAATCAAGAATCAATGTAGCCTTTTTTAATCTTTCCAAATAAAATTAAAGCGGCTTATTTCCACAAATACTATATAGACAGTTAAACAAATTCACCTTAGGCTAGAACTGCAAAAGAGGG
>NW_009269363.1:0-1288 GCF_000687185.1 Egretta garzetta
GGCGCTAAGCATCCTACGGCTCAGACAGACACACGCCCCACCAGGGACCAGCGAGCACCTCAGGGCATGGCTGCAGCCCCCTGAGCGCTGCCCCTGCGGTTCACCCTCGCTGTTAACCGGTTCTTCGTGATCAAACGTTTTGAAATCCCACATATTTTACACGTTAGCGACCCGCTGCTGCAGCACTTCGCTTCAGTGCCATCGTAAAGGCTTCAGCGTTACCTTTTGGGGGATTTCTCACGCACAGATGTGATTACGCAAGGTGGAGGCTTGGCGGATAAAAGGTTAGCGAGTGATTTATAGGTCGTAGGAGTACATCACAATACAAAGATGTTATTAGCTTATCGGAAACAAGTCAGAGGTAACTTTTTGACTCACTTGAGTCTTACCAGGTTTGAAGAGCTGATCAGACATTCATATGCACCCATCACTCAATCTTTAAAACCTATTTAGAAATACAACCTTAGTAAAAAACACACAGGTATGCTTGGGCAAGGTAAGGGCGCTCTTTAGAAATCCATTCCTCCCCCACGCGCTCACAAGTCACATCTCCTTCTTCATACATCTCAAGTAAGTCTCGGTATTATTACCAGCACTGTGCAGATGGGGAAACTGAGGCACAGAGAAATACGTTCACTAGGCAGGGTGATTAGAGAGCCAAAAGCACTTACAGCCTCAGCGTGATGCATGAGCCACCAGATCTGCTCTCTACCATCTTAATGTTTGCTATCAATGCTTGCATTTCTTCTCCGAGAAGAAAACCAGTATGAAGCACCACTGCAGCAGAACCGAGCAAGCCCATTAAGAGAGAGAGTGCAAGACCTCAGCCATAGGGCACATCAACACTGAGTTCTAGGTGCAAGGCCAGCCTTACACTTACCCCAAATCTTTCTGCAAATCTCTCTCCATACTCACAGATTGTTCCTGCATTGATCTGCCATTGCCTCATCCCACTGTGACCTGGCCTACCCAGTTTCTGAGATTTACTTATTTCCACTCAGCAGGGACATAAATGGTGCAAAAAACCTCCCCACAAAAAGCTGTGTAAAGCAGCAGGCAAATGCTGTGCTGAGCCCAGGCTGCTGCAGCTAGGGCAGGAGCATAGCTGGTGTGCACACGCCTTACCGAGCTGCTGCGATTCACACGCTGCCTTGGCCTGAGGCTGGTGGGACATGCCGCAGAGGGCAGAGCCACCTTCCTACGTAGACATGGGGTTTAAGGTTTTCTATCAGAAGGCACTAGAATGGGGCTGTCCCATAGCTGTACTTCTACAAAGGAACCGGAGCAA
>NW_009269364.1:0-1289 GCF_000687185.1 Egretta garzetta
TAGAGATTAATTAGGAAGAGAAAACACTTCTTCCATAGTGAAACCAAAACAAAACCCCATCCTTTTAAAGAAATAATTGGAAACACAGTAATATTTTCTACATAGGCAGGCAGTTGGAATCAGTGAAATCCTCTTCTCTCCATTTGCTATGTGTCTGCACTTTCCCATGCAGGAATAAAACAGACTTGGCTGTTTCAGAAATAAGCACTTGTGCATTTGAGCCTCAATACTCCCCTTTTTCAACCCGCTGTCAAATTGCAGACCATGAACTGACTGTAAATCTCTCAGTATAGTAACACTTTTGAGAAGAATGGGTGTTTCAAAATGTCTTTGTATTCCAAATCAAGACAAGGAATTGATACTGTCTTGGATTTTGTTTTCCCAGAGGAAATGTAAAATGAAGTCTAAAAAGAACGCAAATTATAAGGTTGTGAGTTCCAACAGAAATCTGTGTAACTAGACAATAAGAAAGAAAAGATACTATTGATAATTGCGGTACTGTACATCATTAAAATACATAGTTCAGATACTTGTACATCTTCAATTGAATAAACAATCCTCAGCCTTATTATTGACATAATAATATCAATTACAATACACTTCATAGAGAAAATGATTGGTATTAGAATAAGAAACAAAATTTTACAGAATAAAATAAAGCTGGAAAAGAATATAATTTCCCGAGTTTTTCTATCTCAGAATCCTTTCTGAGATAGAGATAGAGCAGGATTAAAAGACAAAAAATACTTAGAAAAGGGAAATGAAGAAGTGAAGGATTTATTTGTTTGTTGAGTAGATATAACACATGACAGTAGAAGAAATTATACCATTGTATCCAGAAAAGGTCACCTGCATGTTCTTTACCTTTTCTCACATAACAAGAATACAAACGAAATAAGACCAAGCTTCTGCTGCAAGAGTTGCCACCAAGCAACGTTTTACACTCAAGGAACAAAAATCACAAGGAACAGGAATAAAAAATAAAATGCTAATAAATCTTCAACTATAGTGATGTAAAAGTGAGTTTATAATTACTTCAGCCACTCACAATCCTTTTTTAATATACTTCTACATCAATTCCATACATTAATTCCATCAATTATTATTAAGACTAAAAAAACCAAACCAAATTATCTTTTCTAATCTAATATTAAATACAACTGTAATGAATTTGTGAATTGTGTACTCATTCAGAACATGTGACTTGACATGACAAAATTTTACTTGACTATAACTGCTGAATTCTCACCTCTACTACTATTGTACCAGAACTGAGCACTGAAGAAAAA
>NW_009269365.1:0-1288 GCF_000687185.1 Egretta garzetta
TACTCTGACGGCTCCTAGCTGTGCTGGTAGGCTGTGAAAAGAGTTCATATACTTTTGATAAATATCTACATTGACAAGGGAAAAGGCAAAGGAGGGTAAAAAGTTGTGGCCGGTTTTGTTTATTTGTTTTAAAGGTAACTATCTGAAGGGGCTTGTTCCTTCAAATATTAAGACAAGTACCAGGACAGTGAGATTATTAGGAAAGGGGAGTTGCATGCCTCAGGACATGATGATAAAGGTGTTTCTCTCCCTTCTGCACACAACACAGGTTTGAGGAGCTGTTTCTGTGACTGTGGAGTAACTGAACGGCTCCTGATGTGGCACCTTGCCCACCGCTGCAGGGACCAGCGCTGGAGATGTCTGCAGGTGTGAGGAGCACGAGGTTCCTGAGCAAAGAGCAGAGATGAGCAGGTGTCAGGAACACCGCAGCAGGAGCTGCTGCGGAGCCCCCTGGCCCCCCACTGCTCAACCAATTAGCAGTCTGTTAATTAGCAGCAGCGCTGGCAGTGATCGGCACCGTCAAAAAGCACCAAAAGGGCCAGTTCTTCCTCTGCCCTCTTTGCCGCTGCAGCTCAGGTCTCCTGTGTCGTCCAGGTATCCCCTGATGTCGGAGACACCTTTGCTGTGTTGATCAGCGTGGGGTCAGCTCAGCGGCACGGGCACGGCTGTGCCCCGTGATTCCCCTGCCTCTCCTCACTGCAGGGTGCAAACTGCTTGCGAATGGTGCCCTGGACATAAAATGTTCTGCAGAAACACAACGCTTTGTCCAGCAACTTTGTTACTTGCTGCGTGGCAGCAAACAATTTATCAGTGTGACACTCCTCTAAAACACAAAACCAAAACCCAGTCAAAACCCCAACCCCCCTGTCTTCTGCTCTGACATGTTGAAGTATTTAGCACTTGACACCTTTGTCATATTTTGATGATTGACGAGTTATGCCTTTAGATCTAGGTATTAATCTGAGTTCGATTCTAATTTTAAGTGGACTTTCCCATTTACATTGTTATTATCAACTCAAAAATAAGTGTTTAAGTCCTTCTTTAAAGATTTGTCTTAGCTACCTAACGCACCAAAAATCTCAGTTTCTGAAACTTTTTTGTAATCAGTTTCATGGCAAAGACCCCTGAAAAGCCTTTTTTAACCAGTAAACTAATTGTTGACCCGGATTATTCCTTTATTAAAGCCTGCTCCCTTTAGTACTTCACCTTTCCTTTCATTCTTCTCAGGGGTCCAGAGTCCTTTCCTGCCCTTCATAGTCCCAGTTTATTCCCAGGATACCTACTTGAA
>NW_009269366.1:0-1289 GCF_000687185.1 Egretta garzetta
GGGTTTTTTTTCAGTCTCAGGACTTCTCTGTAGACAAAGAGGTATTACAGAGTTGTCGTTCCTTCTTGCATGCAAGTTAACTTGCTTAGTGAGCTCTATATGATCAGTACTGTTTCTGTAATCAACAGTTTAGGTGGTTGTCAACCTCTAGATTTGGGGTTTGTGTGTTTGTATTATTTTTTTTTCATTCTGTCATGTGTGTAATTCCTATTGTAATGTATCTGACTGCAGTCAGGAATACAGCTTGGTTTCTTTTTGTTCTCTAAGCTACTACTTTTACCGTGCAACATTCCACTTGGTATCTGGCATCTGTATCAGGACTGTTGGTTGTGCAGCTTTTCACCATCTGTCTCAATTCAGGTAATACACATCCATAGACTTTTTAGTATATCAGTTCAATACAATATTAGTTCAGTAGACTAGCTTTTAGTATACTAGTTCAATACATTTGCACACTCAGTGAAGCAGTGGACCAGCTACTGTGGTTACTGATTTCTGTGCAGCACTTGCAGTCAATGCACAGCTTTCTTGGTACATCTCTGACACTACACTTCTTGCATTTCAACAGTTTATCTCATCCATTTTCTTTGATATAAATATTTAATTTTCTTGGTGTATAGTGAATTCAAAGTTAACTAAATGACAAATAGTGAGGTAACAAAGTAGGTAATAATTAATGCAGTGTTTTTAATTGGTCATTTACGTAACCTAAGATTTAGAGACTACCGGGAAGTTATTCGAAATCATGGCCTTCAGCTGGTTTACAATGACTGGCTTAAGAATATGATTAGTGCAAGTTCCATGCCCTGTTACCAACCATCGAAGTGCCCAAGTTCTACAGTGGTGTGATGTATGTACAATATCTGAAAAGCCACATGTTAGCAAATTACAGGTTCCTAAACCTGGAGAAGAATTTTCAGTGCCTGTTACTGAGTGAATAGGCATTATTCTGGTGTTGGGTTTTTTGGCAAAGAGAGGACCACAATCATAATTGCTTTGAGTGCTTTGTATTTAAATGTGAAGAAATCAGTGGGGAAGTTAGAAAATGGACTAGCAGCTTTTCATTACAGGCAATAAATGTTCTGATGAGTATTGCAGAATAAAACAAAACCACTTCGAAACACTGAAAAAAGTATAAAATAACTTTGATAAAAATGCATATATTTGAAAGCCTTTTGTGCTCAATGTCTTAGCCAGTTTCTTCTTTATTTAGAAACTGGCTGGAGCAGGAAATTAAGTATTCTACAAAGCAGTACAAGCTTAAGGTGGTTTTACTACTTTTTTTTTTT
>NW_009269367.1:0-1290 GCF_000687185.1 Egretta garzetta
TCCAACCCAAAACAGTCTATGATTCTATGATTATATAAGACAATGGTCTGATGTGTTCTATTTGGCTGCAGCTGAGCTGGATTAAGCCAATACTGTTCTCCACTCCTCATCACCTTTTCCTTCCCATTAATATCCCCTTAGATCTATTGGTTTAAAGTAGGTGCCAACTCTCCACATTAGCATAAGCCAGATAATTTGACAGAAGTAAGTTAGTAACGACTGAGTATTCTCTTAGGTTGGCAAATAGAAGTGGTGATAACTCTCAGAGGTGACGACGTCCTGGGAGAAGCTGTGAACCAAGCTTTTTAACCAGCTGAGCTGCATCTGGAACAACACATCTGACTGCAAACTCAGAAAGTGTGATTGGGAATAACTGTTCGCTGCACCTAGAGATTATAAAGGGTTAGAGATGTTCATTATAGGTAATACATAACTGTGCCACTACATAATACAGCTATTTATCTTTCATTATTAATTATTTATTTGTTGGGGATTAATTATTAAATGAACTTAGCTTTTTTGTTTTTACACTGCTCAAGGGTCAGTCCTGAGAACCGTATATATATTTTCTGAATTTTCACACTACAGACGTGAGGAGACCAGTCATTTCCAAAACATTAATATTAATAAATTATTTCATTACACTAGTGTTAACAATAAAGTGTTTGACTCAAACTAGATAGTCATTTATATCCAGAGTGAAAGGCTTTAAGTTCTGGTTTTCATTGAGTTTGACCCTCTGTCATTAACAACTTTGGCACTAAATGTCACAGATGTTGTAAGTTGTTTATTATTTTGTATTTCAGTCTAGACAGATGGCTGGAAAATGAAACAGCTGTATTTGTTCCAACAGCCTGGAGGCACTGCTTCTTAGATAGCAAAAATTTTTGTGATGAACAGGTTCAGATTTTAGGGACAGTCCTACAAACCCTTGCAGCAATAAATGAGCTTGGATTCACCTATAGACCTGGGTAATGTCAAAGAAGATAAAGACATGGGAATCATTTTCTGCTGGAATGAGACTTTTCATCTTCCTCTCAGTGTAAGGGCTACTTGTTGTAAACATTTTCTTCAATCAGATAAGGTCTCAAGGTAACCAAAAGTCATTTGAGACTAACGTGAAATTTTTTTTTATATACTCTGAACTTGGAGATTTTATGAATGATTGAAATGTTTGAAAAATGATGTTCATGCGTTCTCCCTATTCCAGAAGGTCTGATCTCACAGCCCAGAAAGCCAACTATATCCTGGACTGCAATCAAAAAAAGCATGGCCAGCAGGTCGAGGGAG
>NW_009269368.1:0-1292 GCF_000687185.1 Egretta garzetta
GTATTCACCACTTCAAAAAAAATCAGATATCCAGGCTGCAGTTTGGCCTTGCAGAGGTCCATTGGCCTTCATAACAGTGATAGGCAAAAGCTTCTTTCTCACAGAGAAGATTGGGGGGGAACCTTTATCAACAGCAAAGCATCAGGAACCGCTGCAGTTTAGGGACGTGCAAGGCAAGATACACTTACATGAGCACAACTTTGCCAGGACTAGAGAATGCCAGGAACATATATTTAATTAGCTGCAGATAAGCAAGGAACATTCTCTCATCCAGTGTTTTAGTGGCTACACATTGCTTTTATTAGGAAAGAAATCCTCAGCATGACAAGGAGAAAGTGAGTCTCGTTGCTATCTGTTTTGGAGACACAGACACTGAGGCAGAGAGGTGAGGACATTTTCCAAACCCTTTGGAAACGGCTGAGTTTACCCGGATTAAAATGTTCCTGTGTCCCAGACAGGAAGGTAGGCAGCAATACTAAGAAAAAACCCAAACCACTGGGTAAAATGGGATGCGTATTTCTTCACTCTGAATTTAATCAGGTGCATAAAATGCTTCCTATTATTCCACTCGTCTTTATTATTCATTCAGTCAGTTTACAACATTTGTTTCAGTGTGAAAGCAGCAGATTATCTCCAACTCTCAATACAAGGTAATAAAATGTAATAAACCAAAGATGCCATACACTTGCTTCTTCACTCTCTATCTTTCTGCTCCAACTGGTAAGTCAGATACAAACATCAGATACAAACATTTTAAAATGTCTCTATATTATTATAACTTGGACCGCAGGTCAAATGTAACTTTTTCTTATCCAGTTTTGAAATATTACTCTAATTCTCTAGCTTTTTATATCAGACAACATTTATGGTTCATTTGAAAATAGATTAAACCTACTGTATCACAGCAGCATGAAGGATTTATAAACACAAACCCAATTGCTTAAAATATCCACTAGAGGACAGTGCAATTCAATGTGGAAAAGGAATATAAAAATCCCCTTGGAGAGAAAAGAAGGGTTATTTTTCCTACTTAAAGCCAAACTATCTCATTTTACTTTATAAAAATGATGCAAAATGTTACTTTCTCTCTTTGGGATAGAATTTTGAAAGTCTGAAGGTGATAATTTATGGAGGTTGAATCAACAAAAAGCAAAGCAAGAAAGCTTGCAGTCAGGTGAAGAAATATTCATAGAATGCAATTTTCAATGTTTTTTACTATTTTAAAATAGGTCAAGGTCTAAAATTCACTCTTAATGAGCTCTTATGCCACAGCAGCAAAGGAACTCTGATGA
>NW_009269369.1:0-1291 GCF_000687185.1 Egretta garzetta
CCACTTCCACTACGTCTTATCCATAGGGGCAGTTTTTGCAATCCTGGCGGGCTTCACCCACTGATTCCCACTATTCACAGGATATACACTGCACCCTACATGAGCCAAGGCCCATTTCGGAGTAATGTTTTCAGGCGTAAATCTAACCTTCTTCCCACAACACTTCCTAGGACTAGCCGGCATACCACGACGATATTCCGACTACCCAGACGCTTACACTCTATGAAATACCATATCTTCCATCGGCTCACTCATCTCAATAACAGCAGTAATCATACTAATATTCATAATTTGAGAAGCCTTCGCAGCAAAACGAAAAGTCCTACAACCTGAACTAACAGCCACTAACGTTGAATGAATTCACGGCTGCCCTCCTCCATATCACACCTTTGAAGAACCAGCCTTTGTCCAAGTACAAGAAAGGAAGGAATCGAACCCTCATACACTGGTTTCAAGCCAGCCGCATTAAACCACTTATGCTTCTTTCTTATGGGGTGTTAGTAAACCCATTACATAGCCTTGTCAAGACTAAATCATGGGTGAAATCCCCATACACCCCACATGGCCAACCACTCCCAACTCGGATTTCAAGACGCCTCATCCCCCATTATAGAAGAACTCGTAGAATTCCACGACCATGCCCTAATAGTCGCATTAGCCATCTGCAGCCTAGTCCTATACCTCCTCGCACTCATACTGATAGAGAAATTATCCTCAAACACCGTTGACGCTCAAGAAGTAGAACTAATCTGAACTATCCTACCAGCAATTGTCCTCATCCTACTTGCCCTCCCATCCTTACAGATCCTCTATATAATAGACGAGATCGACGAACCCGACCTGACACTAAAAGCAATCGGACACCAGTGATACTGAACCTATGAGTACACAGACTTCAAAGACCTAACATTTGACTCTTATATAATCCCCACAGCAGAACTACCACAAGGACACTTCCGACTACTAGAAGTTGACCATCGAGTTGTTATTCCTATAGAATCCCCCATCCGCATCATCATCACAGCCAGTGACGTCCTCCACTCATGAGCAATCCCCACTCTAGGAGTAAAAACAGACGCAATCCCAGGTCGACTAAACCAAACCTCATTCATCACAACCCGACCAGGAATCTTCTATGGCCAATGCTCAGAAATCTGCGGTGCCAACCACAGCTACATACCAATCGTAGTAGAATCTGCCCCTCTTTCTCACTTTGAGAACTGATCATCACTAATACTATCCTAATCATTAAGAAGCTATGTAACAGCACTAGCCTTTTAAGCTAGCGACA
>NW_009269370.1:0-1293 GCF_000687185.1 Egretta garzetta
GTTCTTGAGTTAAAATTTAATTCTCCGCTTTTGGATTACGTTCCTCTCTCTCTCTCTCTCCAGTCGTGTCCGTGCCCCCCCCCACCACCACTTTTTTTAAAAAAAACCTCTCTCTTCCCCTTTCTAACATCACCTGTGAAATAATATTCTCTAAAAGATACAGGAGGAGCTGTACATCTACAATACACAACTCCGGATTACAAATGGAAACAATTAAGGAATTTCCAGTTTTCCCTAAACAGTATTTGCTGCATTTGATGCTAAGAACACATATGGTTACTTTTAAGGAACTTTGTACAAAAGAAAAACTGAAATTTAAGGCAAAAATAAGAAAGCAACAATGAGAAACCCCTTTATATACATAGTAACATATATACACTAAAATAATTTGTTATTTGTAGATAGGAAGAAGAAATTACGAACCAGTAATAGCAGAAGGGAAAGGTCAATTATGATACATCATTTACCCTAAGTGTGTTAAAGGTTAATAAATTAAAATTTTATATAGAGGCTCATTTTTGTTTAAGGACAATGAAAACAATTAGAAAAACCCACAAAATCACCAATGGATGACAGAGCAACTTGCAGGAGCACAGCAACTACATCCATGTCTGCAGGCACAAGAAACATGTCTTGTGGGTCTCTTTTTCCTTTTTGGAGACATGGCCAACCAAGCATCTCCCAGTCCTTTATGGCTTTCCCCTACTTTTACAAAAAGCTCCAGAAAATCATACAGTTGTGCACTGCGGTAGAGCCCTTACATCTTTACCTCTCCTGTAGAAATAACGGCAGTGAATGGCAGTCTCAGGGGATAGGGAGGAATACAAAAGATCGTAGGCTGTCAAGGTCCAATCCTTCCACGAATTGTCATAGTGTTCAAAAACAAGAAGATGCTAAGTTAAGGCTCAGAAAAGGTGCTCGGCTGGTACAAACAGAGCTAGTTTTACGTGTTTGCATCTGTGAGGGCTTACTGCTGAATGGCTTATTGGTTCCGAAAGCAACAGCTGCCTGGAGCCCACCTGGAGCAGATCCCACCAGTTCCACTCCACAAAGTGCCACTGGGACCATTCTGCACACCCGTAGGTTACCTGGCATCTAGCACCCACAGTCATACCTCCAGACCATCGCCTCCGTTGGCAGGATGACAGTCTTGTCCTTGATGTATTCTGTTTGTCACATTTAATTTTCCCTGCCTTGGGAACTCCACGCTCCCTTTGAAGCATTAATCAGCTGTCTCAGGACAGAAAGACAAAATCCAGATGGACTCTGGTTACAGAAGCGTGGTAGCCCATT
>NW_009269371.1:0-1255 GCF_000687185.1 Egretta garzetta
GCTCTAGGCAATCACAAGCAGTTAATCTAAAACTGAAATGTATTTGAAATATAGTAATACGGCCACCAAAACCACAACATACATATCTGGCCATGGATTTTTTTTTTTAATTTATTGGTTTGTTACCGTGGAAAAAAATGGAAAGAGTTAATTTTATTTGATTAATTGATTTTCAGATGAGGACAGCTACAATGTCTGGCAATTTGATGTTGACCTGGGGACATCAGTAATTGCTACTCTACAGCCAAAATGTTGTAATTACAAACTAGTTGTTCAGTAGCCAAGTTGAATGACTTGGCCAGGTTTGTTCCTACAGCAAGTATATGCATTCTCAAATTGCAAAATACATTGTGCTTGCAAATATTCTTACAATAAGGCACAAACAAAATGGGACTCTGAACCATGCCTTTATTTGCAGTTAAGGACTGAGAAATAAAGAAACAGTTGAAGTACGGGGAAGCCTAACAGCTGTGCCTTTTCACTGGTAGAGGAATTTGTGTACCTTCAAGTAACTCTGACATGCAGAGTGAGTAGTAATTTTTGTCATGACGGAAATAAAAGAGTGAAAAATGGAATACTACAATGCATTGCTATGTTGTGCCAGACTCCTGTAAATCCAATGCTATTATAGTATGCTATACAAAGTATTCACATCACTTAACAGAACTGTAAGTTCACAAGTCAACACTTGCCATCCCAGCCCCCCAACTAACATTATTATTAACATAACCTGATATTATGTTTACAGTAAATTAGAAAAATTCACTGTAAGTGCAGGCATAGGAACTAGGGACAAGATTTCAACTGAAACCATGTGGCACCCTTCCTAGGTTTTACTAAAGCAGAAAACAATTATTTTCATCTGTAAATCTCCATTGCAAGCTGAAGTGAAAGAAAATATACATTTCATAGAATACCAAGTGCAGTAGACCAGTGGAAAATAACCCAGAACTGTGTTCAGTCTTCGAACAGCAGTCCAAAGGAGCCCTTGGTGGCCAGCCAAAGGATCTAGCTTTCAGTTTGTCATACTTCCCACTGATTTTCAGTGGGTCTTCCACAATTTCTCTCCCCTGCCCCATCGTGTTTCTTTTATTTTTATTTAATGCTTGTTGCACTTTCCAGAAATAGATCTAGACCATTCAGGGCATCAAACCACGTAATGAAGAGGAGAGGCGAGGTCAGGCTGTGCTTTATAGAATACCCATTTATGGATTAACAAGGAACAGGACTTTTTTTTTTTTTTTTTTTTTTTTTT
>NW_009269372.1:0-1291 GCF_000687185.1 Egretta garzetta
ACTTACAGACAACCTTAAGACTCCAAAGTTTGCAGAGTCATAAGTATCTAAAGAAGAGTTCTTGGCTAAATTGAAGTACAAAAATCAGTTATATGGACATGATCACTTATCTGCAAGGTACTGTAATTAAGAGGGGAAAAGTAAGGTTCATCTTACCATTTACTTCCTCATCCCTGGCCAAGTTCTTCTGACTATGTGATACTACAAAGTTAGGTTACATTGGTTTTCCTGGAAAAGGAAAGAGGTCAAAGGTATTACATTTGGCTCATTAGAGAAGGCAAAAGAAGACATGTATTTCAAATATTTAGTTCTAAGTATTGTATTTAGACAAGTATCTGTCATTGGAGATTCACCATCTTTCACCTGTAGGTTCCTGAAGCAACATTTGAGAAGACAGTTACTTAACTAATTTTTTACTCCAAAAAGAATTTATACCTCTCCCTAGGCATCCTTCTCATCTTGAAAGACAGAGAAATGTATTTTGAACTGCAGTCACACAGTATCTATATATTATAGAAGCAATACAAACTGTGCTTCTTGTGTTTTTTTAAATACTGAAAGAATTATTTCATTATTTTCTTGGAAAATGATATTTTAGAGGACTGAGTGATCAATAAATTAGGAATAACTTAAAAGAAAAAGGATCAGGGGTAATAATATGATAGTGTAAAAAGATAGAGGTTAAGCTTTGCAGACTGTCAGCAAAGGGGAAGAGCACCTTTGGAAGATACCTAAACTCATGCTGGCTGAACACAGGGGATCCCATCAAGACAGATAGGGTATCTGACACAAAAGGTAGACCGCAATGCTAGTCAGCTCAAAATTTTTCTGTTGCCAAAGCTACATCAAATCATTGCACATTGTCATTAAAAGCTTTCACAGACAACTGCAGTGGCAAAACCAAGACACCTGAATTCAGTAATGTCATTTCTTTATAAACAGCACATAATTTCATATATTCCCTTAGCTTTATTTTAGACTCCTTTGATCTATGTGGCGATATGCATCAAAAACTCCTGTACTGCTTGGAAAATTTTAACCTCTGCACAAGGTAAGGGAAAAAAGAGTAGCAGCATAGACTATTGGACTAAAGCCAAGAGACCCTCTCCTAACCAAACATGAGGGCTAAGATCTATTTACATTCTTAAACTTCAAAGTGCATTTTAAAAAGGCTTCGAGTTATTGCTGAAATCCCTAGGCAGTTTGGGAAGGACCTGTTGTCTTGCAGAAAGACACAGAACTTACTTGTCCCAGTGCTAACATGAAATTTCATGAACTGAGGTAATAAACT
>NW_009269373.1:0-1293 GCF_000687185.1 Egretta garzetta
TAGAAATAGGAAAGAAAAAAAAAGTTGCCTATTCTGAAAAGGAGTATCTAAAATCAATGCACTCACTACTCTGTGATAGAAAATATGAGTGCGGAAAAGTTTTGCCCAGGGTGACTGTGCTCTGGGTATGAGTCAGTATCAGTGGACACTGTACCACTGTCCACTCCCTGCTCCATGACTTGAGCACCAGGCTCACTGGTATAAACAGGGAATTAAAACTACAAGAGGAGCTTCCAGCTCAGCTTCCTGGGTGAGGAACAGCAGCAATGACTGTTATTAAACAGCCCCTCCTCCCTTCTCTTGATGACTGTCTCCCTTTCTCTTGCTCCCAGACGTCCTGCTAGTACTATACACTGGCATGGCGGTGGTATCTAAGCCCTTGAAACAGTAGAGACAATAGAAATTTACATCTAAACTGCTGGGAGCATTATAAAATTAAACTAGAAGCTTATTCCACAGAATAAACATTGGCTGAAACGATCTCTGACTTAACATGCAAATTTTGGAAAAGTGTTTCAGAACACTGATATTTTTCCAAGTATCAAGAATAACGGTGATGTCCTCTATAATATTCTGCAACTAAACTGAACCAAGTATTGAAACACAGGAGAGCAGTAGTTCTATCAAGAGCTGCATTGAAAGAAAGCAAGTAAAAAAACTGCAGAGTAGATAAATGTATCAATACTTAATACTGAAACACGCAACAAGCTACTTATGTTTTCACAGATCCATGCAGCCCAAAAGGCCAGAATTATTCAGTACAACAAATACCTGGTGAAAGATAGCACTGTCTGTTAACAAGGGTTAAACAGCATAAAACACAATCTAAACTTTTCAGGAGTGCACAAATGATTCATACAGACACTTATCAAAACACAAGGAATTATTTATATGATGTGACTTAACTACTAACAGTTGAAAACTGACCATTTCACACACTCCAGGTCAGACACATTGTGTAAATACTTTCAACCAGCTGAAGGGCAACAGGAGGGCACACACATCACCTTACACCTTAACTAAAAAGCAACATATTACCTGCTCAAGAGATGATTACAAGTGGTGGGGAGCTGGGGAGACTTTTGTTTCAAAGATTTGAAAGGCAAGATCTGATACTATAAAATTGGAAAAAAATCCTACAAGAAAAGAAACCAATTGAAATCTTGCCTTTGCATATTTGAAGTGCCACTTTTTCAAAAGTCTCTACAAAACTTAAATTCACTGGGGAGAGAAACAAGCATTGCTCAGACCTCATTAGAAAAGTATTTCAAGGAAGAGCAGTGTCTTTTTTTT
>NW_009269374.1:0-1294 GCF_000687185.1 Egretta garzetta
AACAGAATGGATGAAAAGGTCAGGAAAAATCACATCTGCCTCTAATAAGAGCAATATTTATCAGTACCAATGCCAACAATCTGCATTTCCTTATTCTATTTTCTCTCACTAAATCATTATAGGGATATTATGTGTTGCTGTCCAGAACTCCTAATAGCAAACTAACCACAGACTTGTCGCCTAAAAAATTATCGTTGTGTTTCTTAGCTTTACCACAATGGTCTGTCAGTACACCCCAAGCAAATCTTTGTAGATTTTACCTGAAGAGTGTAAATAACATATTTCATCTCACTTTACAGGTGAGTAACCAAGACTGAGAGGGGTTACACAGAACTCCAGTGTAAGACAGGATCCCTCAAATCTCAGTACTCCCTCCCTCACAAAGCCATCAAAGTTAGCTCACCTAATCTGGGAGGTTTCTTTATATAGAAATCTATATAGAAATTTATATTACACCTTTTTTATATATACAGATATATATACTTATATAACGTGTGTGTATTCATGTGTATGTATATACACACTCAATCTACACAAATAAGCACTCTAAACACATTAATGTGAACTACTCATAGTGTAATTACACATTTGTCTGATTAAGGTTTCAGTCCTACTCTTCCGTGGATATGAGAAGTCATTTCATTTCCTCTTGTCATGAGGAAAATGCCCACATCACATCCTTCACTATATACAAATTTACTAAATTAATGCAAAACAATTATTTTGGGGGCTAGTACCACAGTCATTTTTTTGTTAGGCACCATTCAGCTCAGACTCACTGAAAAGTTACAACACTCCTCATCCATTACAGAAGAAAAATGAACTTTTTACAACCTGTATTCTTGAGCCATGTACTGATTAGCTCTGTCAATAAGAAACTTTTTTTTATTTTAAGAAGGGGGCAGGGTGATGTTAGAAACTGAGGGCTACATGAAAAACACATGTCTGTAAATGCCCACCTACCCCAACAGGAGATTTTGCCAGTGGGTTGCAATTTCTGACTTTAAGCAACTTCCTCGTTAGAAAGAACAGCCTGCACACACCTCCAAAAACTGTGCGTATGAGTTGTTAAGCTGGGCACAAAGAACTTGTCAACCTGAACTCCACAGCCACCTCAGGAAAGTCTTGCTGTGGAGCATTGCTAATGCTACCCAACACAGCAACAATTCAAATTCTCACATTTTTTTAAACAAATTAAAATAATAAGGAATGACCTAAGAGCTACTAAGGCTGAAGGAGAGCAGTTTCTTTAATTATTAAAATACCAAGGTACACTTCACCTGCTGGCTCTCAC
>NW_009269375.1:0-1294 GCF_000687185.1 Egretta garzetta
CCTGTCGAAACATCCCCGCACATCAAGGGGACTCAACATAATGATTAGCTCCTGGGAAGCAGCTGACTTGAAAAGCAATCTCAGAATGTGCACTAATAAAGAAGATGTTTGCTGGTAGAGTATGTAGCTGTGCTTACACTTTTCCCAAAGGACCATAAGCCTGAGGAGCCAGGTTTTTTCCTTTTTTCCCCAGGATATCATTAAGGAATGTTTCATCTTCTTCCTTATTTTCTCATCCCTTCCTCCTTTCAGTTCCCCATTGGGATGTTTTCCAGTTTCACAGAGCTGCATGCAGTTTCCTTTGGAAACTGTTATTACCAATTTTGAGTCCTAGCCTTGACTTGAAAGAGATGGGGAAGAGTCTCGCTTTCACAAACACTTTTCAGGCTCATGAAGAATGGGGCAAGATCTGAGCTGATTAGGTATTTGCAGAATTAGTACACCAGAAGGCTGGGTAATCAAAAAAGAGATGGGCAGACTGGTTGCTATTATACCTGATATGGCAGGGTTTTTAATGATCATGACAGAAAATGTTGACGTTATTGAAGAGGAGTGATATTAGAGATGGCTTGGTTTCTCTGCTCAGCTTTGAATTGCCTGTCTGAATGCAAAGGGTTAAATAAAAGGAGGCTACAAGTGGCTTTTTAAAGAACTAAACAGCTAAGGACAAGTGATTTATTATATAGATAAGGCCACATTAATTGCATAGGTTAAAGGAAGCTTTTGTCATCTTTTTCCCATCTCCACTTCAGAGGAGAAGGTACCCAAGCACCCAGGTAGCCTCAATCAGCCTAGAAGGCATTATACCTCCCAAATCTAGGCATAGCCAGCTAAAACTGAAATTGCCATGAAAAGGGAGTTTTGAGGTGGGCCAAGAGGGGCTGTCCAAGAGGGGTAGATGTCAGAGAGCTTGAAAAAGACAGGAGACTAGGGGGTTGCAGGGATTGCTTCAGTGTGATGCAGAGATACCAGAGTTAACTTTAAAGGGCTGAGCGGACACTTAAAATGGGCAGCCTAGAAATGGAAATAGCTGTCTGTATCAAAGAAAACTGGTGTGGTGTCAGCTCAGGGCCCTGCAGGGCATTGCACT
Source organism: Egretta garzetta (assembly GCF_000687185.1). Classification (NCBI taxonomy): domain Eukaryota; kingdom Metazoa; phylum Chordata; class Aves; order Pelecaniformes; family Ardeidae; genus Egretta; species Egretta garzetta. The sequence goes on from NW_009269375.1 coordinate 1,091, forward strand.
CTGCAGAGCACAGACACTACAGGCTCTGTGAGCCACTTCCACTTGTCAGAGGTGAGCTTAGAGAGGCCCAGAGCAGCACATGTCTAAGCAAGCTCTGCTATTGATTTAAACTTCACTTGAAATGCTTTGAGGGAAAAAAAATAAGTAGTGTGTTGTTTTGAAGACAGGCTCTACGTTACCATAAACAGACTGACACAGACTCTC
>NW_009269376.1:0-1297 GCF_000687185.1 Egretta garzetta
TAGCTTTAGAATCCCTGCCATTTGAATGTTTACCAACCTTTCAAAAACATAATTTTTAAAGCTAGTTGTTTAGCTCAAAACCTTACAGGTTTCTAAAGATGTAGTAAGAAGCAGCATGGATCCTTAGATGGCCAGACATTAACAAATGCAATTTTTAAATAAAAAAGTTTTTGTTAATTTACATTATTAATGATTATTAAGCCTTTAGGACAAATTATTCTATGTTTTATGCATTTTTTCCTTCTAACAGTAAGGACCAGACACTTATTCCTTTTATGTTTAATAGAAGCTGAGACTCTCATGAAATCCTCTGATTTCATGGAACAGGATCATTTAACAAAGATATTATCAATAAAAATGGAACCATGAAATCTGGGAAAGTATATAATCACTTATACTGAGAGTAGCCACTGCATCACAATGCCATGGCCTTAGAACTGAAGACTAAATGCCTTTTTGGATGACGTTGTTTAGCCAAATATAACTTCTGCTGTCATCAAACACAAGTCATTGGGCTTTCCACATGCTAACTGGGTGAATTGTAATACTCTACCATGTTTGAGATCAGACTGGAGGATCTAGATGAAGTATTATAGGTATTATCTGTAATATAGGTATAATACAGGAGTGATCTCCAGTGATGTTAGGTATGTAGGAGTCACCTGGGCTCCTTTCACAGTCATGGGGAGAGTTAGGTGGCCGCCCCATGGGGCAGTTCATCCTGTCTAAGGTGGATGTCAGTGACAGAAAGGATATGTCATTCTTGGAGAATTAAACTGCCAACACAGGGCCTCAATGACCACTCAAGGCTATACAATTTACTTTCAGATTAATTATGTGTGATAAAATTAAAGCATGGAAAAAATAAACTTGGGTTACCAGCTTTATTTTGTAATAAACTTGCCGTGGATTATTAGCATTTTTGTATGTATTCTGCTTAGACACAATTTTTTTGGGTGCCTTGGAAGTTAAAGAAAGCATAAATTAAAATCCTGTGGTCAGTACAGCCTGAGAAATTATTAAGTAAAGAACCCAAAAATTAGAAAACACTCTTGAAAAATTGCCAAGAAAAAAATATATTGGCCTGGATGTAGACTGCTTTATATTAACAAAAAGTCATTAGCGTTTGCCAGTGTAACAGTAAAAGACAGGCCTTGTTGCATTGCAGCCTGAATTGCTGATGTTCCAGTTCCAGTTGATAAACATGATTCCAGGTGAAAATTAATCCCCTCCAAATACATCCCTTCTTTATTAGCTGCTTACTCCAAGGTAACAGTTACCAACTCTGTGTGGTTTT
>NW_009269377.1:0-1295 GCF_000687185.1 Egretta garzetta
AGCTGGTCGACCTTGCACAAACACCCCAACACCGTGAGCAGAGGCCCAGGGCAGGGATCGCAGAGTGTCATCTCGGAAAAAGCCCTGCCTCTCCAGGGCTCGGCCACCAGCATAGAGAAACAGAGGTGGAGAAGACGTGTTTCATAATGGGGATTTGTTCCCAAATGGGGATGTGTTGCAGCCTTCCCAAACACCCCCACACCATGGCAGAAGGAGAGCCGGACAGGAATTCCACGGTATCCCTGTCACAAAGAGTCTCTTCACCCAAGGGCTGGCCCACCAGAGCGGTTAGGTGACACACCGAGAAACCTCCCCCACAGCTGCCCCGGTCCTTGAATCTGGGCCACAGAGGAGATCAACAGAACACGTACCACAGTCAGTGCCAGCACTCCAGTCTCCCAGAGCAACGCCTGCCTCAGCACAGGCTGCGGCATAGGCCTCCAGGACGTTGCAGAGCTGCTCCGTGCTGCCACCCGTGGCACACTGGTCATAGACGCAGCTCTCAAAGTACGTCTTGGGTGGCAGAACTGCATGGCAAGCATGGAAGGGGCCATCGAGTTGCGCCAGGATTGCACACTGCTTCTTTGCTGCCTCCTCCTCGGTGGGGGTGCAGGACACGGGTGGGGCGATGCCTGGGTCACACCTACAAAGCAGACAGACAGCCCTGAGCTCACAGCAGCCTGTGCGCCCCAGCCACACCGTTTCCTGACCTCCTCCCCAGCCAAAACCTCAGCCTCTGCAGTCCAGATCCCTCGCTAAGACAAGGCACCCACGGCTGTCACCTGCAACGGTGGGCAACACGGCCCACAGTCATCATGCCCCTCCGTGGCACCAGGTGGGCAGAAACAAATGGCCGAGGAAGACGCGATCGCAACAGCTTGGGACGAGCATCGTGCCAAGGCCCCGGCCCACTCTCTCTGGGGCCAGGAACACTGAGGTGCAACGTGTGGAGCGGAGTGGAGTGGAGTGGGATGGCAGGGCCCCGCACAGAGGTCACCGAGGACCCCAGAGCAGAGCGCCTATGGGGAGAGAGCACCGTGCACCCTGACCACGTGGAGGGGCCTGGACACTGCCACAAGCAAGCCGGCCTTGAGGAGAAAGGCGAACGGCCACAGGTCTGGCACCCAGCTGCACACAGGACATCCCACTGGCGGGTGGAGCAGAGAGGCGAGACGCAAGGACGATACGCCTGCTGCGGTGGAGCCTCTGCGTGCTCTCACACGCGCTCCCACAACTGCCCGCCTCCTCCCCCTTGCCCCACGCCTGCCATTAGCAACCCTCCCTCCTTGTGCCCC
>NW_009269378.1:0-1297 GCF_000687185.1 Egretta garzetta
CCGTTAATATATGTACATGACCAAAGGAAGCATCTTAGAGCAGCACCCATGTAAGCCATGGGGGCAAAATAATTGACTTGTAGAAGGTCAGAGAAGCTTGACAAAAGGCAAACATCCTAGTTTCACCGGGCAACTGCAGGCCACTGGGTATCCGGCAACAGTTAAGACAATAAATTTATTCTTAACTGTTTACAATGAATGCTATGGAGGCACGAGGGAGAAAGATGAGCATCATGCTGCAACATCTGTAAGTGTCTTTGTGAGACAGTGGGAAGAGACATTGAGGCAGTTTTGTCCCCTTCTGCTCATGAAGTAAACCAAAAATGTTCTGCTGTTTCCAGAAAGAGGAGCAGAAGGTATGTAGAAGATCTGTATGAAGACTGTGGACATACATGCTTTCAGTCTAGTAAATTAGCCAGTGCTCTTCTACACTATCAGAACGCTGACCCCCATTGAAATTTTAGCTGCAAATTGAGCAGAACTCTGCTCTTTTCCAGCCCGCTCACCCCATACGTTTCAGCAAACAGCTGGGAGGCAGGAAACACAGGACCTATTTCTCAGGGCTGTGAGGCAGATTTAGCTGTTGGTCTTACAAATGCTGTATGAGAACTTTGGCCATGAAGTTAATTGTGAGGAAAGGGGGAATAAGGAGGATCCATCTCTTCCAGTGCATGGTGTGGGTATGCTCTGGGTATGTTGATGGCACCAGGCTCCAGCAACTGCAGAAGCCAGGAATTCACTGTTCAGTGGCTCCTGATGGGACTTGGGTGTGAGCCAGGGTTTATTTGCTCAGTACTGCTGGCAAGAAGTAAATGGCCTCGTGAATACCCAGCAGTGGGAACTTAAATTGCTTGCTGCTGTTGTTGTGTGTACCTATGGGACCTTGCTGTTAAACACGAATGGAGGCAAAGAGGTTCCTGACATCTTGTGTACCTAGGTCTAACCCAGTAACACTTTAATGGCCTGCTGCTAGATTTTCAGGTGCCATTAGATGCATTGTAAATCCAAAGATCCAAACCCACTCAAACAGAAAAGCCACACTGAGGCTTTGTTGCTGGGAATGCCTCACAAAATGCAAAATTAAATGAGAGGGAGCTTCATGGGCCAGGCATATATTAAAAGAGCAACAGCCTCAGAAAAAGGGAAGCCTTCATATGCTACTGTAAGCAGGAGCTGTGACAAATAAAGTGATGAACACTGATATGCTCTGCTGGGATGTACACAGAAACAGAATAGCTGTCTTGGGGGAGGACTACAATGAAGCTCTTGCCCGGGAAGAAAGGTGATGTATCCCTGT
>NW_009269379.1:0-1297 GCF_000687185.1 Egretta garzetta
AAAAAAAAAAAAAAAAAAAAAAAGGTCTTTTTTCCTCCTTTTCTTTATAAGTTCCAGTAAAACTGCACAGCTGTTCACTTTTGAAGTTAATAAATAGATAAGTAAAAATTACTTGTATGATGTAACCACAGACTGCTGTGCCTTCTGATTTAACTCGCAACACATTAAGCCAACCTGTCAGGCAGGCCTGTTTTCTGTCATATACGTAACTATTGTGCACTTATGCAAAGGAAGTGTTTAAGCTGTTTTATAACTTCTCAATTTCTTACAAATACTAAGTTTCTGTGAAACAGATCTTATATAATACTCATACAAGTAGGCAGCCTATAAAAGTAATAGAAATGCAGGCAAATGGAGTTACCTCAAGTATAGAAAAAGGCTTTCAGGGAAAAAAAAAGGATTTCAGGGAACTTCGCATAAGCCTACTGTTATTACACTCCGCTCCAAAAAATCCAATAGAAGTGTTCCCTCAAGAAGTTTCACTTCAGCTTTAACTACCATACTTCACTGTGGGCATCCAAGTGAAGAAAATGGTGACAGAAACGACTATACATTTTACTTCATACCGGCATTGTTGTTTAGTTCAGCCAACTACTGTCTTTTGATGTTAAATATGCAAGTGAAATATCTTGCTCACATATATGGGAAAAATACAGCACTGAGGTAGAGAAATGGAGGTTCACAAAATACAGACATACTGCTTTCAAAAGATATCCTCTAGACTTAACAAACTGATGACAACACAATCACAGTAAGACATTTTATGAAGCTTGGCATTTCCCTTGCCAGATGCAAGTCACAGTGTTAGCAATGGGAACCGTATGACATTTCTTACATGAATGTAGACTTACCACCGTGCGCTGCTTGTTGGGCAAGAAAACACGAATAGTGTTACTAGTTTTGGAAGTATCTGATATTTTGCCATCATCAGATGCTCGGCGTTGGTAACCAAATTGCTGGACGATAGTAGGAGAAATACAGTTTGGGCCATCAAAGACAGAATCCTTGAGTCCAAAACCATTACTGATAGTCTTCCAAGCTCCCTGAATGTGCTCCATTGATGCGGTCTAAGAAACCAAAATTGAGAGTGTCAGGGAAAATTACAATATTCTTTGCTATAAAGTGGTACTCTCTCTTCCTGAAACAACAGACCTCACAGCCTCTTTTGAAAGCATCTGAAAACTGCACTGTCTTCTCCCCTGTGACATGATCAACCAACTCATACATGGTACCATTCAGCCACATCTGCAAAATTAGCCTGAGTCTTGAAAGCATTTGACTTTCTCTACATAAACAG
>NW_009269380.1:0-1297 GCF_000687185.1 Egretta garzetta
ACCCCAAACATTCTATGATTCTATGATTCCCTGTGCTGGGATTTTGTGTATCCCAGATCCAGCAGCTGGATGGGTTTCCCACATGGATGTGGTGGGGCTGTGCTGAGAGACCAGCTGTGGGGCAATGGCAAGTGAGAGCTAGTAAATGTATTGCAAGAACATGTGAGACTCAGCACACTTAAAGTGGTTCACAGAGGACAAATCCATGCCCCAGCCTGGGCTGTGCTGTACTAATTGGAGTTGGAGGGTGTCTGGCAGCTAGAGCCTCCTGCAGCTAATGGGACTTGTGGCTGAAATGTGGTGATTCAACTGTAAAATTTCATTACTGTGTATGATCTTGCACCATACCAGTCCAAATGACAAACTCTGGAAAGCGACTAAAAGTCTGGAATATATCAACTTTTCTTCTCAACAGGGTAAATTGGCACTGCTCCTGATCACAGTCAGCCAGAGCGCTCTGCTCAGTACTATCTAAAAGCAGATACAGCTCACGATCACATAATGAGCCTATGGGTGCTATCAGATTGAACTGACCTGCAGCAATTTTTTATTTGTGCAATGACCCTGTCCTACGAATTCTTAATATTACAAGGATGAACACAAACCCAGACTAATTGTGAGCACAGTGTTATGCAGGATTGGGCCCATTTTGTGCTAACAGAACCTCTTCACACTGACTTACTGTGCTTCTTAATTAACATGACCCTGTAGGTCGTCATTTTCATTTAAGGAAAATGCTTAATGAGCACTCTACTTAGTTGTTCAAAAATAATTGGAGCCACTTAAAAGCACAAGAGTCCTTACAGAAGTACCTGCCCTGCCACGCCTCCACAGACACCAGTATCTTCTGCAGGAGCAGGGGTTTATGTTTTTTCTCTGACAAGAGAAAGAAAAGCAATTTGAAGCTTCAGATATTATCTGAGGGGGCTAATTCCTCCCACCCGCCGCTCCAGTGTTGTTAAGGAAACATCTCTTAACCAGAGGCTGAGAGATCTAAAGCACTAAAGCATCTACGCTCACTCCCCCCACCTTTCCAGTCACTCAGTTTAGGTTATTTTGTTGACAAAGTGCAGAATCATGATGTTGCTAAGTCCAACCCAAGGCTGCCTTTGGCATCCACAGGGATCGAGTTTTGTTTCACCCACCAAATCTCAGAAAAGTCACACTGGCCATCTAAGTGTGGGGTCTGCCAGGGCGCTGGCCTGACACTGCTGCTGACAACCCCCAGTTTCTGGAACTTCAGTGGCAATGTCACTCATGCTCAACTTGATTTTCCCATCCTGACTTACAGACTACC
>NW_009269381.1:0-1295 GCF_000687185.1 Egretta garzetta
ATGGCCCCAAGCCTGTCAGTGTTCAAGAAGCGTGGGGATGACGCTCTTAGATACATGGATTGACTTTTAGGTTACCCTGTATGGAGTCAAGAGTTGGACTCGATGACCCTCATGGGTCCCTTCCAACTCAGGCTATGCAATAATTCTATGACTAGTTCAGGCGCAAACATCTACCCTGCAGAAGACTGAAGTTAGCTGAAATGAGTTGTACTTATGCATTTCTAAAGACAGTTCCCAAGGTCTACTTTACAATGAGCAGAAGGAAGCAGGAATTCCCAGACTGTGGCACATTTCATTCCGGTTGAGGTATGAAAGTTGCATGAGATGCGCTTCCCTCGCAAACGCCTACTGCTTGCCTTTAACAAAGAAAGTAATTTCAGGATTCTGTCTAAGAAGCTGATGTCTACGTTAGGGTAAGTGATAAGAAACTCATCTGGACACACAAAGGAGGCATGGGGAAACAGCATCAGGAGGAGTAACTTGATTAACAACGTGCCTTGGCTGCTCCCAGGCTCATCACAGAGAGCCACCAGCCCGTCAAGGGCCCATCTCCACAAACCCAGAAGAGCACAGAGGCACAATGGCAGGCAGGGGAACTCAAACGGACTCCTGAGGAGAGAACACCTTGTCCAGGTTCCTCCCAGCTCTGTCCCAGAAGAGTCATCAGCCCCATTGTCCAGGCATGAAGTCTGTCAAGATGAGTCACCAGAAGGAGCTCTCTGGATCACCTTTGCAGCTAAGGCAGGGTTGGTGTGTCGGGGTGTGGGACACATTATGGGAGAAGGACACCCCTCCCTTTCAGGGGAAGAACATTTTGGGAATAGACGAGACTTACTGTGGGACGTTTAGGGGAGGAATTAAAGGTGGGGAAAGGGAAGGATTTAGTGGCTTGGGGAGCAACAAGTGTGGGAAAGAGATGCATAAGGGAATAAAAGGGTCCCTTCACAGGTGAGCAGGGGCTGTTTGCTTGGTACATTTGTCTGATCATGCCCTGCCCCTGATCACGGCAGTCGGTCTTGTTTCCTTCATAAAAATCCACCTTTACTTATTTTATGGCAAGAGTCTCTTTATTCTGTGTGCCCATGTGCGTACAGCAGTCTGTGGTGCCAGCAGCTGGAAGAAGTGTGGGTGTCCGTGATCACTAGTGAAGACAAAGCTGGACTAGCCAGGTGTCACTACAACAAAGTTTTGCCACAGGGCTGAAATCCGAGAAGTCTTCTCTTTCACTGGGGCCACAGAAGGTTCATAGAATCATAGGCTCAGAGAATGGTTTGGGTTGGAAGGGACCTTGAAAG
>NW_009269382.1:0-1300 GCF_000687185.1 Egretta garzetta
GCACAATAAATTACAAACAAAACAAAAGACACATTTGTCTGCTGTTATTTGAAAACTGCATCATAAAAATAATAAATCAAAGAAACACTATTTGTATGCAAATAGTGGAGCTATTGACTACTCGCAGGTCACTCCTGGTCTTCTATCTAGAGTAACTACAAGGATTGCTTCTGAGAAAAGCAGCAAAGGGTATTTTACATTAATGATTGTACTTAAGCAGAGTATTTCCGTGCTACTTGCCTTACTACCTGATAATATCCATTTCTCCCCAGAATCTACGCAGCATGAGGCTCACAAAAGCATAAAAACAGAGGTGGAGCAAAAAAGGAAACTGGTCAAATTAATATTTGTACTACAGGAGCACTCAGCAGGCTCCACAACGGATCAGGGCTCTATTAAAAAAATAAAAAAGGCAATAAAAAAAGATGGTACCAAATTTCAAAGCGCAAGGTCAAAATGATTTTTGTAGCAAGATTCTGGAAAGGAGTAATTGGGAATAAAATAATTCAGAACAACTGAAGCAGTTAGATAAAACAGAGTTATAAAGCCTATAATTGAGCCCAAGCCAAACCTTCTACAGTGAAAAAGTCCAAGCAAGCACTAGAAGCAGCACAGGGTTTTGAAAAGCTGTTAATGACTGTTTACTATTTCAGCTGAAGGGCAACAATGAAAATCACCCAAACAACACACATTGCACAGATGTCATGTGGACATAAGGGTTCACTCTCAAGCTGTCTAAGAATGACCAGACCTGGCCTGCCAAAGTAAAAAATCTCCTCTGTCAGCAGAAGACAAGTCCCTGATGCCTTAGTCTTTGGATTTTTAAAATTTTTTGTTTATTTTGTTTCTCAAAGCAATTTTTATTTTTTTCTTTGGGAAGAGAAAGTAGATTTTATTGTCAATACGTGCTTTACTGAGCCACAACTTAATAAAATTAAGAGAAGCAACACTTAACTTGGTCACACTTCTCCGCAGAGCCAAACATTACTTTGCCCTCCGCTCCTGCTTTGTTCATACATTAGGGGTTGCTACAATCCACGCGTTCCTTGGTTGTTGTCACGCATCCTTCCCTTGTGCGCTCAGGCCCCCTTTTAACCTTTTTTTGTAAATCAGTCCTTCTGAGCTAATGCCCATTACTGTTTTTCACTGAACTGCTGTTCCACCCTCACGTAACGAAGAGCCCATGGGTTATGTGAACTGGTAAACGCATCCTCTGCTTCAGCTGCAGTGAGGTTCCCACAGGAGGGGGATTTCACCCCTTCTGCACCCCGCCTCACGCAGCAGGCTCCTTTCAGTAGAT
>NW_009269383.1:0-1299 GCF_000687185.1 Egretta garzetta
TTTTTTTTTTTTTTTTTCTTTTTGCCAAATTGCTAGTTGAAAACACATGTGCTGAGCAGGAGCTTCTAGGGGAGCTGTTCAGATGATGCAGGTTGCTGTTCTTAAATATTGAACATTATTTGTATTGGAGTATTATTATTTGTATTATGAGTATTAAACATTATTTGTTTTCTTGTATTTGTTTAAAAGCACATCTCTGACATAAACTGTAGCCATTCATTTGGGGTATGGGAGGGAATTTTTGCTGCTCCTATTTCATAGTTGTGAAAACTCCTGGGAACCATCCTGGAAGATCTTGTATAGAACTATAAATGTACACTATGTTACAGGAAAATAAAAGACCTATCATTTCCTGAAAAAGCTCCCATTCACAGTGGCAATAAGGTTTGTTGGACTTTGTGTACAGCCTTCCTTTTTCCTTTGGAGTTCTTGTGTAAGGAGTGTTTCACATGGAGCCTTAATGACGAACCATTTGCTGTGGTTGCTGGAGAACGGTTTCTGCTTTCTGTATGAATTGTAACTTCAGGCTGAAAATTTACAGGGACAAAAATGCCTTTTCTAGAGCTGCTCTGGGGATATGATGACAGTGTCTAACTCACTGATACCAATTTTTGTGTAGTGCTACATGGTTAAGGAAACTTTACTGTCCATTTCTAGTCCAGAGCCCTGTACACACCGTAATGGTTACAGCTTCTTTTTTTCCCTTAATTATTAAATTGTGAGTCCAAACATTTGCAATGTTGACTCCGCCATTTATTGCAGCTCTGGGTTCAGTGGAGGACATGGATACTTGCAAGGTCTGAGAGCAAAAGAAGCTTATGCTCAGTACAGCTTATCCATCCTTCTGAGATCAGATAACATTTACATGTCTGAGACTTGTGTTGCTTACAATGATTGTGACCTGAAAGCAGTTATAGGTGCAAGACAAGTGAGAGGAAACATAAGGCCAGCCACTCAGCTGGTGTCTAATGAGCACCGCCTTGTCTTTGATAGAGCTGCCCCCATCCATGGCCTTTTGCTCTTCTGAACTTAGCTTCCTAATCGCGCTAACACATCAACTCTATTTCCATTTAAGGAGGTAACATATAACTAGTGGTAATAAAAAACCTTGCAAACTCTGCAATAGGGTCCTGGTAATATGTATTGATCATGTGGTCTTGTGTGCCTGGTAAGGGCAGCAGCAGCTAGTTGATATAGCAACTGGTTGATAGCAGCTAGTCAATAGGACAAGAGGAAATGGCCTCAAGATGTGTCAGAGGAGATTTCGATTGGATATTAGGAGAAAATTCTTCACTGAAA
>NW_009269384.1:0-1302 GCF_000687185.1 Egretta garzetta
CAAGTCACTTTTCTTCCTGCTTCTGCCTGTCATTGCTTCAAGGCACCTTGCCAGGTTTTTGCCACAGCTACAAAGTCAGGGGATGGAGCCCCACATTCCTCAAGGGGCTCATTAAAGTGCTGACAGCCCTCATGAGCTCTGCGTTTGGTTTTCTGCCACTCCTTGTAGAGCAGTAAGCATTGTGTAGCTGATCAGGGAGCTCCCGGATGTGTTCCAATAAATACATACAGCATAATTTTTGTTTGTCATTTGTTTTAATTATGTATCACTAGGTGAATGGAAATGAAGGGATTTTGAAAGGAAATGAGTCTGGCTTGTATCCCGATGGCAATCATGCAGAGAGAGGAAAAGTTTCTTTGTAATCAAGCCACGAGCTGCCCAAGTCAATCTTTGATTCATGTGCTGGCAGTAAGACAGCTCCTATGACAGTCTATTCTCTTGTCACTGCAGCCTGCAGCAGTGTCAAAGGCTTTATTGGCCAAGTCTTTTCCTGCTCTAAGTAGCACTGTCTTTACCTGCTGTACTGACTCTGCACCAAGACAGGAGGAATATTCATGCCCATTGCAAAAGGATTTCAAGGCCTTTTGTAAGGACAGAAAGAAACAATCTGAAGGAAACAAAACTGTTACTCTCGTCCCCCTGAACTCCAGTTTCCTCAGACATGAACCCTGAAAACAGCTGGCTCGATGGAGAGATGGGCAGGTGACAGAAATTTTCAGAGGCAATGAGACTGAGAATTGTTCAAATGATAGAATGAACAGAAATAAATTAAGAAAAACTGAGTGCACATGCAGAAGGGAATGTCATTGGCTTGCCAGGCAATGTAGCAGATGGACAGGACAGTAGGGTATCAACTTGGCTGGTTCAGGAATTACAGAGTTAATGAGGTGGAGCTACAGATAGGAGCTTGGGATGGCTTTTTTTCTCTAAAGTTAACACCATTTTTCAACATTTCCACGGTGGGAAGATAGGAAGTTATATCAAAGAAATTTCAAATGTGAGCAATGTATTTAGCTGGAATGGAGGGGTGAACTTTTTGGAAATGTCAAAGGAACTGTTCATTTAAAACTCATATACTATTTGTAGCCAAAAGAACCATTGTCAGCAAACCAAAACAAAAATATAATTGTGAGCAGAACGGTAGACAGATGGGAAAGAGGTCAAACACAACATTCCTTACGGTTAAAAACGCATGGATTGTAAAAAGGTCTGTTGACGGAGTGAAGCGGTATTTCCTTCTGAAGCTCATTGCTTGTTTCTTGCTTTTGTTATGAAAGTGTTCGCCACATTTTGGGTTTGGGT
>NW_009269385.1:0-1306 GCF_000687185.1 Egretta garzetta
AAAAAAAAAAAGCACAGCGTGCAACCAGAACAGATAAACTCATCACAGACAACAAGGGAGACCTTAGGACGCGTTTGAAATAATAACTGTTGTGATTTGTGTAAGTTAATCAAATGCATCTCTCTGATTCTTAACCTCCTGGTCTCAGCCCCCGGTTGTGTGGAACAAGGAGAGGGATGAAGGAGGAGTCAAGCGCTGCTGGTCTGCACTGAAGGAGCGGTGCATTGCGTACTGTTACAACAGGTCATACTGAGCAGAGCTGGAAATAAGCTTGCAGCAGAAGTCATTTTTGGAGTACCTGCAAATGATACCCCTTAATTCCCTATTTTTCAGAGACTCTTCTCAGATAGAATTATATATTTATTTATTTTTTTAATCTTTTGTGAGTCAGTTCCTCAGGTCATAAAATCAGAAAGGGTTGGATTGGGTTTTTTTCATAGATCCATATCTCAATGAATTGGTGCTCTAATGCCTTCATTTTGGAGGATTGCTTCTGTCTGGGTACGTGCTTCATGAGGATCGAAGTAGGTTACTGACTAATTGGAAAGGTTTCACCCAGCTACAAACATTTGGGTATAGGTTTTATTATATTGTTTATTTGTAGGTGGAAGAATTACAAACATCTGCCACACCACAACAAGTAAAAGCAATCTGAAGTTGCATGTGTTGACTTTTGGGTCTGCTTTTGATGTTAATAGCATCCACCCTTGTTTTGATGGTACTTGGCTGGGTGGGATGAGCCAGTGTCCTCCCTTCCTCGTTCCCTCTGCCTCAGCACAGGTACGGGATTACTTCTGCCTTCTGCAGCACCAAAGGGATTTAAATGAAGCAGTATAAACAGAAATCTGTTAGGAAGGTGCTCGTCTGACCTAGAAGGGCACTGACACAGCGCTGCTAGATTGAAGCATCTGTACCTCAAGTTGGTATTTCTGCAGACTTTTGCTGTTTCTTGCATCAGTCCCCCTTAACCACTGTGAATTCCCCCCCTGCCCCTGTCACGGTCACTTCTGTCACTTCTCACACTGTTCTCTGCCATGGCAGGCAGTTTTTTCTTGTCTTGACTCATAGTTTCTCATGTTCAGTTCAGTGAGAGAAACCCCAAGCAGGAGACTGCTCAGCAGCTTCCCCTCCCTGCTGCCCTAAGAGTTTCATCTCTGGGGTGGTTCTTTCTCGATGCCTTGTAGAGCTGAGGCAAAACTCATTTTTTTCCTGCCTTTTCTTGGTTTTACTTCTTTGTTTACGACGTGTCTGTGTTTCATTTGCTTCTCAGTTCCTTACAGGCCTTTTCTAAATATTGAGCTAAATA
>NW_009269386.1:0-1307 GCF_000687185.1 Egretta garzetta
CTGGAGGGGGGGGCTGGTCAGCAGAGAGGGGGAATCTCCAGCCTTGGTGGTTTTCCAGGTATTGGTGGACAAAGCCATGGAATGCAAGCAGCGAGCGGGGAGATGCACATGTGCAGGTATCGGCCACCAGCGCTGGGATGCTAGAAGGTCAGTCCAGGACTGAAAGATCCTCGTTTAATTCATTCCTTGGATAATAAAAATCTGCAATTTAATAGTCCCAGCATGCCACCACAAATATGGAAGTGCCCCTTGAGACATGAAAGTTGGGTCCGTGTTCTGGCTGTGTATTACAGGGCTGGAGGAATCATTCCTAAACCCAACACTGCAACCGATAAAGCAGGGAAAAAGGTTAATTGGGGAAGGCACCCAAACTGGGAAAGCCTCAGCTGAGACGGCTGGAGTAATTCTGCTGTTCGGCAATAGCAGGACACGTATAGTGACACTGCGGGTCTGAATTCCCGAGTCCGTGTTAGCTGGTATCTCGAAGCAACATTTGAATTTTGTCTGTCTCACTCGTGGCTCCCAGCAAGCCATGGTTGCTGATCCAAAAAACCAGCTTGAGATTAAGGCTGTAGTTCTCAACAAACTTATTTTCTCACCTATCGAAATTCATGAATTAAACAGCATCTTACTTGTAAATTCCCAACAGGCCCCTCTGTACTCAAAACAGTGAGTAATATTTTGGAAGCATTAGCAAAAGCAGCGTGTCCCTGCCTTTCATGCCAGTCTCAAGGGTGAGTCTACGTTTTTCCTCCCTGTGGCTCTGAGGCTCTCAGTTTGGAGGAGCCATTGCAAGGGGACATGATTTTTAGGAACGCTGTGCATCATCGTGAACCTGGCGTCAGCACAGGTCAAAACTTAGCCTGGAAGTCATCCCCCATCCTATGGCACTTATGAAGAAGAGATTTAGAAACTCACTTGGGCGATTCCAGCAAATGCATTTCAGATATCACTGTTGTGTTTGCTTTCAACTCAGCAGGACTCAACTTCCACCAAAAAGCTGGACTGGGATGCTGCGGCGGGCTGTTGTGGCTGGGGGCGGTGCTGTGCTCAGCCCAGCAGCTTTGCTCTCGGCTTGGGTTTTGCTTCGTGGCATTTAGAGGTGATGGGGAAAAGCAGCAAACATCCACGTGGCTCTGTTGGTGAGTAACGTTTGTGACAAGTCATTCTGCATTTTTGGGGTGAAGATGGAGCCGGGCTTGTCTCAGAGGGACGTAGGGAAGGGCAGGAGACCATGGACAGTGACAAGGGAAACACAGGTTGGATGCAAGGAAAAAATTCCCCAGGAGGGTGGTGCAGCCCTGGGA
>NW_009269387.1:0-1298 GCF_000687185.1 Egretta garzetta
GCGATGCGGGCGGGGGGAAAGGACCATGGTCATGCAGACTTTCTCCACTTCTTCTCTTGCAGACTGACAGGCTGGGGGGCTGGGAGGCACTGCCCTGCACCAGGGTCACAAGGCAAGAAAGAGTGCCCACACCAGACCTGCCCTCTCTCCCGAGGCTTGAAGGGACACAGGTAGCTGCGCCCTGGCATGCTCTTGCAGCTCCGAGAGCAGGATCTGAAAATGTCACCAAGCTGCCCACTCTGCCAGCAGCAGCCTCCAGGTCTTCCCTGAGAGGGAGAGAACATGCCATAGGACTCGCAGCCAGCGGCCACCAAGAGCTCGTGCCACCTGCTCAGGGCATCGTCGATGACCGCAGCATGGTAGCGAGGCCTGCCCCACACTGCCCCACAGCCCATGACATTCCTCTGGGGTCCCCAGTCCAGGCATTTGCGTCAGGGGTCCTGAGTCATGCCGGAGCTGCAAGCTGGGAACCCGGCCAACAGCTGGCGGCACAGGGGCACCTTGCACATACCACTGGTCTGGTGTCACCAGCAAGAAGAGCCCAGGTGCAGGCCACACGGGGTTGCAAGGTCCCTGCAGCTCAGCCAGGGCCTGAAGGGCACCGGGAATGGTTGATGGCAAGGCAGGGACATCGTCTGCCACCCCTGCCACTTGTACCTGGCAAGCCACTGCGCACGGGGCCCGAGCATGCTCTGAAGCGTCTTGTGGTCCTGCAAATCAAACTAGAGGAGCTGAAGGAAGAGGAGGAGGAGGAGGATGAAATGTATGAAGACCTGTCAGGAGAGAGTCTGCTGGAGGAAGACTTCTCCATCCACACCAACTGCATCAGCCCCCGTCTGCCAAGATACAGCCAGGAGCCAGATGCAGGCCCCCAGAAGGTGCCCGGCTCACCCAGCAGCATGGCCAGAGGCGCCACGGGAGTGTCAGATGGCTCCTCAGAGCGTGTGTCTCCTGCCCTGTCAGAAGACTTGGAGGCAGAGCCAGCAGATTCTCACCTGGCTGGAGGTCCCAGGGAGCAGGGGCACAGTGAGCCTGTCCCCGCATCAGTGCCTGACACCGGCTTCTCAGCTTCTCCGTTGCCTGGAGGCTCCTATGAGGAGAGTCAAAGTGCAACTCTTCCTGCACCAGCACCTGAAGATGCAGAGTCATTGGCGCCTCCCTTGCCTGCGGCCATGCCCCAGGCAGCAGATGATGGTGCTGAGAGTGTTGGCACTGCTCGGGGTGTCCTGAATGACCAGGACTTTCCATCGAGGGCTGAAAGCCAGGGGTCTGCCTCTGACAGCCCCGTCACCTGGGAC
>NW_009269388.1:0-1308 GCF_000687185.1 Egretta garzetta
TTTTTTCCATGAAGGCCAACTGTTTCATTAAAGGAGGTGTGGAAGTAAGAACTGTGCTATCATTACAGATGAGGCATTAAATTCCTAAGCCAAGACAGTAAAGATATCATCTATAGCATCTATAAAGAGAAGGAAACATGCTGAGTTTTTCTCATTGAGTCTGAGGTTTTTTCACTGATTTCCTGGTTGTGGAAGCTTTGTGTATCAAAACTTGGATATTTTTGTTGGGTATTTATCCTAATATAATCTAGAGAGTCAGATAAGATGGAAATAAGCAGTATTTAGAGATACTGCAATTATTAATTTTCCAGTTAATACCTGAGAAGAGCTCTTCTTTTTTTAATTTATAAAATTCTGAAGTTACTTCTTGCATGTTAAAATTAGTGCTTTTGAATCATGTTCCCTTTGGCTTGAAAAAATCAAAAGTTAAACAGAGAAAGACCCATAGATAAATTCTAGCAGAATGAATTTCAAAGTTGAATTCAAGCAAACACAGAGGCTGTGATCCAATAAAAATGTATAAATATTTTATTGACTTGTAACTTTAACTTTGGAAGGTAAAAAATTGAAAAAAGTTTTTCAGTTCTGTAGACAAAATCCTCTCAGGGATATCATAAAATGTAAGGCATAAGAAAGAAGAAATCCTTTGTACTTTAGAAAGCAGACAAATAAATGCAGAGCACAATAATCACATTTAAAATAGAGTGGGGAATGAAAGCTAGACTGAAACTCATCACTCAAGAAATGGGAATTATGGTGGATTCTTTATATCTGGAGATTTTTTTAATTAAGACTGATTTAAAAGATGCTATTATTCAAAAAAGAAGCTGTGCAAAATCACTATGGACTTCATAGCTGCAGAAAGTCTAGATGATTATAATGGCACCTGCTGGCTTTAAAATCTGTGCTCATGAACAAAAAGAATTTTCAAAGGTGCAAGACTCACTTATTGTCATTTATCTGTACAAAAAATGCCAAAGGGATTCATTCAGGCTAAGAATTTAGATTAAAATTTTAAAAACAGATTTAACTTTTATAAGAATCTCAGCAACATCAAGAATTATACTGGAAGTTAATAATAAGATGGAAATATTAAGCCTTAGAAACACATTTACATCTTGAAATGTAACTCTCTGAGCTCAGGATAAGAATAAATTTAGACAGCTAAATATATTTATCCTTTGCCTTGAAGAGTAGCCAAATAATAGTGACTGGTGAGCTCTAGAAATACATATATGTGTTCATGGAAGAAAAAAAGAGACAACAGCTCAAGGACATTGCAGAATGCTTAAAGATTTTTTTTTTTTT
>NW_009269389.1:0-1308 GCF_000687185.1 Egretta garzetta
ATAAGCCCCAACATTGAGACCTCTGGGAAATTCCTTCCCGGCCGCAGCTCTGACGCGCGGTTTCGCTCTGAGGAGCTCGGCGGCATGTTCTTACGGTCAGCGATGAGCACATCGCGCTGAGCGCGCAACGGAAAACAGGTGCAGGGACTTGTGCCTTCAGCAAAAGCGACCCTTTTGGGGGTGGGAAAACCTATTTCTCCTCCAATATGTGGAAGTTACATATTCACACAGCCTGTTGTAGACAGCTCTGGAAATCCCTGCCGCCAAGAACTCGCTGCTTAAATCTTTTACTATTATGTGAATAGGAAAGTGAAAATGTGTAGTATCTAATACACAGATTTTTTTTCAGAAGAGCTGTTGGTGCAAAGTCTATGGACTAGACATTCAGCCAGTATCAACTGAGGCATAGAGATACTGAATTATTCCATTTTACACCACCAAAGGGTCTGACTCTGTTATTCTCTAAGAACTTAAAGAGTTTGATCAATGTTTTCCTCTGGCTCAGTGTTTGATTAATATCATGGACTAGCCTGTGAAACAGACTTTGGAAACTGCAAGATGTGATCCATTGAATCAGTTTGTCAGTTTTATTTTGGAGACTTAAGAGAAAAATAAACCCCTCTGCATAGCTATTGATTTAATATGCTTTGCCTTATATTCCCATGAAGGCAAATGAATAAATATTTCTGATGCATCAAGTGCTGGAAGAGCATTATCACTATGTTTGGGAACAGTTCCTGGGCAAGGACTGTAATGTGTACTATCAGTATATGGTTAAGTCCTGTCAAATGCTAACAATAAAATAGGTACTAAAATAATATTAATATAAAAGCAAATGCAGGAACATATGCTTACATTTACACAAACATACCTCTGGGAGCCTTTTGCATCATGTTTGGGTTTGGAGCTATTTAAAGATACTGTTCTTCCTCCAAAGCCAGTTTTTCTATCCTAGGCTGGCATGAAACTGGAAATGTTAGGCTGAGGCTTATCTACAGAAGTGTCTAGTTGGGCCCAGGCGCTTCCAATGGTTTTAGAGAAGAAGCTCTGCTAACCCAATTCGGGAGCGAACACAGCATTCCCATGAAAATGGGGAAGTTTTAAACACACCGAGGTATGGAATAGCCACACGCATTTAAAGGCTGAGCTGGACTCCAGTCCGGATGCCTACGATGGGATTCATCTCACCAGCTTTATATGCTGTAGGCATCTAGATTTCTGCTACACCCGCGGCAGTCCATGCAGAGAGACTGGGCTGCAGGCTTGAACCAAATGCGGATTTTAGGTGAGATGAATGACGCTGATGTG
>NW_009269390.1:0-1310 GCF_000687185.1 Egretta garzetta
AAAAAAAAAAGAAAAAAGAGAAAATAAACTTACTTGTATGCCAACGTTGCACTAAAATGCTGTTGGATATACGCTTCCAAAACAGTGTTAAAATGTTGAAATTTACGGTCTGCAATGAGTCCTATGATATATATCTAAACAGACATGGAGATAATCAGCATTTTTCATAAAGTCACATTTAAAATTTAAATACTAGTCTTCTGAAATATTTTTGAAAATCCACTGTTTTAGAGTTTTTAAAGAAATTTGCTGTTCCGACTAATAGTAATATTCCATCTGGTCTGCAGGCATTTTTAAATTATTTCCCCAAAATAAACAAGTTGATAGCCAATTCAAAATTCTAAGGGTCTTTATTTTAACAAATAAAATCCTTCAGTGCTGATTCTTACCAGCGCATCAAAGACAAGGATATCATACTCATTACTGTGGGAATGTTCCATCATGATGTTAAACAGGGCATCCAGCGTATCTTGGAGAAACTATAGAACATGAAATGACAAACTGGCAATCAATTCCACTTAAAAAATCTCACAAGTCAGTTTTCATATAGTAGACTTGATTTCCCTTAAGTTAGAATTTTAAAGGCCTTCACTGAAACATCACTTAAATTCAGAAAACGCTTCCAAAGATTGAGGCTCTAGTCTCTTTAATTTTAAGAGCCTACATCCTCAGACACACAAGCAGGCAGTAACACATGCTTAGCTCAAAGCTTATGGAAAAGCTAAAAATATATAGCATTCCTAGTTCCTTAGAGATACAGGTTAATAGTTGCTATCGATGATTAAAAACACACTTCATACTTCTGTGATCTGATTCAAAGCCCACCTTAAAGCAGAAGAAAGCACCCTGGTGACTTGGGAACTTTTTTTTTGTTTTTCAAGTTCACCTCTTCTGAGAAAGGAGGAAGGAATCTAATGCTTGTATTTAAAGAGGAACACAAATGTAATAGA
The DNA here is from genome assembly GCF_000687185.1 of Egretta garzetta. Classification (NCBI taxonomy): domain Eukaryota; kingdom Metazoa; phylum Chordata; class Aves; order Pelecaniformes; family Ardeidae; genus Egretta; species Egretta garzetta. The sequence goes on from NW_009269390.1 coordinate 951, forward strand.
CTCCTAATCTGAATGCTGGAGTTCCCTACTTTCCAAAATATTAACACGTTTTTACTCATGTTATACTCATTAAATTAATAAAGCCACTTCATTGCATACACAATACACTTCTTTTTAATATCAGCATGTAAATTGATATTAAGAACTATAAAGAAAGCAGAAGGAATTATTTGTGATGTTTTAGATACAAAAAAGCAAACAGCTGAAAAGAGACTGTGGAAAATATTTTACCATTACTGCCTTCATATCCTACCAAGTCTTAAAAATAAAACTTTCTGTGCATGCTCAAAATTAAAGTTTACCTGTGACATATACATAAGCACCTGACCAAAGTAGCAATGACTCCAAATAATACTCCTG
>NW_009269391.1:0-1311 GCF_000687185.1 Egretta garzetta
AAAAAAATATTTAGTTATGCCTACCCTTTCCCTGTTCAGTCTGTATGACTTATTTGTCCTTCCTCTCAAATGAGGACTGATTACACTTAAATTCTTCAGCAAGCAAAAAGTTGTATGTAAAAAAGGTCAATCCTGAAACCTGATCTCCTTGGTGAGCCTTGTATAAGCTGGCAGTCATCAAGAAAGACAGCGCTAAAGACCCTATTTCATACCTGAATCTGAGATTAAAGTAACAGTAAATACTTGCGGTCTTCCAGGCAAATTTGGGATGTTTTTTCCTATGAAGTGCTATTGTGATATGCCTACCAGTTCCCTCCTGAACTCCTGGAGAATGCCCCCACAGAATTCCTTCTCTGTAGAGGAGGACTAGAGGGATTAGAATGGAGTAATCTAGATTTCTCTAGATTATTTCCTATACCCCACTATACCAGTAATGCCACACAAGCTGTGATCCAAAGCGCTTTGGCAACAGCTGGCAGTTGTAGATGGATACTCTGCAAAGCCAGAGTCCAGATAATATGTGTAAGAGTTAAAAAAGAGGGAAGGGGAAAGCAAGTTTCTTCCCTCCCACCAACACTCAAATATCACTGACGATCACCCTTACGACCTGAAGGAAAATCTACAATCAGTTGGGCACTTTGTGGAATGGGACTTGATCTACAATGGTGAAGGAATGTCCATTGTTCTCTGGAGTACCAAAGTGCCAGAGGCGCTTTGTGTGATGGACTAAAGCACTAATCCACTCTGACCAATCCCTTTGCAATCACTGCAAAGCCCAGCAGAGGCCAGATGAATAACTTGGAATTCTGGAAATTTACTGGTCATTATTTATCTAATAAATAATAATTTAACAGTTTATCTAATGGCTTTTAGAATGCAAAGGCTTCTGAATGCCTAAAGGGTACAAGTGAATTCTCAGGAAAAATGAATAGTTAACACTGCTAAATAAGGGATACAATATTGAAGTAAATCCAGCATAAGTAATTCCAGCATTAAACTGCATCTGAAAAAAACCAATAAATTCCTACAAACAGACACAAAGTGGAAAAGTACCACATTTTTTTTTCTTTTCAAAAAGCCTCTAACTGCTGACCTTGAGCTTCACTGAATATGAGTGAAAGACAAGAGAAGAAACTTCATTTAAAGAAAGAGAAGAGAAGAAACTTCATTTAAACAAATACAAAAGTGATTTGCAGTCCATTTGTTGACAGCCTCGTAACACTGTCTGGCAAACAGCTACCAATCTGGGTACGAAATCTGTTCGATTAGAGTGGAAAGATGGCTACAGATGGAAGTGGCTGTGCGGAAGAG
>NW_009269392.1:0-1309 GCF_000687185.1 Egretta garzetta
CCAGCCCTCCCTGGCTGGGCAGGGTGCTGCTGCTGCCCGTGTGGAGCCGCAGTGCCGGGGTTTTGCTGGGAGAGCCCGAGCCTTCCCGTCTGCAAGGTGGAGCAAATCCATCCGTGGAGTTCTGAGAGCCGGGCCGCGTCTCTGCTGCAGCATCTCCCAGGGTATCCACCAGAGATGCTCTGAGGTAGCAAAGCAGAGGGTGACCGGCACCAGCGAGGCCGGCCCCAGCCTGCCTGACGCATCCCGCCGAGCGCTTGGGTCGCATCCCTTGAGAACTGGGGAAGACAACGTGAGCGCTGGAGCGTGCCAGTACTGCAACTGGGCCTCCGCTCCCTTCTCCCAGCGGAAGACCAGGTGTTAAGGAGAAAGCCTCTTCCTCGATGCAGAACAGGAGGGTGAAGGGCAGGATCTCTTGCACAGGACCATGGTTTGCTTGTCTGTAACGGCTGCGCTCTCGTCCCCTCGCAGGGAAGGCTCTGTCATGCTGCAGATCGACGTGGACACTGAGAAGGGAGGCCTGACCGTGAACAAGAACTTCCTGGTGGATTTTGGAAGGGAACCCAACGGGCCTTGCCTTGCCCATGACATCCGCTTCCGTTGTGGGGATTCCACCTCCGATATCTTTGCCTAGGCGCCACGGGAAAGGCTCCCTTCTTCTCTCTCTTCTCTAGTGCAGCGTTAGGAAGGAGCGTGGGGTGACTGGCTTTAGGGGTCCCAAACTGTGGTTCATTGCTGGAGTCTAGATTTCTGCCTTTTTGCGAGGGTTTGGTCCAGGCAGACCAGTGACAGCGACACGTGGCATGTCCTCAGCGCAAGCCAAGCCCTGGGCACGATTCACAGAGCAGAGCCCAGGGCAATTGCTCATAGAGAGAGACGTGCCGGACGCACGGTGCCTTTAGCAGGTACCTGCACACCCACCGTGCCTCGCGTCCTCGCTGCAGGCCTGTCGGACACCGGCCTCCGTGTCCCCAGCCCGTTGGCTACTGGCGTCTGGCACCGGGGCCGGGAGCGAGGTGTTGAACTCTCCGTTACGGCTCAGACCTTGTTCACCCTTGAAAACTAAGGCAAAAGGAAGTGGAGTGCCCAGCTCGTCTGCGTTACTGTTCTTCAGCCAGGTCGTTCCTGGAGAGCCTTCCCCTGGCTCGGGAGCCCCCTTGGCTCGTGCGGCCGGGGCGTGGGTCGGCATGCGTCGCAGCTGAAGGTGTGAAGTGCTTTGTTTTGAGAAGAGGTGCCTGTTCCCTGACACTGGTTTGCTCTTGTGTTCTGCTTTAAACACGAATAAAATTGTTCATCGCATCGCTGAGCTCTT
>NW_009269393.1:0-1313 GCF_000687185.1 Egretta garzetta
CTCCTCCAGCAAGCATGGGCTGCCCTCTGCAGAACGGTTCCCTGGACCTTACGCGTCTTCTCTGCTACTGGTCTTTGCCTTCGTGTTCCTTTTGGGGCTGTCCAAGGGGATGGCAGACCCCCGGCGGCGCTGCTGGGGGCCATTCAGGCACGCGGTTGGTGATAGAAGCCGTTTGCAAGCAGCATCTCTCTTTTTTTACCTTCTTAGGAGCACGGAGAGCGAGGATTCAGCGGAGGAGCACGCTCCATCGCCGCCGCCCGGTCGGACCCGCGCCCTGGAGAGCAGCTCGGTCTCATCAGAGCTGTACCGCAGCGTCTCGTTCCTAAACCTGGACATCGGCCTCTAGCAAGCCTGGGCCCGGCCCCCCGCCCTGCCCGCTGCGGACAGAACCGGGCCACCTTCCCCCCGCGAAACCCCAGTGCGTGCTTTGGGGTCCCGCTCGCCGTGTGGTGACGTATCGTGGAGCTAAAGGAACGCCCGGGGAGCCACAGGCACGGAGCCGTCGTTGCAGACACCCTGGCCCTGGGCGGAACGGATGGCAGCTTGCTTCTTGCTCTGAACCCAGGTTTCGTACCACTCGTTTTGTAGACAGAAAGCACCGCATTGACCCCAAAACGTGTGGCTGGTACAGTGAGAGGGAGCGATATGCTCTGAGGAGTACAAACGCCAATCTTCCCCAAGTTAATGGCCACCAAGTAGACCATCCAACGTATTTTACGGGCTATGGTGCCTTTCCGTGAGCAACCTCTGCTTTGGTTTGTTCCCACTGCTCAGGTCTTGGAAGTCACTGGCAGCCGTGGGCAAACGTCCATTTTTTAGCTAACCTGGAAGAATGGAAGTTATCAGCAAATATTTTCTGATGTTTTCTTCCCATTTACTCAGCCAGCCATGGCCTGGTGGCCCCTAACTCAGCAGCCCCCATGGTCCCCGGGTGATACAGCGGCACAGGGAGGGATGCTCTGGACCACCGTCCCCCAGCAGCTTCGGGGCCACCGGCCCAGCCTGCAGCGCCACAGCCAGCACGACGGAGGGCAAGCAGTCGGCATGTGAGAAAGTCGAAGGCCGAGAGGGAGCGGCAGAGGTGTCCCCCAATTTTGCTTGCAGCATTTTTTGTGTTTCGCCTGCCTTCGGGGCCAGCGTGATTTATCATCCCTTGGCTCGAAATGGCAGCCGTCAGGCTCAGGGAGCTCAGCTTTGCAGCTGCTGCCTTTTGCGGCCCCGTAGGTCTCGCTTTGTCCGGCATTTTGGGTTCTGTTCAGACAGCAGAGTTTCTCACGCGTGGCAGGGATCTCATGAGGTTCAACAAGGCCAAG
>NW_009269394.1:0-1311 GCF_000687185.1 Egretta garzetta
ACCAAAGCCTTGCCATGCAAACCCAATACACATATTTAAAACTTGAGATGTTTTCTCGCTGTAACCAAGCTGATAGGCTAAGAAATAAATTCTCAAAAGAGTAAATGGTCACAACTCCATCGATTTGGACTGCTTTGCCCTTCATTTATATTGGAAGAGGCAATATTGCAATTTCATGAAGGCTTCTTATCTGCACACAGAGCTCATGGGACTAGCAATGAAGTCCACAGAAACTTTAGGTACATAATACTAAGGATAATTTAGGCACATAGCACTAACATTTTCAAATACAGGTTTCTACCACAAAAGAATGCTCAAGCACAACTCCAATTGCAATTTTTAGTGATTTTGTTTATGGACGTGTAAAAGAACGACAAACTCCATCTCAGATCCTCAGGGTGGGTAAAACTCTGTCCTTGACTGCTCATTGTTTCACAGACATTTAAAGCAAGTAGTGCTTTCATAGCATACAAATCATCTCCTGTTCTCCAGATGAGATCTCTACATTTTTCTATGCCAGAAAAAGTGTAGATCTCCACATTCATATTTCTCAGTACAGGGTTTGAAAGAAAAGGTCAGTTTATTCTACACTTTTAAGTCATAACGCCATCCTAAACAGAACTGCAAAATGATGTAGTGGGTATAACTGCAATTTTAGAGGGATTAATCTACCTGCATGAAGCTGTCTCAGTACGTAAACAGATGAAAGCTGGTGGACTTTGTAAACACAGTATTTGCATACCTTTACATATAAAGCAGGCATCAAAATGGAACTTAGACCTTATAGTAACTTGTGGAAATCACAAAAATGCTATAAATAGCCCTGTGAATAGATTCAGTTACCCTCCAGTCCTATTCCCCATGACTCCAGACCCGCCTTGCAGAGACAATGCCATCGAAGAATGATAAATTGTCCTTTAAAAAAAAAAAAAAAAAATCCAAAAAGCTGATTTGCTTAGGATAGGAAAAATTGATAAAGGTGCAGAGCTGTAAGTCACTTGTGACAGATATCTGAATAGATCACCTTAATTTAATAATCAATAAAATCACAACCAGATACACAAAGTATTTTTGTAGCTCAGAAACAGTAACTATCTTTTCTTTGTATAATAGGATTCAGGGAAAGCTTGTGGAAAAAAACACAAACACATCTTACATTTTCAGAAACAATGATCAAATTAAATTGGTAACATAATTATGGTGCTGATTTGCGAGTTGTTTCTTTTTTGGGGTTTTGCGTTTGGGTTTTTTTTTCATTTAAACTATTCAGGAAAAAAATTGTAGACATGGTGCTTAGGGACATGGTTTAGT
>NW_009269395.1:0-1310 GCF_000687185.1 Egretta garzetta
GCTGCTGGAGGGCTCCACCTTGCTCACATGTGTACAGTCTCGCCAGTGGCCTTCCCAGGGATAAAGCCCCTCATGCTGACATTGGGAGCTGCTAAATGAACAGAGGGCTGTAGTCCGGAGGGCTCACTGGGACTGGGTGTATGTGGTGATGTGCTGGCAGCAAGAGGGCCTGCAGGGGTGGGCCCCTGTCCAGCGAGGGCCATGGGGGTGGCAAAGGGGGGGGCTGGACTAGAGGACACCAGAGGTGCCCTGCTGTGGGCCTGGGACTCAGTGTCCCCAGGGGACTGGCAGCACACAGGCAGCTGCCGCGTCTCCACGGTGACGGCCAGGCCTTTGTGACCGGGGGCAGCGGCGTGCCCAGAGGCCATTGTGACAGGGGTCCGCACGGCAGCCCTAGGGGGCTTTTATGGGGCCAGAGCCCTAGGGTGCCCCACTCCCAGGAGAGCGGCTCCATCAGGAGGCAGCATCTCCCCTGGGTGCCCGTGGCAGGTGTCCAGCAGAGGACCGTGAAGATGCCAGAGAAGCAGGAGGCGAACGCCCACTCCCAGCCCCATGAGGGGCTGCCGCTCCTGCCCAAGCGCCACCAGGTGAGGGACAAGGCTGGAGGGAGAGGCTGGCAGTGGGATGTGGGGGAAGGCTCGGGGGGAAGACAGCCAGCTATGCCCGGCCCTGGGGGTTTCTCTGGGGCAGAGCCGGTGCCAGGATGCCCAAGGCCCGTGCGGCCCCGCAGTAACGCCCCAGAGGCAGAGGGCAGGTCGGAACTGTGCTCAGCCTGGCTGCTGTGGCCAGGAGCTGCCTTGACGCCAGGGCTGGGCTTGCCAGCACTGTGGGGGCCGCTGTGCTGACACAGCCGCCTCCATCCCGTGCCGCCGCCTTCTCCCCACAGGTGCATCGCAGGCAGCCACAGGCAGCACCGCAGCACAGCTGGACCACCACCTCATCCCTCCATGGGGACAGGCTGCCACTGTTCCCCGGCCCAGCGAGCTCGCAGAGCACTTGGAGCCTCTGCACGCAAGTAGGGACCTTGAGGGAGACAGGGCCAAATGCCTTCCCGACCCCGGGAGGTGCTCATGGGAAGGCGGGAGGTACCAGAGGGGACAGGTGTGACCGGCCCCCCAGCAAGCTGAGACCCCCGTGCCGTGCCTGGCAGGCTGCCTGGGCATGTTGGGGGTGCTCCCTGGACCTGGTGAGGGCCACAAGGGGTCCAGCCATCTCCTAAGCTGGTTCTGGGAGCAGGGCGGCAGCCATCTGCAGGGCTGAGCACTGCCCTCATAGCTGGCAGGACGGCCTGGGCACAGGAGGTTTCCTGC
>NW_009269396.1:0-1314 GCF_000687185.1 Egretta garzetta
CTCAGCCAGCCCCGGGGTGGGAGGGGGGCTTGGTGTGGGGCAGGGGAGCTTGTGCCCCTCGGGGAGGGGGCGCGCAGGGGTCCCACCTTGCAGGTGGAGCCTGGCCTGCTGGCCCGGGAACCCCTCTGGGGAAAGTGTTATCTCTGATCCCTAGCCCAGAGGCGTGCTGGTCCGTGATAGATACCCGCACTCTTCCATAGCGTGAAGGTAACGAACCCCACGTTTGCCACCAAGATAAAACAGCCGGCGTGCTTGTCAGCTGCACCCCAGACCATCTCCGGGGACGGTTTTGTGGTGTGTGCTGGGAGAGGACCTGGCGCCGAGCCCCTGTGGGTGAGGAAGGCTGGCAGGGCAGAGGAGGGTCTGAGCTGTCGGGGCGCGTGTTCTCCTCAGGGCCGGCTCTCTCCAGTCCTCTGCTTTGACTGTAGAATATTTTTGGGCAAGTGCAAAGGTTTGGGAGTTGGGAAGGGATTGAGTTACCACCCTGATAAGCCCAAGGTTTCTCATGGAGTGGTTTATGCCTACCCCGCTGCGGGAAGGACGCAGTTGGTGGTTGGCCACAAGCCCTTCATGCCACAGCATTAGGTTTGGGTTTAGAAAGGCTGACGTGTCTGAGCTGAGGCGCAGGGGATAGTCCCAGCAATCTGGTGGGGCAAGTTGCCTGCTTTTAGGTCGATGTGTAACTCTAGGTTTGTGCTGCAGCAAGTCCCATTCTTGGCAGTTGTGCGGTGCTTTGTGTTTGGAAGTACTTGGGGTGCAATCCTACACTTGGCCTCTCCGCCCCAGGTTGTCGTCACCCCGCTTTCCCGCCGCAGGGCAGGAGATGGGGTGGCCTCGTTGGTGTTACTGGACAAGGTGGCATTGGAGCCGAGACGCGTTTGCTGCTTCAGACCATCGGCTGGACGAGGTCGGGATCCGGGCTTGGTCTGAGCTGTGGATGAGGAGATGGTGTGTGCATGAGGGGTCCGTCCCTGCTCCCTGCGGTGCCTTTGTCATGAGCCAGTGCTCGCTACTCGCACGTTCAGGCTTGTTGTCAGCGAGCTCATCCCCTGGTGTGACACAGGCCTGGGGCAGGAGGGGCTGTGGCTTCAGAGCAGGACGCTGACCCAGTGGTTTCGGGCACGTCAGAGGTTGGGTTCCCCGTGAGTAACGCTTCGACTGCTGTGCCAGGCTGCCAGGCTGGTTACTCAGGAGGTTTCACCATCATTTTGGGGAGTCTTGTGTAATTAGTGCTTAGGAAAGGTCTGCGAGGCTGAGGCCTGGCTTTGTGGCAGGAGCCAGTTTGTGGACTGGTGAGCGTTTAGAGCTGGGCAG
>NW_009269397.1:0-1307 GCF_000687185.1 Egretta garzetta
TGTCTGGTGCGGTAGCCTGTGTACCACGTCGTCTGGTATGTTTGGTGGGGTGCTTCCTGTTGCGTTTTGTGAACTCGATTTTGTATCGCATTGTAGGTATCGTCTGTTGGCGTTGCGCTTTGTCCTGTATTTTTTGTGTGGCTTTTTGGCATTGTGTGTTGGGTATCATCTGGTATTTGCGGTATTGTATGTAGTGCGTTGTATTCCTTTGTATGTATTGTGCCGCATTTTTTGTATCGTAGTGTGTTTTGTATGGTATGGCTTGGTATGTGTTGTGTGCTGTGTATCTTACCTGGTATGTGTGGTGTGGCATGTAGAGCGTCTTGTATTGTCCGTTTCTTTTTATTGTGGTTTGCCTTTCCTTCTCTTGCATGTGTTGTCTTTTATTGTACGGCATGGTATTTGTAGTGCGGTATTTATGGTCTGTATTGCATGGTACGGTATGGTATTTACTGTGATTTACGTAGTGTATTAAATCAAAGTGTTGTACGTGGTGTATGTAGTGTATGGTATTTAGTTCTCGGTACAGATGGTAACGGGTTGTATAGGATGTGCTGTATCGCTTGTGTGATAATGCTAGTATTGCTTGTATTTTGGATGGGATGGGATGGGATGTATTGTAGGTATTGTGTTTGCTATTGCGTTGTATGGGCTGGGATTTATTGTTTTGTATTGCGCTTTTGTATAGGCATTGTATGTATTGAACGGTGGTTATTGAACTGTACATGCTATGTTGTCTGTATTGTATTTTGTATCGCGCTGTGCGTATTGTATTTTAAGTCTGGAACCTTCTGTATTTTGTATTGCACTTCATGCACTGTAGGTATTGTATGTGTATGTATGTATTGTATGGGTTGTCTGTTACTGTGTGGTAGGGTCTTTATTGTACCCTATGTATTCTGTGGTATTGCTTGTCCTTGGTGTTCTTTGTACTGTTTGTCTTGCGTTTTATGCTTTGCGTGTACGGCGTGTCCTGCGTGTATTGTCTGACCGCTGTGTACGCTATTGTATTTTGTATGGTATGTCTTGTAGTTTCTGTAGCACTGTTTGTAATGCCTTGACTGCAATACGTGCGATGCGTGGTGTTTTATGTATGGCATTTCATGTGCAGTGCTCAATTCCTCTGTTGAGTTGTGTTCTACGCATTGTGATGTATTTTGTGCGGTACCGTTCTTTGCCCAGTGATACATTTTATATTGTACTGTAATTAGTGTTGTATGATGCGTACGGCTGGGTAGGTATCGTGTGGGATGCGTTGTCTTATGTTTTGTATTGCATTGTATTTTGTATTGTATGTATTCCGTGTA
>NW_009269398.1:0-1317 GCF_000687185.1 Egretta garzetta
CCCAGCTGCCACATCCCAAACTTTAAATGATGTGGTGAAGTTGAGGCACAGACTGGCTTTGCCAGGCACGAAATATTTGGGTGCCTGTGCTGTCACAGTTCCCACAAGCAGCATAAGCTCACAAGAAGTAGATACTGTCCTTCGAGGGATGACCAAATTGGTGCCAGCCTGCCTCCAGTGACCTATCAAAAAAACACATTAAGCTACTGATCCCCGGGCTTTTTTTCATTTCTGCCCTCACTAGTGGGATTGCAGCCCTTAATTCTCTTTGCACATCTGGATTCGTGGCCCTGGCAGGGCTTGTGAGCGCTAGTTTGGGAACATCTTCCCATGAGCTGGTCCTGAGCTTCTCCTCACTGCCCAGGAGGGGATGTGGTGTGATGTTCGGTCCCTGTGACTGCTGTTCACGCGGCTCTAGGATCCTGCTAGGATCCAGCCTGCCCAGCAGAAATGATGCTGTCCTGTTCTGATTTATGCTCCTGACAGAATACTTAACAAATACACTACTTTAAAGCATTACCGTATTCACCTTGGGACGAATCCATTCAGAGACACAGTACAAAGCATATGGTTGTGATGACAGCTCTGGGACGAGAATGTATTTGTCCCCGGTGCAATGGGGTTATGCCTGCAAGCATATATTTTGTGAAAAGTAGTTGGCTTTAATGATGTTTAAACAGCCAGTTCTCTTTCTCAGGAAAGACAGAAAGACTAAGAAATAAAAATAGAGGAAGGAGGAAGGGAGAGGGCCCCAAGAAAAAGACGAGTCATTTTTACCACAAGTAAAAGTGTGGGGCTTTTGCCAGGCACCTGAATAATTAGAAGCATGTTTTTAAAAGCTTCCCTATCTGCATAATTTGTTGCCTGCCTGCTGGTGGGTTCCCAAAGACAATAAAGGACTGGTCTGGGAGGGGAGCAGCAGAGCGGGATTCTTGAGAACCGTGATTCTGCTCCTGGCTCTGCTGTCAGCTCGCTGCGGGAGCCAGGACTGAGCCAGGATATGTGCTTTCCCTTCACGTGGCGGCACGGACATGGGCTCGGGCTGCTCGCTTGGCAAGGCTGAATTGATTCACATCTGTGGGTACAGTCACACCGTGTCTTACACTAGAGTTAGACCCCAGGGCTAAAACCTTAGCCTGGCTTAATTTCTCCTTGCTTATATCCCAAGTCTCAGTCCTGGCTTTCTCAGTCCCTGTTTCAAAATCTGCTCTGCCCCAGGGCTAGGAGCCAGTCAGCACACCAGTGCCAATTCAGGTCCAACTCCTCCTGCAAGAGGCAAGGGTGATGAGACACTTTCCCACTGTGCCTGACAGCAAC
>NW_009269399.1:0-1317 GCF_000687185.1 Egretta garzetta
TTAATCATCTTCTCCCTGCAAACTTGCAATGATGGTGAAATGCCACTGCAACCCGATAACGTCCTCGATGGTTTCATTGGAGACACCAGTGCTCTGGCAGCAAGACAGAGGCCCCTGACTGTTTTCTATGGCCTTGGTTGTATGTGCCCTATGTGGGACCGAGAGGGAACGGTTCCTCAAGGGGACATTGGGCATCTGACAGAAACAGCGCAGATGTTTTGATAACATCTCAGCTTTATGGGGATCTCGCAGCGTTCCTCCTTTCTTTCACCACTGTTTAAAGCGACGCTGGAAGGAGTGGTAATGAACAAAGCTCACCTCTTTCTAACTCCACCCCTGCAAAGTTCCCCCGCGTCTTGCTGCCTGAGCTGAAGGACGATGAGGATTCCTGTTAAGGGACCACTGTGCTCCTGGCCACAGCTTAACCCCTGTCCCTTAGAGAGCTGAAATCAAGTGCGCCTGGTTTTAAAAGATCTCTGGGCAGCTACAGCTGTGGGTCTGGAGGATCTGAGCTTTTAGCACTGCAATTGCTAAGTTTTACTCTGCTCCAGAAGTGCATTGGGGTTCCTCTGAAACGCCAAATGCCATTCCTTTCCAGCAGGCAGAGATGCTCCTTGCTATATTGCAACTTCTGCATGGCGTCGGTGTCCTCTTCCTTCACCTCAAACACAAAGCAGTGGTTGGCAATGCTGTTTTTTGTTGGGTTTTCTTTTTTTCATATGTTCACTGCAGATAATGCTCCAGCAGCGAATGCAGAGCTGAGTGGCTACAGAGGAGCTACGGGTCCCTCCTTACGACCTGGCTGCGATTGCCTTGGGGTGGGCACCGCGTTGGAGGAGCGTGTGTGGTTGAGATGGGTTAACGGGAGGGATTTCAGCTGCCATGCTGGAATTAAAAAGCACCTTTCTGGGAGCAAATAAAGGTAATGCCACACTGGTTGTAAGGGCAATCAGGGCGGTGCACCAGCACAGCACCTCTCCTGGCAATCAGAAACACGGGGCTGTGATTTGGGCTGCAAGATATTTGGTTTTAAGAGCAGGATCATGACTCTTCCTTGGTGATGGGGCTGTTCCTCCTCTGTCATGGGTTGTGTCGTGTGTTCAGGCAGGACACCTTCAGTTCCCATGCAAGAGAAGGACAAAACCAACAGGAGGGTGGTTTCTTGCAGTCCAGGACCCCCTTGTTTAAAACAGTATTGGCAGGCTGAAGGATAGCTGGGGATCTCTGAAAACATTCCCTATTTTCTATATCTGAGTAACATTTGTAACAAAAAAAACCCAACCCTGAATCATAGAATCATGGAATCCCAGGTTGGAA
>NW_009269400.1:0-1315 GCF_000687185.1 Egretta garzetta
AAAAAAAAAAAAAAAAAAAAATCAGTAAAAGTCGGCTGTGACTCTGCTTCCAAGCAAAACGCGGGCTCTGAGCCCACGTCCCTGAACCGACAGACAGAAACGCCCCACTGCCACGCCTCAGAGGTGCTGGCCGCTGGATAGCCACTTCTACCAAATTATTGGCACCGCAAAGGGAAAATTCCTCCCACTTCTCCATCAGGGAAGCCCTGATCTTTTCAACCTCATCTTTCCAGGTCCCTTCCAACCTGGGCTGTTTAATGAGTGTACGATAATATACAAAACACAAACTTCCTTCAAAACTAAAAACCTGGTGAGCCCACACATTTGCAGTTACCTACGATGATGTCTTCAATACCAGATCACAGCCAGTGATGGATCACATCCTAATCACATCTCATTAGCCCAACAGCAGCATTCAAGTATTCGAGATGAACCATTTACTTGGAATACACCAAGCGAAAGCCTGGAGTTGTACAAACGTGCATAACACAGCGACACAGCTGAAGCTTCTCACAGCTACAAAAGTCCAGGTTTCTCAGCTTGAAGAAGGCAAGTCTCTACAAGCAAACCCCTGAGTATGCAAAGTCAATAACTTTGTCACCCGATCTGTGTGACGCTATTGATTTCAAGACATTTAAGAAAGGCAAGTGAAAAATAAAACCCGAAATACAGTATTGATGCAGCATAATTTTTAATATGAAAGACAGATCTACTTTGAAAGGCACACAGAACTGAAAGACTACATTCCCAAAGACACAACACACCCTGCCTGTACCATTTGGAGTTAATATTTTGTACGACTTCGCAACAAACGCACAAGCCAGATTACAAAGAACCGCAGTATCAAGACAGAAGCAAGCTGTCGATCAAGAGGAGAGCCTGGGTGGCAAGAGAGCACGCAGGCACAGGGAAGAACAAAGATAAATCATCGCAAGCACTTCAACAGCAGCGCAGAGCACTCAAAGCCTCCACGGAAGGGGCCGCTGTCCCAGGGGCTGCTGCTGCCGAGATTCACCATCCATCCGCGCTTGCCAGTCCTGGGTTGATCTTCATTTCAGGGATGTTCCCGCTGGGTTTAGCAGGGGTAGCAGCTCCCATAGCCGAACCTTTGGCCATATCGTGAACTGAAGGGGTAGCCATAGCGGCCGGAGTAAAAGCTTGGGTAGCCATAGCAGTCCCCAGAGCCATAGAAGCCCCTATAGCCACCATACAGACCACCATAGCCGTAGCAGTCCCCAGAGCCATAAATGCCCCTATAGCCACCATACAGACCGCCATAGCCGTACCGCCTCTCTGGCCTCCACCACCTCTCTGG
>NW_009269401.1:0-1315 GCF_000687185.1 Egretta garzetta
GAGGAACTTATCCTACTCTGTGGGAGGATTTCAAAACTTCAGTGTTAATACAAGCAGTGTTAGTTAAGTAAAAGAATTTGGTGATATCAGATGACAGATACTATGGAATAAATAACTGCTTAAACGTTCACCCCTCTAAGTAAAGGAATCTTAAGTTACAAGTAACTGTAAGAACACCTTCCCTCAATGTAGACTCTTCAATGTCAATGAAAAATTGTTTCCTAATGTTCGTATCTCTCTTTTGCCGTCTTAATTCCAGCAGTGCCCATGGAAAATATCCATTGATGAAGAGCTTTTAAAATAGAAATGAAATCCTATAAAACACCAGCAGAAATAATTTCTCCCACTTTAACCTCTACGGTAAAAGGCAGTCCTTGCCTTTTAGAAGACCAGACCACTGAGGCATAAGTGGTGTAAGACTCAGGTATAACACTGAGATGAGGAATTCCCAAGATTGTAATCCACTGCATCCTTTTCCCTGCACGTGGAGTATCTGAATCTCTCTCTGTAATAAAAATTAACACCCTTCCATCATGATGCCAGTTCTGATCTTGGTGATGGAGATGTCATTCTCTCTGGTACTGGATGGACATTGATTAACTTTTACCTCCGGGCTGTGGTAACATGGCCTGGAGTCACTACACTGTTTAGTTGGGATCAGCATCCACGGGGTGCAGGCGCCCTCACCCTGTGTGTTAGCACATGGTGTGTGCTGGAGAGCAGCTCTACAGCTGATGCTGCAAACCAGTTCAGGAGTGAGCAGTGAGGAGAGGGGAGGGGGACAGGAGTGATAACAGTGTTTCCTGCCCCTCCTCTTGTGTCTGGGTGGAGAAGTGGGATGACCTAATCTGGTATGTTATGGCAGTAAAAGTGCCCTTGCTGAGACTTGAAAAGCTCCGATTTGAGGCGGGACAACTGAGAATCAGAGCAGCTTTGGAAAAGTCATGGTAAATAATCTCCCAGATTCAGTGAGATCCAGTGTGAAGATTTATGGCTGGGAACAGAAGGCAAATCTCTTCTTCAGAGAAAACCCTCCCGCCACGCCACCAGGCAGGTTCCTCCACCACTTGATGAATGTCTCCTGCCGGTTGTGAGTATCCTCAGCTCTTGCCAGTTTGGATAGATTATTGTAGATTCAATAAGTAAATATGACAGCAACAAAATGCAACTAAGTTGTTATATTTCCAAAACTGCATAAAAGCAGTTTAACTTCCGCTGCATTCAACTTTCCACTTCTAGTTTGATTCTTGTATTTTCTGCTTAAAGCATTTTATCTATGGTTTTTCCACTATATTGCTTTCATATCTTTCCTCCA
>NW_009269402.1:0-1320 GCF_000687185.1 Egretta garzetta
GCCTCCCTACCCTCAAGCAGATCAACACTCCCATGCTGCTCATAGGGTGTTTGTTACTGCCATGACCTGGTGAATGAGGAGCAGGTGAAAGTTTCATAAAGGCTGGGGCTCTCTGTCACCAGGTGTCTGTGAAATGAGGAAAATATCCCTATAGGAAGATTTCATTTACATTATCTTCCTACATACAAGCCTTGTGGGGCTTGTCTTCAGGGGCTCCAACTGAGGCTCCAGGGGTCCCCACCTGAAAGAAAAAGGAGGTAGAAGGTAGTTGATACCTCTTAAAAATAAAAAAAAATGCATCTGCTAAAGAAGAACCCTTGTTCCTTAGTCATACCATCAACCAGAGATGGTAGGAAGGTGATTTCACCACACTGGTGCAGGGCAGCTCTCTGATGAGAGGAGCAGAAGAGTTGAGTGGACACTCATATCAGTTTTTCCTCCAGCTTGGAATATGGATTTGAATGCAAATTCATTAGTTTTGAATTGTGCTTTTGAAGGGAATGTCCTGATTGTCCCCACATGCCATGCTTTGATTCACATGGCGAAGTGGCCTCTCAGTGACTGAACTAGATATTTTTTTCAGTTGAAACTAAGCCAATAATTTACACACAATGGATGCATTCCAGTCACTAATGGGTGTCTGATACCTGGGAATATACTACAGTTATAAGTTAAACTTCCCTGAGCTTATACAGTGCAGGTATCAGATCCTCAGCATCAGCTATTTTGCTTTACAGATATGCTTTTAGTACACTGCAGGAATTGCTAACGTAGACATCACCTTAAAAGGTCAGATCTTGGTAATGGGTGGTCCTGAATTCCCTATGGGATAGAGACAGAAAAAATGGAGATGTCTACTGCATCTGAGGCCTAAAAGAGAAGCATGGCCCTGCCTCCCAGACAGCTCCAGAAGGATGTAAATATTTTTCTGGCATCTTGTAGTGGAAAAGGGAGTGGAATGAAACGGACCAATGGGCAGGCCTGAAGGAAACTTAATTTATATTATAAGTTTCAGCATCTTTGGGAGTTTTTCTGGAAAAAAGGCAAAAGAAAAAGGAAAGGGTGAAGAAGAAGGAAAAGAAAAAAAAGGAAAAAAGCTTGCATGCCAAAAGACAGAGGAAATGTTATCTACCTGGCAATGCTGAAATGTCTGGGTCAGGTAACAAAGCCTAAATAAGTTTGGTGTGATTGTTCACCCCGAGCTAAAGTAGAAAATAAAGTCAGAGACCACAAAAGCATGGTGACAGAGCCTGCTGTGCTAGGTTGGATGAGAGCAATGAGCACTGGACTTCAGCTGGCATGGGCATGGGAAGATCCTAG
>NW_009269403.1:0-1322 GCF_000687185.1 Egretta garzetta
AAGATTGCTCAGAAAGTGAATATATTGACTTCTGTAGGTGCTTGACTCTGCAAGATGAATAAGTGACTAAGATTACCCAGCCTTCAAAGTGCTGGTTTTGAGTTGGTAGTAAACTTAGAAATCTAGGTAGAGAGAGTGATTATGTCTGGCCCACTGAATAAGAAAGGGGCCAGACATCAGTCCTGGGGCTTGGAGTCAAGAGGAATAGACTTAATGCATCCACATTACTATCTTCTACACACACTGCTTAGACATGTTTTCTTCTATAACAAATTTTTCTTCCAAGAGCTAGGTCAGAGTGGTGCAAAATAAAGATAGAGAGGGAGTTAAGAGTTAGTCAGCAAGTACAATCAAGCATCCAGTGATCAAGTTTGCTCCCCGGCTCTCTTTTACTTAGCAGTATAGGTGTGTGCATCCATGAGGAAGCTGAAGGCACCACAGGTTGTGCCAATGCTTTAAGTGGGAAAAAAAGAGACAAAACACAATTTCTTTGCATATACCTTCCCTATATCTCCAGATTTTTCTACCAGAAAATTAGATATTGGGGATAGCTGATTATTGATCTTTTTGTGGAAAGTGATGATTTAGGGGACCTCTTGGTTTCCTGCCCACTCCTAACTTACGTGAAGATATTATTTTAAATTTAAGCTAGACAACAAGGTTTCATTACTTAGTATTAAGCAGTGACCATGTGCTGGACATGGTATCTGGAGAAGCAAAAGAAGAAATCTACCACACTAATACTTAGGATCAACTTTGCAATAAACTAATAGAGAATTAAAAAAGAACTACTAACTAATAGGAAAAATGTTGAAAATTTCAGAACTTGAGTAATGCACAGAATGGCACAGGAAGAACACAAGCATTAGGGGGACATTGTTCCTTTCTCCTGGACTAAAGATTCTTGCCATACTTCATACGGTTGTATTCTTCCATTTCTCTATAGTTTTTCCCCCCAGATGGCAGGCTCAAAGGTCAGCTGGAGGCTAGTCACTTTCTAAACAGTACGTAAAGCAGCTTCTGTGCAACAGTATTTACTATGGTGAATTAAGGACATCTAATATTTTTCCTATACAATGATAGTATACATTAATTTGCTAAGCATCAATTAGTATTAATTTCAAATATATTCTAGAATAAAGACAAACTAAACATATTAAAATATGTTTAAGAAAGCAAGTCACATAACCCTAGTTTGGATAGGAAATTTCAAGCCTTCAGGTCATCAGGTCACCACAGGATTTTTAAATTCCATTTCTCACTTAGTAATTGGATTTTGACAACAGTGACTTACCTTCTCTCTTTTCTTGAGTTGTGGTTTT
>NW_009269404.1:0-1324 GCF_000687185.1 Egretta garzetta
CCACGCCAGCCGTTAACGTCAAGGCATAATCACAAGAGAACCCCTCCTGGTTCGCGTTGCAGCACAAAGTATTACTGACGGAGAGCTCAGCGCATCCCAAAGCGGGCACACGTCACCGCAGGTGATGGAGCAGCCAAAGTATGTCAAAACCTCTAAACCCCTCTGGGAGGGAGGGACGAGGAGCCCCGGAGCCGGGCACCCACCAGCCCAGAGACAGCCCCTCCATGCTTTTATGCTTTATCAATAAACCAGGGGGCTCGCGGCACCGGCTCGGCTCACTCTTGGGAGGCTGTTTAAATTTTAATTGGCACGTGCGTATACATTCATACCCAACCAGCTCCGGTCTGAGACGTTGCCATGGCATCTCCCAGGCCCAAAGCACCGGCATACGACGCTGGATTATTCATGCTCGGCCCTGCTGAGCGATAGCGGGGGATTCATAGCCGGGATGCACCAGCACGGGGAAAACCAGGCAGTTTTTTTACATTCATGAGGCTTTAAAGAATCAGTGAAAGTGCTGCTGTTCTGCCTAATTACCCGCTTCATTATCAGCAGGGGAAAGCAACGCTGCAACTCCAGCAATTTCTAAATTTCCCAGTTGCTGGGAAGGGAGGAAGGAGGAGCTCGGTGGGGCTGGTTGGCCAGGAGAGCCCCAGCGCCGGGTTGGGGACGAGACCCCGCAGCAGCTCAGCTATAGGGTCAGCACTTTCCCCGCTGCTCACGTATATATTACTCCCATACATCGCATCCTCCCGCGTGCAGGATCCTGGGGCCGTTTCCCAGCGGGCAGCAAGCCCGAGCCTTTCTCTCCTTAAGCAACCAGAAGAAAACGCTGCTGCAAAGAATAAACACAAAAATCAACATTATTTCCAGCATGGAGCAGTCAGCACATTATTTAATTAAAAAACTCTATTAAGATCAGTGTGATTTCCCAGGGGGAAAAAGATATTTAAATTACTTTGGCAGCTGCTGTAAGGCAGGGAGGCAGCACTGCCCCAGACCCCCAGCGCTCCCGAGAGCAGGAATATTTTTCATGCCCATTCCCCGCGCAGCCAGGGTACGGGGCCACCTTCACCGCGCTGAGTCCTCCCGGGGGCTGCACGCGCTGATCATTTATCGCCTAATTACTTGGACATATTTAAATGAGGAGCCTTTGCACCCTCTCCCTAAGTTTTTTGGGGGGGTTCTAGGATTTGCAGGAATACGTTACCGGGCGTTGCTAAAGAGCTAGAAAATGCCAAGTGTCATTGTGATTTAAGCTTACCTGCAGGCATTGCCTAGAAGAGGAGGTTTTTCCCCCATTTTCCTTACAAGGCACCTGGAG
>NW_009269405.1:0-1322 GCF_000687185.1 Egretta garzetta
AAAAAAAAAAGATTGGTTTGTTGGGGTTTTTTTGGTGGAGGCATTAGTATGGAAATTAAACACAGGAAATATCTGAGGCCAGGCTTTCCGCAAAGGCCGTAATACAAAGGTCCTGAACCCTTAACAAATTGTCTACCTGGTGCATCTCTGTTTTTGGAAAAGGAATGCATAAAAGGCCACCTCTTTTCTGACAAATCTAGTCTCAGTGATGTTTTTACATGGTGATTAAGAAAACCTCCACATCAGACCTTGTATTTGGGATGAATCTCTTCCATGACACAGGTTAACAAATACCAATCACAGCTGGTTTTAGCTGTAATTCTGCTTCCCCCCAAGCCCCACAAAAACCCAGTTAGGATTCCTTCATGTTTTCACTGTCAGCTTTGCTTACCTGAAATAAGCAAAAACAAGCTTTTCCTTCCATTTTTTTTGTCTTGCTGGACAAACACCTTCCTGTCTTAGTGGTTGGCATTGGTATCTCTTGGAAGCTCATCAAAGGTAAGGTCGAAGACATGTGGGTGCCCTCTGCAAGTATTAATCCAAAGACATGTTCCTATTCTAGAAGTCTACATAGAGCAGTAGCCAGGCTTTGACAGTAACAGTGGCCAAGATTGCCAGGCTTTGCACACCTGAGCAAAAGCTTGAGGCAGCCTGGACAAGTTTTAGCAAACAACATATTTAGCACCTGAGTAAAATACAGTCAGGAAGACCCTTCATACTGGGATAGTAGTTAAGTTAGCAATCATACAGAAGGTGCACGTTGTAAAAGAGAAAACTAGACTTTAATTTGACTGACTGCTTAAAATGAAAGACCTTTGAGGGAACACAGAGGGATGGAAGATCCGCCACTCAAAAGCAAGTGCCGAGAGTGAAGTGTCAGATGCGTATCAGATGGCATGAGCTCGCTTGCACAGGTGCTGCTTGTGTTGCTACCAATGGATACCGTGAAGGAGCTGCTAGAAAATGGGCAGAGCACATCCTCAGACAAGCAGAGGAGTTTCTCATCTCCTCATCCTCACTTAGCTGCTCCATTTTCTGTACTGCTGTGGCCAATGCACACCGAAAACGAACAAGGTAAAGGCATCAGGTGTGTTTTCAAATGTCAGAAGAGTCAAAAGAGCCCCTAAACAACTATTCTTGAAAAGCAGCATGAATCATTACCTCTTGAGTGTTGCCTAAAAGACAGAGAGACTTGAAACAAATATAAATTGCCCTTTTGACACAGCATTCAGGAGGCACAAGGGAAACGGAAATGTTAAACAAATCGGTAACACAAGAAAACTCCACTACTGTCTTGATCTTGTGTGTGTGTGTGTGTGTGT
>NW_009269406.1:0-1330 GCF_000687185.1 Egretta garzetta
GGCAGAGTAGTGCAGACATACCTAAGTTAGAAACTCTTAAGGTTAGCTACTGCTGCAGCAGTTTTACCACTGCAGCATAAAACTCAGTGTTGAAGTAACCACTCTGCTACTCATTCAGCTTCTCCAAGCCGTTCTGCAGCACATTCTGCACTCCACGATGTGGGTACAACACACAGGTATTATCTGCTCCGTTGCAAACTAAGCCCTCCTGAGCCAGCTGGAGACACCACTACCCTGCAGTGCCTGTGGGAGTGAATGGAAATCCTCTGTGATTAACAGTTCCTGTCTCTGTTCTGCCTCTGTATGAGAAGGATACTGAGGATTGTTGCTTACCTTTGTAGTGCTTTAAGGATAATAACATAAGCAATTTTCTACTCATCAATTACATTATGCTTTAGGAAATCAGCTGGTGCACAGAGAATCTGATTATGCAGAACAGGAAACAGTGTCTACCCACAAATCGGAAATAAAAATCTTGACCTTATCTTCTTGCTTCCACGAAGGCCATCTGGTGGTCAATTGGGCATTGGTTATGCAAGTCATGATGTGCACACACTACAGAGAGGCTTTACAGAAGAGCGCAGCACTGCAGCAGAGCTCCTCCAACCCCTGCTTCACAGCTGCCAAAAGAGTGGAGCTGAAGTCTCAGGTGGACTCTGGCAGTATTTCCAAACCGACAATATTTGCTCAGTGCCCTTGCACACATACATGTGTACTTCTGCTAGCCATTTTCCAAAATTATCCATTGTATTACTTTAAAAATCTGTACTTCAACGGAGACCAAAATACTGCCTGCAGTCATTAGAAGGACTGCAAGCAGAAAGAGAAGGGACAGGGATTTGCTCCTACGCTGACCCTGGCATACATAATGCTTGGTGAAGAGAGGGGACTGTCCAAATTAAAAGGAGAAAATATATATGTATATATATTTTAAGAATATAATTGAAATAACCTGTGTGCTAGAATTCTGAGCGATCCCAGTTTCCACTCAATTTTTTTCCTGTTGCAACCAGCCATTCACATGCAAATTTGCATGTGCAATTTGCAAACAGCACTAAAATATCAGAGAAATTTTGAGACTCTTTAGTAATGTATAAAAAAATCAGGCTGCTGTTTTCAGTCTGAAAAAAACAGCAAACCACCCTACACTAGGAATTTGGATTGCATGAGGCACGTGCTGGCTACTTTTGAACTACTGCACATTTCAGTGTAGAAACCCCGTCAGCACTTTACAGTTGTCAGTGGGATGCCTGGCTAAGAATTTTTTCCTAAATTAGATGGCTCTCTCTCTCATGTGACTATGTGGCAATCAACTACTTTGCTCGTGGCT
>NW_009269407.1:0-1331 GCF_000687185.1 Egretta garzetta
GAAGAAACAGGAAGAAATGCAATGACAAGCAGTAGGCCAAGGAGCAGCAATCTGGAGCTGAGGTTTGGAAAGGGATGACTACTGTGCTTCAAAGAGACAGTAAGGCAGTTTCAAGGCACAGTGTTGGTAGAGAACAAAGCTCCTGTGCAAATAAACAAGTGCTGACATTAGTGAATGAAGAGAGTGATTGTAAAAAAAAAAAACCCAAACAAAAACCAAACAAACCCCGAAACAAATTCCTAACAGCCTCATTCTCGCTAAGAACGTGGCAAGAGCTCTCCTTCTCTCTCACAGCACTTCTGCACAACATCCGGATGGGCGATCGCATACACCCATAATGACAATTTGAAGATGGGCACAAAAACAGCAAGAAAAGAGGAGTCGTAAATGGCAGATCTGAAAGATGCTTTCAGCATCCAATGGAGTAGTTTTTCCCACAAACCACTTGCCAACATCCTGACACACAAACACCTCTATATTTATACAGTATGTGATTTATATCTTGCCAATTGCAATATACATCTCTTTAGGGATGGCTTCTATCCATACTGGCACCAGCAAACACCTCGCAATATTTCTGCTCTTCAGAGATTAAAAAGAAAATAACTATGTGATGTGTCAAAGAGAGGTAACAGAAGCTGGATATATGTCAACAGAAGCCTTTTAACACTAAAATACAGACAAGGTACCTGATATGCAGATCATTCTGAAATTCATCACTTTTGAAGATAAAGCATGCAATTAGAAGGTTTTTCTTCTCTTTACGGGATGATTTATAACACCACTTCCCTTAATAAGACGTTGTGTAAACACTTTTTCTTCTTACGGGATTTTACAGCTAAACCACTATGCGATTAATGCACACCTATCATTTTTCTGTTTCCTTTCTCAGGTTACTGACCCAACTGCTGTGTGGCAAATCCTGCGTGGCAATGCAGAGACAGGGGCAGTCTGTGCCCACCGCAACATCATCCAGGTGCACAGAGCTTCACACATGTCTAAGAAAAGGAAATATTCTCCCCATTTCACAGGGGATGAGAGATGGTCAGGATTTTTCTTGCTTTTCTTGGAAAATGCCAACTCATCAAAATCTAAACTATTTTTACGAAGCGTCTTTGAGAGTCTCCTGATTTGGGGCAGACGTTTTAAAAAGCTAGAAGTTGTTACTTTAATTGATTAAATGAAATCTCACCATCCCTTTGCTGACTGTATTCAAAAGGAAAACACATACAGAAAGTTAAGTTACCCAGAAAAACACATACTGTGTTTGACTCGAATGCTATTTAGAGTAGCGTGCCCCACATTATTTAAACGCAATCCTTCCTTTTGAA
>NW_009269408.1:0-1328 GCF_000687185.1 Egretta garzetta
CGTCCTGCAGGGAAAGCAAACCCTGCGTGTGCAGCAATGGGCCACTGAAGAATAGGGACCTGAAAGGACACCCCACTGTCAGCTTGCCAGAGCTTCAGAGCTAATGTGGAGTTTCAGATGCTGGGGTTGAAGAGATCGTGGCAGCACTGTCTCTGTTCTCTTGGCTACTGTTTGCATAGAAATCTGACTTAATTTGAAAAGTCCATTAATGTAACGAGCACCCACGGCTGTGCTAGAGCAACCCCTGTGCGATGCAGAGGAGGTGAGGAGAATACCAGCATTTGAGTGAAAATCAGTATCTTAGAAAGCTACGTGTTCCAGCCAGCACTACTCTTCCAGCTTCACTGGGTGTGTGTGAAACAACACCCAGAGCACACAGGATCGGGGCAAGGCCCCATGGGCTGGAGCCTGCCTTCACCGCGCGTCTCTGCCCACGGAGGCGGCACGCAGCAAGCCTGCTGACGGTGTGGGGGCTGCTCTCTCACGGCATCAAGAGACCATTGCTTACAACGATCCTGCTCAAGGGCCGGCTGTGCTGACTTCGGTCCCAGACAGAGCTTCAGCCTGGAGAGCAGGCGGTGGAGGCAGAGGGAGCAGGGTCAGCCCCGGCGGTGCCAAGGCTTGCGCTCGTGTGTCCCCTGGGAGGGGGGACAGAGCGGCAGGTCCCTAATCTCCACGCCTCTCTGCCCGGCCTCTGCTGGGTCGGCTCAGCAGCCACCGCCCATGCCATTAACCTCATGTAGGAACACCCACCCCTGGGGTCCCCAGTGGGAAAGCTTGGCCGAGGAGCTGTGGGCAGCAGCACCTCGCAGGCACAGGGTATGGCACTGCTCAGCGTGCCTTGAGACCCCTTCTCTCTCAGTCTAGTCCGGCACCCCCTAAAAGTAACGCCTGCAACCGTGCAGGGCCCGGGACCTGTTACTGAGTTCCCCGCAGATGGGCAGGGACAGCAGGAGGAGCAGCTCGTGGCTCTGCGGAGGATTCGGCTCCTCGGGAAGGTGTCGTGGAAGGTTGGGCACCGTCATTTCAGTGATGGCGTATTTAGTGATCTCTCTCCTTCCTCTTTTCAGGTGATATTAGTCCCCCTGCCTGTGTCCCCAAGGCCTTATCAGGTGAGTACAGCGTTTCAGAGCTGCATTTCTAGAGTCTGAATCTACTTCTTTGGAGCTCACCATCCTCTGGTTCAAAGCAGATAGCAGCACCTTTTCCCATCCTTATGAGAGTTTCTAGACAAAAAGCCTTGAAAGCTGCAACCTCAGACTTTATCCCCAGGTTGCTGGCAGCGGGCTCTGTGCCGAGCTTGGCGGGTACAGCAGCACAGTGCAGGG
>NW_009269409.1:0-1333 GCF_000687185.1 Egretta garzetta
TCCCCCCCTTCCAAAACAAACAAAATATTTTCAGTGGCCATCAGATAGAAGTTTGACCCTAATTACATGCTTTGTCTATTCATGCCGTGCAGTAGGGGTCCAGAGAGTGATAGTTTGCAACTGAATGCACTTTAACATAGCATCAGGTGCTGGCAGAAATATGCAGCGTGTGTGTTGAGAGGTATAATGAGAGTTATGTGCTCTTCTAAGCTACAATTTGTATACGCAAAGCGAGGTGGGATTTTTTTCTATAGCGATTAGTGGTTCTGGGACAAGCCCAGAAATCCTTACTCAGCTGTAACTCCTAACGCTCGCTCATTGTTCATATATTCGTAATATAAATGGGACTTTTGCAATAGTTGAGTTTCCAAAGACCATCCCATTTCTTGCACCACTGCGGGTTTCAGTAGTCTCTGGGGCAAATCTGTAGCGCTCAACACCGCAGTTTTACTCGTCGTCTCTTGCTCCAGAATCAGGATGCAGAATCTTGGGGGGAAGGGGAGGTCCCTTGGAGCAGCTGCCCAGCTCTCTTTGCTTTTTAAGTCACCATGCCCTTGCTTGCACCCCCGGGCATTTCTCTGGGGAGGTGGGGAAGCCAGATGGCTTCTACTGCTCATAGCAAAATCCTGGTCGATGGCTGGGTACCTTCAGCCTCCAAAGCCCCCAGCAAAGCACCTGGAAAGGGCTCTGCCCAGCCCAGGCTCCGCTCAGCGGGACCCACGGCAGAAATGGCAAAGCATCCAGTGCAGTGGTGGTTCCCTTGGGGTCAACTGAAGGAACGTCTTAGTAAATATGATCATAATTGGTAGCAGTGAGGATATTAATTTGGCTATGGTTTTATTTATGTCTGTGTGCACCCAAGTGGGGTCAGTCGGTGGTTTGAATCTGGAAGGTGCTACAGGTTGGTGCTGGTGTGGAAGTGCCCACACAGAGAGGCAAATCACTCAGCAGAAATAATTTTTACTCTTCCCTGGGTGTTATGGCCCTGTTGCACTGTCTTAGCACTCATGCCCCAGCTTCTTCTACTAAGCTCAGTATGCCACACTAAGGTCCTGTCCTTCCCAAAATCGGTGCCTCTTCTGAAACCCAAATTAAAAATAATAACATTAATGTTGTTTCGTTTCCTTTTGGTGGTTGTTTGTTTGTTTGTTTATTTCCTTGTTTTGAATTCAGTGTCTGACTTTGGTTTCCCTGATGTATAGGAAAATTTTGTGGTAGTTCTGCAGAGACATTACTTCTAGGCAGCAACCTAAAACAAAACAAGAGGGAGAGAGAAAAAGGAGGGGATTGTCTCTTAGTTACAGAACAGCTAGTTTGTTTGTATTGAAAATGA
>NW_009269410.1:0-1334 GCF_000687185.1 Egretta garzetta
TTTGTCATTGATTGCACGAACTGACTGGTTTGGGCTTTTCTGAAGTGACTTCCATGCGGTGCAAAGTCATCACCCGGGAGGTAGGCTGCTTGGTTTTTTTATTTTTAAATACATACATTTATTAAGAATACACAAACCAAAAATAAATGCTGGGCCAGAAGCGGTCTCAGCGGGTTGAATGCAACTAAAGGGTCATGTTAAATTCAAAACAAATAGCATAATATTTTGCGTAAGATGGTAAATAATCACCAACGCGCCGCAGAAATCCTTTTCTCTGGAGGTGCGTTGCTACAGAACAAGAACGATGCTCTGCTACTTATTTTCAAGTCGAACGCTAAGGTGGCGTTCTCGGGCTGTAGAGAGACGCTTCAGGTCACTGGATTTTCGGATCCGTGATTGTCATTGACTTTTGGGATGGCGGGAAAGTATTCACGTCTGGAAGTTGCTCAGTAAGATTTTGCTCACTGGAGCCTCTAGCACTATTTTATAGCCAAAACAGATTTAGTGTCGTTATTCACTAATTATAACCACGATAATCCATAAGCATTAACTCGCCTTCATTCTTCGCGGGGGGAACTCTTCCTCGTCGCGCAGGTAGGCAGCAGGCGTTTCATCCAGCTTGGTAAGGCGTCTGCTGCGGGGGGGAGGCCCGGCGCGGGGCCGGCGAGGGTCTCGCTCTCCCACCGACTGCGCATGAAGCCCAGGAACGTGGGGTGGGTGACATCACCTCTATTTAAACTTATGTCAGGTAAATTCGTGGTGGGTGGTAACAGAGTCCAGGCCAAAATCCCCCAATTAATCCATGTATGCAAGCTATCCCATAACTTTTCCTTTTAGAAATGTAAATGTTATATAATATAAATCTATAAATGGTATATAATGAGAGACTGGCCCTTACAGAGCCACCAGTCGAAGACGTTGGTTAAAGCACGAGCACTGAAGCCTCCTGCTGCCGTTAGATCTTCTGGGCCCTTACCAGGGTGGGAGGCAAAGCCCTTTTTGGAAAATCGATCTTCTGTCCTTCCCACCCAGAGGGCTCCAGTTGAACAGGCCCATGAATGCGAGGGGAAAATGTCAGTCTCCCTCCAGTACTGTTCCCATTTTTAGGGGATGTTTGGCAGTGCCTGGGTGTTCTGCACGCCTGTCCGCGTGTTCCTGGTGGCTCCAGTCTTGGAAGCGTGGAGAATTCCCTCTGCAGACAGAAACTCTTCACCAGCACTGAGCTACAGACGATACAGGTTGGACACATGGCTGTACGTTTGATGTGTAAGTCATGAAAACTTTGGCTCCTGTAAAGCAACCTGCTGAAGCCAGTATCACTGCTGTTACTGATG
>NW_009269411.1:0-1335 GCF_000687185.1 Egretta garzetta
TGAGGTCCCTTCCAACCTGGTATTCTATGATTGTATGATGGCACAAGCTATGAAAATGACCAGAGTGGTTTGAGCAGTCTATTGACGACGCGCGAGAGAGAAAAGGTTGTTCAAAAGCTGGCACCATCCTAAGTCCAGAGAACCAACTGGATTTCCAGCTGATTTTTAGAGGTACCCTGAACTAGTATTAAAAAAAAAAAAAAGTTTGTAATCTAAAAGAGAAGTTAGGTCAGAGATGTGGAGGCTTTCACCCTATATTTTTTACAGGGTGTATTTTACAGCCTTAAGTGTTGTAATCCTGTAATGTGAATTTTCATAGAACAAAAACATCTAAAGGTAATGAACACAAATAATCCCTTAGAGCTAGGGAGAGGGGAGCTTATGAAATCAGAGTAGACAGCACTACAAATATAATTCAGTCACACATCTTCTTTAAATACATTGGCTCTGCACAGGACTACAGGTAGGATTGAATGATCTTCCCTGTTTTGCTATATTTAAAAACAAGCTTCAAATCACATTTTCTCAGTAGAGAGAGCTTTCATATAATACATGACTGTTATCAGCAATAACAATTGAACTAATGCCTTCTTTATTGCACTCAGCCAGTGGGGCCAGACAATAAAGTAATCTGTCTCCCATTTAATTTAATTTTGCCATGGGAATCATTGGTGCTACTTGGCAAAATCCCTGCAGAGAAGGAATATATACTGTTGAAAAAAATGAAACAAAATCCCCACACACTGATGCTATCTTGATAATGCCTAAAAGTCCATCTATGTGCCAACTTTCATTTCCTGATCAAATCAGAATATGCAAACATTACCTATAAAAATGTCTGGAAACACTTTGATAGAAACATTTTGAGTTTTGCCTGGGAAAACCACTCAGTCACTCACAACACTAAGGAAATTTATTAATGGACTTTTCGTATGCATCCAGTCATAAAGTGATTTTCTTCACTATAGGTGGTTGTACTTCCATTGAGCTTCAAAACAGAAAATGATTTAGCTACTCCATCTGAGGTATGGCAGATGTTCCCATATGTTAAATGGGTCCCAGTGCTCTCCAGAGAGAGTACTTTACTCAGTACAAGCTGGGGTATATTACAACAGCTTAAACCACTCTTATTTATATGTTGATGTCCCTGTGGCACAACCAAAACTTCAAGTTCATGGACAAATGGGCTTCTCAATGTGTGTGCACTCCGTAAGGCCTTGAGCCATCCCGCTGCCTTTGGGTGTCGAGCCCCTGGATCTGGAAGTGCTGCACTAGAGTCAGCATGTTCCCATCTGACCGTGTGGGACAGGGTACAAGCAGGAGGCTGCTATTTTG
>NW_009269412.1:0-1336 GCF_000687185.1 Egretta garzetta
CTTGGATAATTTTCAATTAGCTGCTCGAAAATGCTTTGAAGATCAACCTAGCCAGATTTTCTGAGCTTTCTTATTTGTTCCAGCTTATCTGTGCAGATACAATTGGCTGCAGCTGTCTTAGACCATCTTTAAAAAGTGGCAGTGCCAATGCACGAAGTAGATTTAACGGGGCCAGAGCAAAGATTAGCCAGACAAAAGGTTCTTTTATGGTGTAATACCTAACTCCCACTCCCTAATGTCACTCTTGCTTTAATATCTTTTTTCCTACCCCAAAGTCTGATCAACAACGAGAAGGTTTTCATGCTGGCACCATACTGTGCTCTCCAGCCACCATTACTGCCCATGGAGCCGGGTGGCTCCGTGGCCCTTCCAACGCAGATGCACCACCAGCACCTTCCCAATATCGAGCCCTGCCCACAGCATGGTGTTATTTTCCTTCATTTGGATTCTTACAACCTATTTAAAGACGTTTAATGTTCAGGATAAGGGTTCTGCATGAGCCATTAGTCAGCTTTCCCAATGATTACCGGTTAGTTCCTATAGAGTCCCTTCCTTGTTTCCATGCAGAAGATGCAGATTCAGGCAAACCCTCTACAATGTAAGAAATGAAATAAAATGAGCGAAACCCAAAGGAAGAATGTGAGGCACAATTCTTTGCTGCTTCTGAAGACAGAAGCAATAAAAATGCAAAAAAATGCCACAGCCTATGTTACACAACGCAAGGATAAATGTAACAGAACAATGCTGACATCTACCACGGTTTACAGGAACTTATTCTTCTTCATCCTCCTGGTTTCATTAGTATGAAAGTAAAAACAAAAAGGCCAAACCAGAGGAAACGATATGATGCAACTTTGTTGCCACACCATAAAAAGAAGGATTTGGCGCAAATAATATGAGGCCCTTCTGTTGTAGGTGGTGTGTTAGCATTGCACAGAATGACTGCATCCGCCTTGCAGTCAGAGGGCACCAGTCATTGCTGGAGCAGCAAAGCCTCCAAAAGGCTTTCCAGAGGCTTCCCTCTTACATCGCGGCTGGGTAACAGCCTTTTCATTGAGACATCTCCTTCATCTGGCTTTTTTTTTTTTCCACTGAATGACCAACTCATGTATTACACCACTGCTCTTGCAGAGTATCGGGAATCTATTTTTGGCTTGACTGTAAGAGCAAAAGCAGAAACACAATCGTGCTTGGAGCCAGAACTATTTATACCCGAACTCAAACCACAACCCCCCCCCTTTCTACTGTCACCCATTCAAAAAAACCGAGAGCAATTTGCATATTTCCACAACTGCTTTTTCCCCTTAAAACGCCCGCCGTGCCTGTGTACTGCAGA
>NW_009269413.1:0-1326 GCF_000687185.1 Egretta garzetta
CCCAGTAACTTGCTCTCCCTTTGTGTCTGCAGAACATCACAGAAAAGCGGCAGGCAGAGCTGCAGGGAACTCGGAGCCAGATCGAGGCAGTGGAGAAGAGGCACAAGGAAGAAATCAAGACCATCCATGAGGAAATGAGTCGCCTTGTTCAGCAGCGGGATGCTCTGCAGAAGCAGGTGACTGAAACAGCAAGAGCTACTGCAGCATCAGCCAGGAGGTCTCTGCCCTTCTTGCCTCTCCATTGCAGAGCAGGCTGCTGGGGTGATCCCTCTGGCTGCCGTCCTCCTGTGGCCCCCATCTCAGCGGGGCTGAAGGAGACTTACTGGCCAGCTGAACCTCAGCTGCTGCTCTGGGCAGATGGGCCCGTCCTTTTGCCCCTTGGCCAGCAATCATGAGAATGGATTTCTGCTGGCCTGTTACTGCTAGCCTTGTTTTTTAAGGTGGTTTTTCAGATGAACATGGTGACCCGCTTAGATTTTTAAACAAGTTGGCTGTGTCCATTGTGAATCTGGTACTCTCATGAGAGGGTGAAGTTTAAAGTTGCCCTTTCCCTTTCCTCACAGTATAGGATATGGCTGACAGTGACCAGCCATAGTCTTTGACTGCTTTGTTATGTTCTACTTGAGGTGGAAGAGTTGACGTCTCAGCTGGCAGCCTCCGAAGAGTCTCTAAAGAAGGAGGCTGTGACTCTACATCAAGAGGTGGCGTCTTTGGAAAGGAAACTGGAGAGCACGGAGAAGCAAAGAAAGGACGTCCTGGTGAGGCTGGCCGATGCCGTGAAGGGCCATTTCTTCCACAGTGTTTGGCCTTCTGTTCATAATTCTAAGGGGCAACTTGGTTTCTGGCTTAACTTTTGCAATTACATTCTTCTTCTGCAGTAGGAAAAGGTGCCGTAGCCATATAAAACTCCGCTATGATTCAGGGTGCTGCTTTTCCTCAATTCTGGTGATTTCTGCCCTTGAAGCTTTAGTCAAAGTCATTTCCATTGCATGGTTTGGGCAATTACTTGTGTCCAAATCCAGATGTCGATTTCTAGAGATCTGGATCTGGAAAAAGGGGTGAGAAGACAGAGTTTGCCAATAACAGAAAGCTGTCTGACATTGCCCATCTGAGAGCAGGCAGTGGGGAAGGAACAGAGACAACTGAGAAACAGAAGTGGTGATCTGGCTAAAAATGTGTGCCTGCAAAGGGAAAGCTAGTCCTGGTTGGAAGCCCAGAATGACAGCCTGGGATCTGACTGTCACTCCTTCAAGAGGGGACAGCGGGGCTCTAGAGGATGGTACCATGAAAATTTTACGCAGTAGAGGTCCAAAAAAGAAAAAAAAA
>NW_009269414.1:0-1338 GCF_000687185.1 Egretta garzetta
TATGATAGGCATTCAGAACAGTGTCCTGGTAGTGATCCAGCACCTGTAGGCTGGCCCCTGGCAGAAAGTAACACAAATAAAGAATCATTTGTATAAGGGAGATGGTAGGAAATTTCCTGAAACTACATGGGAAGAGGGCACTTGTCAAAGCCAAGGCTTCTAAAAGCAAGTAATTAACAGGAAAGCTATTGTATGGCCTGATGAAGATTTGCAGAGGGACAGTGTAGACAACAGACAGATTGAGGTCTGCTAGGTGAAGGGTGCTCAGAGCCTGTCCCCAGGTGACATTTCCAAGGTGGTCCCTTAGCATGACAGAAACTCTAAAGCAGCTGTGACTTACCTTCCTGTTGGGAAGCGATGGAGGAAGATTAAAAAGTTTTAAGAGTTACCTGCTTGCCAAAAAGCAACCGACCTAAAGCACTTTCAAGAGGACTGACCAAAATTTGAAGATTCAGTTGGAGCTCAGGGAATGGTTTCAGAGAGAGAAGAACAGATGAGGGTGCTTCAGGATCCACTCTTTAACTTAATTCCAGTGCATAAGAGAATAAAAGTTTGTCTTCATTTCTACATGCATTCCTGAAAGGCTAATCCAAAAGAAATGTATTCTGAAATTTTTCTGTCTCTCCTTATCTGCCTAAAATGTCAGGGGAGGGGAGACTTGTTCATTCACCTCAGCTGGCAATGCATGGTCTGACAGCAGAAAGCAAATCTGTTAATCAGATGGAATCTTCATGATGGGTCCAATGCTCAGTTCTAAAAAGCCCACACCGTCGCAAACCTGTGGTTTTCTGAGTTGCAGCAGAACAATCTGCCCTGGACCAAGACAACTGATTCCTAAAGCTATATCACTTCTACCACTGGAAAAATAACCTAGCTGCTGTGATTGATGCCTTCATGGTGTCATTGCATTGTTAAGTGAAATTAGAGGGAGGCGATGACAAGGTGAGTTGGTAGCTCAAATGCTGGCCAGCATTGCCTGGGCTTGAACAACTCCCTCTTGCTTCGGTTATAAAAGCTTTATGAATACTGTAGCTTACAGTACAGAAATCCAACATGGTTCAACATGTTCACTAAGTCAAGATGGCAGTACTGCCTCCAAAGTCAATAATGGGGGCAATTTCAGGGAGCCTTGCATGGGTTTCCTCCCTGTTTCCTCTTCACTCAAAATGTTCTGTTTCCAATTTTGTTCCTGGAAATGCTGCAAGGCCATCTCTTTACAGAGTGCTGGACCACAGGTGTTTCTCCCTTCCACGGACCCCGGAGCTCCGCTGCGTGTAACTGCATATGTAAGCCTCGCTGTCGGTAACTCTTACTCAGGCACTTTGGCATTTATTTTTT
>NW_009269415.1:0-1338 GCF_000687185.1 Egretta garzetta
AAAAAAAAAAAAAAACCCTTTGCTTTCGTTTTTCCCTGGTAAAGTTAAACTTAGCTCAATTTATCTTCTTCAAAATGTTTTACACTTTATTTTGGCTTCAGCCTTCATTAAATTTACAGGAACTGACAGGTAGCTCTGAGCGACCTAAAACGGTACTTCTAAGGAAATAACCAATTCATCTAGAATGTTTTCTCGGTTTTGTCCCACATTATTTTGCTTGCTCTGAATCATGATGTAGCCTCCTCCCAGACAAACTCATTAAAATTCCCTTGGAATTGTGCTTGTGTTTAAAAGGGCTCTTGATTACTACTTTGTGTCAAAGAGAGGAGGATGCAAGTGTGCCACATGAACAAAGTGTTCAGCTGGGAAGATAAACTGATGATTAGGCTGTGCAGCCAGAACTGGTCTTAACTGCACATGTATGCTTTAAGGGTTTTGAGAACTGAGCTCTAGATAAATACTTTTTTTCCCTTCATTGTTTTTCATACCAGAAGGACTTGAATCTTGTCTTTTGCCAGCATAATTTCAGCATAACTACACAGAAATCACTAGATGAGAGTAAATACAGACCTCCACCTCTGCATAATCTTAAAAACAGCTGTTACATGATCTTCAATTTCTCACCTCTCTTAGAGTGCAGGTGTCAGTGCTATAAGGCTCAAATAACTTCTTATACACTATATTCCAGGTCAACTCTTCAAAAGAAAGCAGCAGCATTTAATCATCAAAGTTATGCGGTCATCAAAAGATTAGTGTAAGTTCCTGTTCAGGGTTTTTAGAGATTACCTCATGATTAGCAAGCTGGTAGGTACTAGTGAACATGAGTCTCTGGAATACCCTTTTATAAAAACACAGTCACTATTGTCACTAGATGAGCAATGAGCATGTCGTCTTGTTGCAGCAGCTTTAACTAGAATGTTTCTTGAAAACCACTTTGATTGTGATGTTTTGGAAAATGATCACCTACCAGCTGTGAACTTTAAAAGGCTGAGAACACAGAGGGGAAATATTTTGCATAAGAGCATGTTTACTCCTAGTAACACCTGGCTTGTTGGATAAACGTAAGCTTATTCACACTCTTATAGAAATGTTGCAGTAAAACTGTGATCCTCTTAGTGGTGAGCTCAAACTGTAGCATAAGTACATTCAGAGACCTGCTTGGGAAAGAGCAAAATGCATGGCTAGATACTGGATGCAGCATAAAAGAATCTGAAACATTTAGGGTACAAAAATTTGTTTCAGAATGGGCTTTTGTAGACAGTTTTGCAACACTGGGAACACCAGTGATTTCAGGTGCTTAATTTCAGTGGAATAGTAGAAAAAAACCAAACCAAAAAA
>NW_009269416.1:0-1340 GCF_000687185.1 Egretta garzetta
TGCATTGACATGTATCCCTCCCATGCTCAACTGCTAATCAGAGTTTAATGCGACAATCTTGAAGCCAAATATCTAAAATTCCACAGAGTGATACCCATTTAACTTTAATTCTTCATTTTCTGTTAGATGTTTATCTCCAAGAGATATTGATATGTTTTGGGGGACTACTATTGTATTCTTAACTATTTAACCAAAAAACAAACAAACAAAAAAGCCCCCCAAACCTCCCCCCCAAAACCAGTAATCATTACAGAGCAAGAATGTAACGTTCTGGAAAATATGCTTCTTCAACAGTTTTTTTCCAGTCTGTATTAGTAGTTCCTTGACCATTATAATGCTGCATGACAAAGTCCGTTTGGCAATGTTTCCTGCATTTAACTTAAAGGAAGGTAAAAGCTGGTAAGACGAATGCACTGCTGAATAAGAGAAGTGCAGGGTTCCTGGGGTAAATTTAGTATTATTGTTTATCTTGAAATGGAGCTCAAGATCTCCACTTCTATGACTCCTTCAAGGATGTCAGTTCTATCTTAGATGCTTGAGCTACTCGTTGCAGGAGTTGTTGTTCACCATATGGTTGCTCTGTCCTTAGACCCTTCCCAAGCTAGACACTGTTGGCTCCACTTAGAGAAAGGATAAATGGGTACCTGGTCCACCCCAGAGTGTTAATTCTCATGTTTATTTACTATTATTTAATGAATCTCACCAGCACTTAAGTCTCCATGAAATGGTAATCCTTGAAGGCCTGAAGCAGAAACACACACATTTCTGCATCTGGACATGGCTTTTTGGATTCAGCCTGAATGCTAAAGCATGTTAGCAGGTTGTCAATTAAGTGAAAAATACCCAGCGTCTGGAAGTGCACAAAGTAGGAGGAAGCAGACCATCTGTATATTTTATGTTTCTTGAAAAACTGATGACTGGGCAGTATTTTTCCAGTATACATAATAGATTTAATATTTTTCCTCCTTCTGAAATAACTTAATTCAGTAGAGCTTTCAACTTAACAACTGAGAGCTCACAGCTTATCTAATGAGAAAACATCAGGCAGCATATAAATGTATGTGAGCCTTAAATTAAATAAATCTGAAATTTTGCAGTTTTAAAAAGTTATATGAAACAACAAGATCCGTGTTCACCACCAAATCTAATACAAGTAAGTGAATATTCAGAATTGGAAGCAAAATGGGAAAAAGTAATATCTTGATTCAATGTCAGAAATTTTCTAAGTAATTTTCATAGTTGTGTAATAGAAATTTTTCAGTTAGATTAATGAATGTTTGTTTTTTATTGGGGGGGTTAGAAAGTTAGTAATTCTCAAGAATCTTCTTTTTTTTTTTTTT
>NW_009269417.1:0-1340 GCF_000687185.1 Egretta garzetta
AAAAAAATAAAGCTGGGATTTACCGGGTCACTCGTGTCTGCTGGGCCTCCTGATGTATTCAAGTGCTCAATGATGTCCTTCAAATCTTGTGCCATACGCTTCAACTGAGCATCTATGTTTTCAGCCAGTTTATAGCTGCAAAATACACAGGAACCAAGGTCAGAATATTTAAAGTGGACTTCAGAAGACCTCCTCCCAGTCACACCAACTTCAGGCAATCAGAATTAGCTGCCATGCCTTCCAACCAAGACTGGCAGAGACGTGGGAGCAGCATCACGAGAGGCATTCTGTCACACAGAGGAAGTAACTCCTGACCTTTCTGTCCTGACAGGTACATGGAGACAGACAAGCAATAGCGCGGAGGGCTTTCTGGAAGGTTTTGTCAGAACTGAAAGAACCAGCTGGTCTGGATTCTTCAAGATTCATCTCTCCTGAACCAGACAGACACTTCCCTGAATCACCCTGCTACGACTCAACACTCAAGGCTTACAAGGGTGCTTGAGCCAGTCACAGCGCATCCTGCTCTTATCACTCCTATCACTAAGTAATCGCTAATTTTCAGAGATTATGCCAAAATTAGTAACCTTCTCCCAGACAGCTGATTAGACCAACATCCAAAGAGCTTTTCATGCTGATTCAAGGGCTTCCAGTCACAATTCCCCTATTTCTAATGCGTAAAATCCAAGTTGCCATGTATAAAACAGGATTACGTATTTGACAAAGGCTGTTGATAGTTCAATATTGCCATGCATCCCAACTCTACTTTTCTTGCTCATTGATCATCACCACATTAGCCGGCTCATCACATGTTCAAAGCAGATTTTTGCCTTACGTCCTCTCCCGTTCTTCATCTGCGTGCTGCAAGTAGATAGTCCCGCTCTGTTCCTTCACAGACTCCTCCAGAGGGGTCAACAAGTCTTCAAGCTCTTTCTGCTGTGACAGAATGAAGTCTAGTTCCTGATCCAATCTGGAAAGAGAAAATGTTACCTCCTCCATTTAGAGGTTTTTACGTTCTAGATCTGCCACATCACAACGCAAGAAGATGCAAAACAGAAACAAAATCGTCTCAACAAAATCATAGTTTCGTACCTCTTCTGATCAAGCTTCACTTTCTCTACTTCTCTGTGTAACGAAGTAATCTGGAAACAGAAGACACTTAATTACACTATGAAAACCTCAAAAGTCAACTCATAAAGAAGAGTGGTGGAACTGAGAAAGCCAGCACCACACAGATGTCCACTAGAAACAAGACACAGTTGCATAAGGATTTACAGACCAAACATGGAATAACGGAGGTTTGGCTTTGAAATCTCCACCCTAAGGTAACTTGTTACCATAGC
>NW_009269418.1:0-1343 GCF_000687185.1 Egretta garzetta
GGGTTGTCCCTTGGCAGGCGGGAAGGAGGAGAAGAACAAGGAGATGCCGGCCAGGACTGCAAAGGCAGTGGTGGAGAAGTCGAGCAGCCTGTGGGGCATCTCACAGTGCTGGCGTGGCGTGGTGCAGCAGCAGGTAGAGCTTGAAGGGCCGTCCATGGGGGCCGGAGGGGGCGCGTGGGACCCCACACCAGGCGGGTATAGAGGGGAGCGGGGCCTGGCAGTGCCCTGGGAGCGTGGGGAGGGCGCAGGGCTGTACCTGGCCTTCACGGGGCCCGGAGGGGTATGGGGACAGCCCTGCCGCACTTGCCACCCTGGCAGGGCTCAGGGGACAGCCTTGCTGCAAGCTGTCGGTAGCCCATGGCAGCACTGGGGCCTCCAGTCAGCTGCTGGCTGGGACTTGGGCAGTTGGTGTTGGCAGAGTGGGGCTGGGGCTGTGGACGTTCCCACAGGCCACGGGCATGTCCTGCTGCGGGGCTCACGCCTCTCGCAGTACATCCCACTGCGGGGCTCACCCCTCTTGTGCTGCGTCCCGCAGGTGCAGCGGTTCCTGGAGGTGGCAGGGCAGGCGCCGGACCTTGTGGAGCGATACTGTGGGCTGTACCAGCGGCTGCGTGGCGCCACGGAGGAGCTCTTTGGGCAGCAGGCCGCCTTTGTGCTGGCCCTGGGCCAGGGCTTTGCGGGCGCTTTGCTGCAGCTCTCCTTCCTTACCACCCTGCACGTGAGTCGGGGGAGCATGGCACCAGCACCAGGGCCCCGGCCTCACTGGCCCCGGGCGCAGGCTGGGGAGGCTGCCTTGGCCCACGGCCTTGGGATGAGCGCCGGGTGGGTGGTGTCCTGGCCCCACACCAAGCCATGGAGCCCTGCCCTGCAGTGGCCCTGGATGGTGCCCAGTGGCGGGTGCGTGGTGCTTGTCACAGTGTGGCCCCAGCCCCGGTGTGCTCCTGCACGGCTGGTGCCTGGTCACCCTTGGCCCCTGCCCGAGGGCCCCAGCGTTTCTGAGCTGCTTCCCCAGGGACATTCCCCCAGCCTGACCCTAGGGCCTCCTGGTGAGCCCCCTCTGCAGCCAGCACTGTTCCTCTGCAGGTCAGTGAACAGTTTGCCCGCTACCTTGATGGGCAGATCCAGGAGCTCCACGGGGCTGTGGGCAGCACGGGGCTGCTGCAGCGGATCCTGGAGCCCTTCATCGTCTTCAGTGGCCTGGAGTTCGCCCACACCTTTGAGCACTTCTACCGGTGAGGGGTGCCGTGTCTGCACGGGAGCAGAGGGCCTGGTGTGGCGTGGCAGGGGAGGCGCAGGTGTCAGCAAGGCTGTGCCTGAGCCTGGCCTTGCGTGGCAGGGGTGCT
>NW_009269419.1:0-1344 GCF_000687185.1 Egretta garzetta
CTAAACCATGTCCCTAAGCACCTTGTCTGCCCTTCTTTTAAATAATTCCAGGAGATGTAACTATAAATGGAGTTGTCAAGTGAATGATGTCCATCTACACGAGCAGCCCAGACCACCAACTCACCCTTGGGCAAGGGTAGACCACCCACCCATCCACGAGGCAGTTTGGATGGGCCCTGACTGTGGGTTGATTGCCACCCATAGGCTCAGCTCCAAGGGGGGGAATGGAGGCCAGGAAAATCCATGACTTGGTCCCATGAGTTGGCCCCTTTGATGCAGAGAAATTGGGCTCCCCTCGCATCCAGAGCTCCCCTCTGATCCCTGCCCGTCACCGGGGCTCCTGGCCACAGCGTCACGCTCTAAGCCTGCTCCCAAGGTTTCTCCTACCCAAAAGCCATCTCCCTCCCGCTCCAGTGAGGATGAGGAACTGGGAGGGATGCCACAGCTCCCCAGCACCACCCTGGCTCCCAGCAAGCAGCACCCCAGCTCCCAACACACCTTCAGAAGTCCTGGCCAGGCTCTCCAGCGGCAAGAGCAGAAAACAGCGAGCACCGACTGGCCATGGGGAGCAGGCTGTGATTTAGGGGACACTAAATGCTTATTCCCCCTGATCCTATCACCACACTATAAATAGGGCCAAGAGAGCTGCCGGTCTCAGACGATGCATGGGAGGGAGGAGCACAGGTCCCGGCGTGACCTTATCAGCATATGGGGGATTAAGCCGGTGTCTTGGCAGGAAAGCACGGCTCCCCCTCGCCTAGAAACCCCCTGTTCCACCCCGGGGATGTGTTTTGGGGAGAGGGTGGGTTCATCCGGCATGCAGTGACCTGCCCCGTCCCAGCAGTTTTGGGGGGCAGAGCTTCCCAACCTGCTCGTGGGCAGGGCTCGGGGTAGGGAGCATCCATCAGTTATTTTATTCACTAACCCAGGGCTTCCACTTTGTTTTTGCCAGGGAGTGATATCAACAGGCTTGCTAATCCTTCTGCTGCGGAAATGTGAGCTGAAACCAGAGATTTCCATATCGGACAAAAGCGTTGGCTGTTGGGTTTTCTTCCCTTGATATGAAGAGTTTCCAGATGATGTTCCCAGACTGATTCTCACCAAGGAGATACTCAAGCCAGCTCAGATGGCCTCCAAAAGCAGAGGAAGTGCCTGAAGTGAGGGAGCTTCATTAGCAAACGTCTGCTTGGGTGGTTTGGGGAGGCGCTGAACCTCACCAGTCCTCCAGCAGCTATCCCAGATGGGATGAATGCCCTTTGGAGGACCTCTCACATCTGTGGACAGGACCCTCCTGCACCACCAGTGGCCCCCAGCAAGGCTGTGGGTCTGCGTGAGATAAGAGGA
>NW_009269420.1:0-1322 GCF_000687185.1 Egretta garzetta
TGGAAATAGAAGTATTAATGGCTGCTTTTCAGTGTTTGCATATGAAGGTCTCACTGATTTTGATGGTGTTCAGTGTCACTCTGTACCGTTAAACAGAGGCCATCTTTTAGTTGAGTACAGAATTTGAGCTATGCATATAAATGATCTAAGTTTGTGGTGGCTAAGGAAAAACGTTATGTGACATGAACAGCAGGTTTAGCAGGAGTAGTTGCAAAATGTTGAATTCTTAAGTACACAAAAGTAAGTATTTTGGAGACTGATAAGATAGGTGGAAGCTTTGGAAACTAATACAAGCTGATGAAGAACAGAGCTCTGGTTTAGACTTGTGCCCTTACAGGTGTAGTGGAAAGTAGACATCCTTCAAGAGCAAGGAAAGTGCAAAGCCCATTTTCAAACTTTAGCCCTCTTCCACTGTGACTTCCTAAGAGCTACTGGAAATGAAAAGGAGCCTGGCTGCCTGGATCCACTGAGAAAGGAAGCTCAGAGGGGTACAGGGAGCTGAAAATGTTTGCAGCTGCCAGGTACCACCAGGGTAAGACAAATCATGGGTAGCAGGGAACTGAAGTGTCGTATATAAGGGAGGGAAGCAGATGGAAGATGTGTGTTTATGGGAAGTGACTGAATAGCAGTGTAGCATAGGCATGGAAAATGGTTAACAGAACAAATATATGAAAGATTAAATATAGAAAGTAGATGAGATTAATGTACTGGAAACTAGCTGCAGATGATGGATCTGCTCTGGACACTCTGTTCTCTGCTCTTGTATCATCCCCATGGTATCTAGGCACTTAACTGGCAGATGAGTCACTGTGTCTTTGTGCTTCAGCTTGTTTCTCCATTAAGTAAAGGTAATTCTTTCCACTCTTGGAGTGATGCTGAAAAGGATTGATCTGTAAAGTGCTTTGAAGATACACTAACATTTGCAGATCTTCTAAAGCCTAGGTTTTAATTGTGGAGCTGCAGATAAATGTAATACATTTTTACAGCAACAAAAATGCCTAACTGCAGTGATTGTAGTCTGTAATAAATTATTTTTGATGTTCCCGATACCTATGATGATGAACAGGCTGGTTAAATTGGTTAGGACAGCATAATACCATTGACTTCACTTACACTTATTCCACAGTGGGGCTCAAAGAAAAATGCTGGTTGGGAATCAGCTTGCTTTGTTTCCAGGAGAGCTTTCTGCATGTTTCAAAAATAACCTATTTCTTTAGCTGATATGGGATGTTAGATTTCAGCCTTAACTTTGCTGTGAGTTGCAAACAGTGAAGTAAAATGATCCTAAGTGAAATAGAATCATAGAATGTTTTGGGTTGGAA
>NW_009269421.1:0-1347 GCF_000687185.1 Egretta garzetta
AGGTTATGAGCACTGTGTTGAGAAGGACGATTATTCCGGATGACATTTCTCAAGTTCCTCTTATGGCTTTTCAAAAAATCTCATTCTGGTTATTTAAGGAATAGTGAAAGGTGTACAGGAGTTTATAGACTC
Source organism: Egretta garzetta (assembly GCF_000687185.1). Taxonomy (NCBI): domain Eukaryota; kingdom Metazoa; phylum Chordata; class Aves; order Pelecaniformes; family Ardeidae; genus Egretta; species Egretta garzetta. The sequence goes on from NW_009269421.1 coordinate 133, forward strand.
AGAAGCTCAATGACGTCAAGACAAAGGGATGGTCCTGCCGCTGTCTCCAGTCACCTCATGGCAAGGTGTGGAGAATGATGGGGTCAGGCTCTTCTTGCACATGTGCATTTTTAGGACGAGCGACAATGGAGACAAGTGGCAGCATGGGAGATTCCCAATAGTCAAGAGAAAATTTTTGCCCTTGATGCTCGTCAATCTCAAGCAGGTTTCTGAGGGACGTTGTGGATATTCAAAGTGAGTCCCTGAACAGCCTGGCCTCAGCTGGCCCTGCTGGTCTAGGGGACCTCCAGGGTTCCCTTCCAACCCAAGCTACTCCGTGAGTCCATGAAATCATCCCCTAGGAAGAATTTGCAAATGCCACATACTTGACGTGAACAGCAACAATTTAGACCACCGATTACTTGTATATTTTGATTTTATGCAAGAATGTTATAAAAGTGGTGACACTTTTTCCTTTTCTCATTTTCTTTCTATTGAACGGCATTTTCCTAACTGGTTGAAACTGTGGACTCCAGCAATGTTTCAGCTATTGCAAGTGACACTCAGATGCTCACCTCCATGCCAGACCAGCTGACCACACAGAAAATCCCTGCTGCTGCAAACATTGCAGGGCAGATTCTGAAAAAGACAAATGTCTCAGAAGACTCTCAGGTGAGACTTGTTGAGACTAAAATAAGACTTTTGTGGCTTAATATTTGGGATACCAATTCTGTCCCCCCTCTACCAGCAGAAGGAACACTTTCCTTTCTCTTAACTGTATGTAACACCACAACCAAATACCTTCACTTCATACTTCAGTGGAGTTATTTAAGTGGCCTTGCGCGCACACTTGTGGAATCCCTGCTGGGTCAGTTCTCGGAGCTGAGTGTAAATTTGTTTCTTATCAGCTGTTTAGACTTGCATATATCTGAAATTCTTATAGGAGCATCATTTGATGTTTAAGTTAATAATTTAATCCTTACTGTCTAAATTAATAGAAGTGTGGTATGTATGAACCCTTTGGCGCAAAGCTTGTGTTCTCTTGAACGGCATCCTGTACTTCTAGCCTGTTGTGTATATTTTGAAGCAATGCTTATTTGGAGTTCTTACTTTGCCCATCCATTATGTAGCACATGGGGTGATTTATTTTAATTGGATTTGAATATTGCCTTTTTTCTGCTTGTCTCAGGCATCTGTGGCAGTAATGGCTACAGTGAGTCAACTCTTCACAGAATC
>NW_009269422.1:0-1345 GCF_000687185.1 Egretta garzetta
GAGTATATGCAAAATACAAAGCAAAACCTATGTGGTTTGTATTTTAAGAGGCCCCAAGTATTTTACTTATTAGGACTAGCGACTTTAGAAGTTACTACAGGCTTATTTCTCCTTGACACTTGTTCCTTCTTTATTTTCAGCCTTATCCTGAAGTTCACATCACAGTTTCCATCAACATGATCTTATGGTATTACTTCCTTCTACTCTTCCTCCTACTTCATTGCTCTTCTCTGGGAGCAACATCTCCTTGAGCTGTGACAATTGCTGGTCCATCAAAAGAGAGGGACAAAGCTGCAAATACAATACCTTGACTGCAACGGGCTATCCTGCGCTGAGTTAGCAAAGAAGCACGTTGCAGAACAGTTACAGAATGCTACTATGCCACTTACAGAGACGAGAACTGCACTTCTCAAAGAAAAAACAATTTATGATTATTTATTATTTCCCTTCACACACACACGTTGCACTGACAAAGGAACTGAGGGTATTTGAATTCTTCATCTTAACACACTAAATGTTCTGTCCATAAACTCCCTTTCTTACTCACCCTATGATCATTTCTAAAAGCAGGTTGTTTAATATTTAGTGCTAATTGACTTCCCAATCTATCCTTTGGCCTACAAAAACGTGTGTAGATAATCGATACTTTCTAGGTAAGCAGTCTCATGACTGTATCAAGATTTCTTTTGAAAACTCAAATTCAGCAAAATCAGAGTTTAGAAATACACCGTAATTCCAAGCGCTGTACCTGACGACTTCCCACTGCCAAAATGCCTGGATTTTTCAGGACTTCTCTCCATTCCCAGCTGTTTCAGGAAAAGACCCACCAGCAGGGGCACTATGAAGCAAACTAGACAAGCCCCTTAAACAAATGCTGAAAAGGGAAAGGAAGGAACTGTCCCCCTCATTGCTCAGGGACTAGAGCAGCCAAGGTGGTTTTGTGTAAGCTATTCAAGAGAATCCAACTCCAACTTGAAAGCATTTTACAGTATCAGAGTGTGAACAACAAATCATCATTGAACTTGCAACATGAATTTTACACTGGTAGAAAGTAAAAGTCACAGTATTGTAGTAACCAGCCCTAAAGCTAGCCTTTCATTCATAAAAATGGAACCGTAGCAAACAATTGGAAAGAAGTTATCCAAAATATTTAGAACTCACCCGAATTTCCACCCGGTGCGAGTTCTTCCTCGGGTGCTTTCAGGGACCGAATATACAGATAAATGCTCAACACCATAGAAAAAGCTGCAGCTGACACTGCAAACTGCATGAAGTGATCATACAAATAACAAAGTTCAAATTGAAAGTATAATAAAGTTCCAATAGCTGTAGCAGTCAAAATAAA
>NW_009269423.1:0-1348 GCF_000687185.1 Egretta garzetta
TTATCAGAGCAATCTCTGGTGTCTCTGTGTCACATAGACATACCCCAAAAGAAACTTTACCGCTGTTTAAGGCTAGTTGATAATATCTCTCCCTCTTTTCTAGAAAACCATGATTCTTTCCAGCTGGGGGCTAGAGTCTGGAATTGCTTTAGATTTACACTAAGTGCAACTCTGAGGATAGGATCTAACAGTTAGATGCTCTTGCAAGGGTGCAAACTCATTTTGAGATGCTTGAGGGTGCTGGAAACCCTCAAATGTTCATTGAGCACATTGGTGGGACAAATAGAATCATCTTGGCACCTCTGATGTCAATGAGGGTTTTGCCATTAATTTCATTTCAGATTAATGTAACCCATGAGAAATAACACGTGTTATTCTGGAGTTACTGATTTCATTGTTTATCTACGTTAGAAAAACAGCACAGAGCAAAGTGAGCTAGAAAGAGGAGGGAGATGTGAGGGCAAATGGAAAAACAGAGGGGGGAGGGAAATAAGTTATGTTTGTTTGCATGTCTGTGGCAGCTGTGGAGATAGCACTGTGATTTAATAACCCTACAGTGTGCCATGTGTCGCTCCTCTATTGCACACTGATGTAATAATGCAATGGGAAGCTGAATTATTTGTAATGTCATATATTGTGAGAATGAGCTGCTCGGAAGTAAACAGCTGAAAAGTGTCTTGGTAAAAAATTGTGAGGGAAAACCAGCAAAAAAGAAATTGCCCCTGTTGTGGTGTGTCTGGTAAGCGGATATATGTTACTCTGAGCAATGGCACTGCTAAATGTGGCGGCTCCAGCAATGACAGCGTGCAGTGCAATTGCGTCTTGTTATCTCTAATGGTTTGCTATAAACCATAACACTATCCTGCACTTCATGAAAATGAACAATGGGGTAATGTTATGTTCTGAGATTGTTTTAAATAGGTACGAAATTATTCTATTGAAGCTGCAAAGTGGCCCAAATTTGCATACAGATTTTACCTATTTTAAATGCAATTTGGGCTGTTGAAAATGCCCACAATCACCTTTTATAATCTTTAATTCTTTTCCTACTGGGTTGTCACTAAATCTAGCCTGATCATACCTATTTCATAGTGACATCTGCAGCTGCATAGCCACCTGTCCCTCTGCATGTTTGGATTTATCAGTTCAAGGTGATGGCTGCAAATAAAAATTACAAATTTGAGCATACGTATCTCATGCAACCATTTATGAGGGAACCGCAGCTTTCTAGAATCAAAATTTTTGGAGTGGCAGCTCCAGTCCAATTCATTGGTTGAGATCAAGTTAGCTTGTTACTTATTTTTTGCCTCCAGTGGATTGTATTGCCACTTGGCTTATGCAAAAAAAA
>NW_009269424.1:0-1343 GCF_000687185.1 Egretta garzetta
AAAAAAAAAACATTCTTTGAGTCCAAGGGTGGACATTTTTCAGACACTGAATTGCAAAGCACTCCATTCCCAGGTTTACCCGCTGTTTGACTACACCTTCCAGCAAGAGCCAAAGGGTAGACCAGGACTGACACTGGAGCGGCCCGTCTTCTTTTTCCAGGCTACGTTGCCTCTTGCACCTCATGTGGAGCAAGTGGTCAAGGTAAGAAGCCTCTGACGCGTATGTCTCCAGGATCAGCGACGTGCCAGTCCTGGGCCAGTGCAGCACTGCTCTTGACCCTGCAGCTTGTTGTAGGTTTACAACATAAACTCACATCATTTTTTTTCAGCCCACTCGGAAAGCCACAAACATCATTTCCAATTGCAACAGGTCGGCCCTTCTGACTCTTTTGCCATCAAGGCAGGAAACCAACAAAATGCTGTTTAAAGCTCTATCAGCTACGGATGCCAAGTGCTACACCATGAAACGAGAAACAGTTGTTTTGATGTTCAAGCTGCACTTCTAGAAGGAACTTTTCCCACATTTAAATAAAGGAGAGAAAGAAAGGAAGGAAGCTCAGCCACAGTCAAAGCACAGGCGAAGGAGGGAACCTGCATTCAGGTCTCTCCAACATGGCGGGGAGCAATGGCATGGGTGACTGAGGTGTGGAGTGGAATCTCCTTATTTCAACATGGCCGTGGTCTTCCACGTACGCCTGAATTCTCCTAAAATTACGCTCCTAAAAATTATTATCTCCTAAAAGAATGCCCTCATGCTTTCCTTTACCGTTCCTTCCTTGCAACGCGCACCTCTTCATGCTCTCTGCCTCGGTGAAAGAGCCGACCTGATTTTCATGCCTTCTCAACACGTTGCAAGTTTTGAGCAAAGGAAGAAGCCAGCCCTGAAGGTGAATACTTTGTCACAATAGAAGCCTCTACAGAAGGCTGTTGGAAGGCAATCCTTAGGTTACCTGAATTCTTATGAATCGCTGTCATTGATTACTGAGTGCTTGAATGGCCTGACATTCTCTTCACACCGGCTGTGACACACCTGTCAGGTGATCCATGCAAAAAGTACAATTACATTGTTAACTTGAATGTCCCAAGCTGAAATCAGACGAACGACCAACGTTGACGTCAGTTCAACCTGTCGAGAGCCCTGACCACCCATCTCTCAAAATAGGCTCCAACGGGCTCATCCAAACCATGTGCTGGTTCCCTACGCTGAGCTGGATTGAGCCATTCAAAGCCAGACTTGCTCGTGGACAAACCTGTACCTCATATAACATTAGGAGCTCTATGGAGAGAAACCTCCAGTGCAGTTTTGCGGTTGAACGAAGAACAAGTCAACACCTTTTTTTTTT
>NW_009269425.1:0-1348 GCF_000687185.1 Egretta garzetta
GTGACTGCAGCCTTGGCTGGCTGGACTCCCAGACTGGGCCTCGCCTGGGGTCCACACATGCTGCCATGGTGCAATAAGCATTAATTGCACGGGGAGTCTGTGAGCATGTCTTCATTAATGCTTAGAGAAAAACAGGAAAGTGCTACGGAAACAACTCCCCCTTGTTGTCCCACACTTTGGTTTGCATGACGAGTGTGCTCCAGGAGCACATCTAACGTGCTTGCACCTCAGACTGGCATTCAGCTCTTGTGACTCCCACCCTTTCCTCCTGAAACCCATTTAGTCTAGGTGCCAGGTCCTCAGCACTTGCCACTCTGCCCCACCAATCTTCTCCTGTCGTGCCACCCTACTCACTAAGGGAGAGACAGCCTGTCTTTCAAGTGTGCCTTAGTGACTGACCCTGCCTCTCACAGCAGCCCTGTCTCCCAGGGAGCTGGTCCTGCTGACGTGTCCCGGAGGCAAAGGGAAAGCTGAGGTGTGATTGCTCTCGCCCCAGCCCAGGCTTCCTCTGCAGGAGGAAACTTCAGGACAGGAGAGGCAGATGAGGGAGATGAGGGAGAGGAATTCTTCTTCCCACTGTAGCTGTGCTCTGCTTTTGTGTTGGAATTGTGGAGGTCTAGGTAGGCTTTGCTGGGGTTCACGGTGCCATTTTCACATCCATGTCGTGGGGAAGAATATTGTGTGTTTTGAGCCAGCATAAAGGTAGATGATTGCAATGACTCGTCTACACTTTAGGATGCAAAGGGCTTTCTTTCTTGCCCTTCCTGGCCTAAGAGCCTATGAGGGCCTCATCTGTGGAGGCTGGATCTCATGGTCATCCTAAGATGAGCGAGCGTGATCCACAGCCCTGGGCTTCTTCTGGTACCTGGACCAGGAATGTCCAGCCAGGTCACAGCTCTCAAAAGAGGTGCTAGTCACTCTCCTTAGGCTGCTCTACCAGTGTGCGATGGCACTGGCAGGACCATCGAATCCTCATGTTGGCCTTTCGATAGACACACGCTTCCAAGCACCTATGTGATTCCTTTTCTCAGCAGGGTGCTCAGTGAAATGAGGCCCTGAACACTGACCAGTGAGCTTCTGTCTGCTCAGGAACTTTTCTTTCGGCATGGATATCCCCAACATTTCCAGGCCTATTCCACCTGTCCTTGCTCTCTTCCAGTGGGGAACACATGAGACTGGCTGACCCACCTGGTTGGATTTTAACCTCTCTGGCGTGATTCGATCACAATACGTGGGTCAGGACGTCTCAGCGCCTTTAAAGGCACCCATTTCTACACCAGCCACCCAGAGGAGGGCCCACTTTGGCGGCTCCATGCTGCCACCCCCTGGCAATGGGTGCCTTGAGCAG
>NW_009269426.1:0-1348 GCF_000687185.1 Egretta garzetta
GCAATCATCAAACAAGTTTTATTTTTACCAGTGGCTGTATGCTTCAAACACCAGTTTGCAGCTATTGGCTTCTGTTTTCTGGCATGCTGAGTAGAACTTGCAAGTCAGCTCTATTTAACGATGATTTCAGTGTTCTCTCAGTGTGCTATGGAAGTCGCTAGTGCTTAGTTTTCTTTTTTAGTTATATAGATCCTACATTATAGCTAATATACCAGCAAGAAAGAGTGATACTTCCTTTAAGGATAAATTTCTTTGCCCAGGTGGCACATAAAATTAAAATACTTGGATGAATCAAACCAGTAGGACTAACAAGCTGATATTGCCAATGGTTTGGGGTCAAAAATATATCAGTAATAAAAAAAATAATCTTTGGTCTTCCTAGGATTTCAGATTATTTGCCTCTCATAATACACAGATATTGATTCAGACTTGTAAGTAAGATAACAAAGCTGGAAGCCATGCTGCTCAGAGAGGGGTTGCTGAGGCACACAGTTTTGTGCAGTGGCTTTGTCTTTTATCCTTATGGTGTATTTTATGATTAATAATGCATATAGGGTATAATGTGGGTCCGATGGTCCATCCTTAATTCCTCTTCTTAAATGCAGTGTGATTCAATGTAATTAATACATAAGGCAGAAGTACAAGAGGGAATATTTTTCTCCTCAGGTATCCACCTATAGCATTATTCAGTAAATAAGAGTCATACTGAACACTTAATTTTTAAGCAGTGGGTATTGCAAACAGGTTTTGCCTTAGCTTTAGCCCATCTGGTCTGAAAGCTTCAATTGTTCTGCTCTTTCTCTGGAATCCTTTCTCATCACATACTTACTTTTGAAGCAAGCTCAAGGTGTTGTATTAAAAAACAAACATTCACTAAATTCTGATCTAAGAATAACTGTAAAAAATATAAAAATGCATGTTTACCAATGTCTTTAGAGCTGTCCTGTGGTTCTGCAATGAATTAAGTCTGTTTGGCTTTGGGAAACCACTGATGGGAGCCCAGAAGGATTTAATGTGTTCTATTTGCAGGATCCACTTCTTTGGCTGTAATAAGTTTAGATGGGAACAAAGAACACAATTTTGGCCTCAGCTGTTCCCAGAATTAGCTTATTTTGGGTAAGATTGGTAGTATTTGACACAATGCCAACATCTGAAGAATAATAAATATTATGAATGTGTTTCTAGGAGCAATCTGAGTGTCATCACAGCTATATAGTCATGCAAGAGGGTGGGATCCCTCTCTGAGCTTCACAGATTCAAAGTCTGATCCTGTCCTTCACAGGACTTGGTGTACCCACACTGGTAACATAGTATCATCATAGAATCATACCATGTTTTGGGTTGGAAG
>NW_009269427.1:0-1350 GCF_000687185.1 Egretta garzetta
TCCCCTGCCACCGCACCCAGGGCGGGAGGAGGTCTCAGACCAGGGAAAGCAAAATAACGGGGACACAATTCCCCCCCCAGCCAAGGTGGGACCCGGCCCTGCTCTGAGCCCCCAAGAACCCTCTTAGACCCCAAGCTGACTCAGTCCCGACTTTGTTAACGAGAGGCAAAAACCACGACGGGTTTGGGCAGATGGCAGAAAGCGATTTCAATCTGCTGCTTTCCGAGAGACGCTGCGTACCTGGGGGCCCCGAGCTTCTCATGGGCTCTGGGCTGGGGCAGGAGCTGCTCATCCGTCACCCGCTGTGTCCGGAGGGGTCACCCCGATCCATCCCAAGCATTTCCCTCTACAAAAGCCACCTCCCCGTCTGCCACCCGCTTCCTCCTGCGCTGCTTCCGCTTCAAAAATGAAAGTGCCCGAGTGATTCAGGGGCGTTTTCGCAATGCTTTTGCTCCAGGAAGGCTCTTGGTATGCACGTCCCTGGGAAGAGGTGACCCAGCCGGGATTCACACCCCGAGGCAGCGCAGGGTTGGGAGCAAAGGCCAGCACGAGCTTAAAAATTCCTTAAGAGCGATTGCCCCCCTCCCCGAGGCCATCGAGGATGGTTTGTTCAGGGAAAGCTGCTGCCCTGCTGGTGTGGTTTAATCCCGGCCAGCGACTGAGCCCCGCACAGCCGCTCGCTCGCTGCCCCCTGCAGTAAATGAAGCGTACAGAGACACAGACCTGGCCAGCAAATGATAGTGGATGTAAGTGTAACAAACCAAGTTCATCAATTATGCTAATTGCTGGGCTATCACAAAGCTGCAGGGAGTATCACAGCACTTCAGGGAGGATCAGCCTGGCTTTTGTGATTGTAAGGACGCAAAGCTGGGGGTCCCAGATGCTGGGGGGTGTCAGTGAAGTATATGAACAGTTAAAGTCATGTGCAGCAGAAGGGAATCGGGGAGGACAAGGTGCGGGAGAGGCAGAAAGGGGTATAAAAGGGCCCGGTCGTGGGTAAAACAGAGCCAGTGAGTGCGTTTGGCTGGTGGGTCAGAGTCTCCCGGTCTATCAGGCAGGCGAAGGGTCCATGCTGGGGTCTGGGGGCCCACAAGTGTGGGAAGCCTGTGGCATGAGTGTGTGAGTGCTGCGGGGGTCCGAGCAGGGCTACCAGGCGGACAGACGGGCCGTGCCGCTGCTTGAGGAGCTGCAAATGCGCACGTGAACCCAGACAGCGTCGCACGTGTGCCTGCGCTGTGACCTCCTGCCCCTGCCAGCCCCGCAGGAGATGGGGACGTGGCTGCTGGTGCTGCTGGGTGATGTGGGTCCTGCAGGTGGGTGCTGTTGAAGGCAGCCCCTCGCCTGCGGCAG
>NW_009269428.1:0-1348 GCF_000687185.1 Egretta garzetta
CTCCATCCTCATGACATCCACCCTTAAGATATTAAGATATATCCACCCTTAAGATATAAGATATAAAATTTGGCTTCCAGCTTTCAGACCAAACAAATATTTCTAGTGTGACCCATATGTCAGATAGACAAGAAAACCTCAAATGGCAATATGACATCTGAGGATAACTGAAATAAGTGTTAGATGTATACTGTATTATTTGCTATGCTTTATTAGTTATATTAAATTTTACCATTACTGTTATGGGATCACGGAAGCCTAGACATCATCTCATACATACACTTCTACATATAAAGACCTGAAAGAAGGTATCATGTTATGGAAATGAATCCTATCTGAGATCTCTACAGTGGATGTCTATCCACATCTAAGTTGGGCATCCCAGCCTTAGTTAAAGGACAGAAATAGGCACTTTTTCATCTGCCTATTTTAGTTATCATCTCCATCAGGATGAGATGAATCTCATCAGGATGAGAAGAGCATTTCTATCTTTTGAATACAAAATGATCTAGCTGATTATGTTTAGCTAGTTCAGCTATGTATGACCATATTGCAGACATTTAACTATAGATAAGATTAATTAAACACTGATGTGTTCACAAACACTTGATTTTGTAACAAATTCAAAACCTGAGTCCTGAATATTTGACTATGCCAGTGGCTGGAGTTGTTGGGATAATTTGCCCATGTGAAATTGCTGACACCATAATCTGGCAGTTTTCAGAGGAAATCTCCATCAGCAGTGACATTTTTGTCTGAGTAAAAAACAAAGCATTAAACACAGTTCTGTGCCTTAAAGCAGAAGTTTCAGTGACAAGACTACTCTTGGGCTGAGCTATGCCATATGAAGTAACAGTCACTTAAAGGTTCAGCATTGATGGCTCTCAAAATAGAAAAGTAACTAAACTGTCTTTGAACAGAGAATAGAGTAAGTTGAAGACCAAAATGTTAACAGCTAGCCTGAAAACACCTGCAAAATGAAAAATTAACCTGGAAAAATTATTTCTAGTAGACAAAGTATTGATATGATTCACAAAAGGTTGCCATAAAGCACAGAAAAAGCAAACAACACAGAGTGATTTATGGCTAAAATCTTTCATTATTAATCTGTTTCCATATGAGCAAACTGCTCTGCAGTTTAGTGGTTGTGAGGAATTTTTCTATCATTATCTGAAACTTGGATTTTAGCCATTACTGAGATGGGATCTTCAGGCGATTCTAATAGGAAGTAACAATGCAGTTACTGACACTTTGCAGATACCATACTTCCTGACTTGTACTCACATGAAATACAAATAGCAGAAGACCTCTTTTTCAATGGTTTTAAACTGAAAGAGGGTAGATTTAG
>NW_009269429.1:0-1351 GCF_000687185.1 Egretta garzetta
AACCATGCTTGTTTAAAACTGTTTCTCCATTCAAACACCAGGAGTCTCAAATTTCCAGTGGGCTGAAAAATCTGTTTCGCTCCCCATTGGTAATTAAGGAGCAACCAGCTCCCCTTGCTTGGGAGATGGGCCAAAATGCTCTGAACCTGGGCATTTTGAGTGTATTTTTTCTTATTTCCATTGCACTTAAAACACTCTAACTTCCAATGGGAATGCTATTCATCGCCTCTACTGTACATAGTTGGATATTGTTTCCAATATCATGGCTATTAAAAAAAAAATAGGAAAAATACAGATGCATCACATTTAAATAACTTCTGTTGGTTTATTAATTTGCCCTGCAGCAGATCACAGGCAGACACCTCCGCAGCGGCTGAAGGACCAGAGCCCTGCTCTATCTGGGCCTTATGGACACAAGCAAGTCTCTGCTCTGAGGATCTTACAATAGCTCCAGCAAAGAAATTGCAATGTAATGTATTCCTCCCTCAAAAGGCTGATTTATTACAGTGGAGACACTTATGAGAACAAAGCTGTCTCAACTACATTTTCAACTGGAAATTTTTTCTCAGCTGCTAGATGAAAGTATTGATCAAAACCAGGGAGGCTTTCAGAGAAACTAAGCGATATGGTCTGCTGTGCCCAGCTTGCACGAGGGACGAGAGCACAGGCTTCCCACCACGGGCTTGAACGTCCTCCCTACCAGTCAATAAACTCTTTTTGAGGTTCTCTCTCCTCCTTCCCTCTTTCCAAATACTCAAAAAGTTTTTGGGTTTGCACTGTAGAGTAGGAAAAAAAATTAAAGCTAGAAGTCTTCTGCAGGTGGCTAAGCAGTTGCCCACCTATCCAAATTATAATCTGAAGAGACAAGCGCACACTCAGGTTTCCATAACCCTAATTTTCAAAAAAAACTTTTTCATATCGATCCCTTTTTTCTAGTAACATAGCAGCTCCTGAACACTGCGACATTGCAACCGCACGCCCAGCTGTGCTATTCATGGACACAGTCTTAGAAAGAGCTGACTGCCTCCAGGAGCTGCCTAGCAAACAGGCTGAAAAATCTTCTTTCCATAAGGCAAGACCAAAACCAATGTTTTATTAAAAGAAATGATTGAAATTTAGGCATTGGGCATATTCATTAAGCAACTTGAAAGGTCACCCTTTTAAACTTTTGCGAACAAAACGTGGGAAGAAAATCTCACTACGCTCTACCTCGCATACCAATAAGAAGAAACTTAAACAATAGTAGTCTTTCATTTAAAAAGAACAAACAGAAAGATTTGTGCTTCTCTTATCTCTAATCCTTACTTCTCTCTCCAGAGATTTGGCCCAATTAGTTATTTCATATTAATCA
>NW_009269430.1:0-1350 GCF_000687185.1 Egretta garzetta
AAAAAAAAAAAAAGGCAAATGCTCTCAGCTGGGGCAAGATGAAATGGCCTGATCCTGACCCGCTGGCTGCCGGGGCAGAGAGGGCAGGATGGGGGACCAGAGCTGCTGGGAAGAACTACCATTCCCAGAAGGCAGTGCGAGCTGGGGGACCCTTCCAGCTTCCCACCACTATAGCTGTGCAGAAGAAAGGCACATCAGGGAGAAATCCCCCTCCTCTCCCTCCCCGCGCTCCCGCTAACACCTTGACGGGGGCGTGAAAATCCATCCCGGCGTCGCGAGGTGAGAGCATCTCCCCTGTCCTCCCCCTGCTCCGTCAACCTTTGCTCTTTGTCTTTGTTTCGCTTCACCCTTCCTCCGGTAGCTCTCACTGCACTGGCCACAGACTTCCTTTAGGTCAGCCCAGCTGCGGCTGCAACACAACTTGCAGCCAAGTCGCAAGCACTCTTGTGCCACTGAGACTGCCCTGGAGGAGAGCAATGCCAGCCAGAGACTGATGGCCCGCTCAGGTAAGATGCTTTCGGCCAACTGCCCTTCATTTGTCCGGGTAGCCCAAATAAAAGATGAAACAACTCCCCGGGATCTGGTTCTGCCCTTGATTCAAACCCTGAGCCTGGGGGATTGCAGAGCTGGAAGTAAAGGCAGGATTTGGATCTGTAGGATCTGCATATGAAAAATAAAAAAAAAGGAAAGAAAGTAGGCAGGAATTTCTTCTTTTACCCTGATCTGAATTCAGGGATTTGTTGCTTTTTGGCCAAAACCCAGAGGCAATTGAAACGCTGCTGCCGGTGAGCTGTTTCCTCTAAGGGACTGGCACAAGCATCCATGGCGAGGAGAGAGGCCACGGAGACCGCAGCGAGCCCAGTGCCCGCTCCACCTGCGGCTGAGCACGGCCCCTCAGCATCAGCCAGACCCAGCAGGAGGGTCCTTGATGGTAGGAGGCTAAATCCACTACTGCTCAGGGGGTAGATGTCCTTCCTCGGTAAAAATGCACTTTTCTGAGTCCTCTCTCCAGCCTGGCTGCTGCTGAGGCTTTGTCTGCTGAACTAAAACCTGTTGTAGATATCACACAGCTACTCCCACACCTCGGGAGGGGGCCTGCCCCCCCTCGGAGTCTCCCCTCCACTAGCAAACACTAAAGCCAGTTCTTGCTCCAAGCAGATGTGTTTTGTCTCTCCTGGTTAAGCATAATTTTGCAGGTAGCTATTTTTTTCTTTGTATTTTTATTTTTTGTTTTCTTGTGGTTCCTCTGTACCAGCATAGAGAATTCAGCTTGGACAGGACCACCGTTGTGCTTTGGTGGCGGCTCTTAGGAGCATCAGTGAGGATCCAGATGGGTTAGCTGAAAGGGAA
>NW_009269431.1:0-1353 GCF_000687185.1 Egretta garzetta
TAAGCCCAAGATGGCCTCCAACCACCACATCTCTTGGGACCTTTGTGTCCATAAACTCAGGCCAGAATGACTGAAATTGATAATAGTGGTGGTGGGGAAATTCATTGCCATTATTGTTTCTGCTAGTGTAAGTGTTCTCAAGAGAAAGCTTAAATGGCCGCCTTCTAATTTATTGTTTTGTCACCAAATAATAATAAATGCCAAATCAGCTGGACCAATTTAACACCCCCCCAGCTAGAATCACTAAGGAATATGGTTGATAGACAACCAAGGTAACTGCCTCTAGTTCTGTTCATATTCAGATTCTGGAAATTCCCATTCATGTAGCGTTTGCCTCAAGCTATTTAACCCTGGGCCAAAATGTCCTAGACCCATCTGATCAATCTGCAGTTCTCTGGACTTCATAGTAGACTCAAGGTTCATGGTGTTGGGGATGTCTGTGTGACACTCCATTGCACAATGTGTATAGATATCTGCACCATAGTCCAGCACTTTTCCCCTCTGTTATCCAGTTCCTATCTGAGGAGCCTGGGATAGGTATACAGTATCCTGTCTGAGCACAGACAGCTTCACTGATGAAACCAATGGGGTTCTGGGGACAGTTATTCACGGATGCAATGGCAATGACCTCAGATGCAAACTATACTGCAAACATATCAGAAAGTGTATGGCCTCCAAAAGCCACTGTCCAAAACCCTGATGGGGAGTGAGTAAATGCTCCCTGCAGATTTATTCCATTATTTACTAGGTGAAGACAAAGCTGTCAACGTTGATATCTCCTTCCCAATTAAGCTCACTATTACAGTCCATAAATCACAGCATGCCTTCCCTGTGGGGAAAGAAAACCTGTACAATTTCTAAAAATGCTCATAAACACAGTGTGTAGGAAATAGCTATGTTTTTTTAACCAAGCACATTCCATCATATTGCCTTAATATCGAATCATGACTAAGGTTATTAAAGACACCAGGCAACTGTGTTACACTTCAACGTTGGGTGAAGGTCTGCTAAAGTTTTTTCTCTCACAGGAGACTGCTGATCATTTTGATTAGTAGTGTCTTCTAGCCCTTTCCCACCAAATCACAGAGAATAAGACCACAAAGATGTCTATTCCCTTGTCCCAATGCAGGATCAACTCTACCGATGTCTGTCTTCATAAAAATATCCAGTGACAGAGCTGCCAAAAACTTTTCCAGGGAATTGATTCCAGTGCTTTGGTACCTTAGTTCAGGAAATTTCTATTTCTGAACAGCTTGATTCCTCTGTTACAGTATGAGCCTATTGCTTCTTGACTCTTTCACTTGTACTTAGTTTCCAAACTCATCATAGGTTGTTTTGGTTTTTGTTTTGTTT
>NW_009269432.1:0-1351 GCF_000687185.1 Egretta garzetta
AAAAAAAAAAAGGTCTTTCTGTATTTTTTATATACATAAATTATTGACTATCACTGATTGGACTTATATTTGTGCAAGGGTTTTTTTATGAGTTTTTCAGAGAGAGAAGGAACCCTGAGGTACACAAGACATTTTTTAAATATCTGACATTTAAAATATCTGACTCAAAATGTGGTCTCTCTCTCTAACAGAGGTTGATGCTTGCATTGAAATAGCTGGGATGCAGGGTTTTCCTTGTAGGACTGGTGGATGTTTTGGATATTACTATTTTGATATTTTTACCACCTTCAAAAAACACCTTTCTGTTGTGAAGTCAGAATTGTCATTGCAATGATCACAGATGCTTGCCATGGGAGGTTATAATAAGAGTAGGCAAAAGTAGGTAATGCAGTTTGGGAATTAAAACACTGCAAGTAGAGGGTAAGAAAGCAGAAGAGGTGAGTTAAAGCTAAAGAACAGTAATTTTAAACTTGTCAAAATGAAATGCAAGTCTCATTATTTGATGGTTTGCTGCTTATCATCGTAGAAATTGTAATTGCCTCAAAACACTGCAGCAAAACTTTTCTAGCCTGTGATGTTTCAGAATATTATCTTGGGAACTCTGTACCAATTTTAGATTGAAAATAATGTAAGCTGTCTCAAAATTCAGCAAATCCTGTCTCCGTAATTTATAGTTTTTATTATAGAGATTATTCTATAGAAATAGGTAAAAATAGTTCCAATATCATAAAGCTATCACGGGTCATAAGACTACAAAGTGGCTTTTTTTTTTAGAAATTATATTCTATGAATTACAACTCTCAAATGAAATCAGAAAGCAGTTCAATCTGTATTTATTGACTATAAGTCTG
The DNA here is from genome assembly GCF_000687185.1 of Egretta garzetta. NCBI lineage: Eukaryota > Metazoa > Chordata > Aves > Pelecaniformes > Ardeidae > Egretta > Egretta garzetta. The sequence goes on from NW_009269432.1 coordinate 852, forward strand.
TGCTAGACATCTATCCCCAGAATATAGAAAGTGCGGCTGAAAAACTGGTATCTGCTCCGTGATGCAGATATATCATGCAATATAAAAACTGCTGCTGCTAAACCGTCTGTAAATGTAAAAGAAGAGGAATGATAAAGCATATTTTGGATATGAACTAAGTTTCTTTTTTTGGAGTGAGAAACTTTACTTTGGGAATGATCATTCTAAAATTGAATGGATTGTTGAAATATGTATGTCATACCTAATATCCTTTAGTTTTTACTCTTGCATGACACTGTATTTAAAGATTTCTTACTGAGTAAACTCAATAATATATGTAGCTAGCTATAGAGAAGGACTACATAGGTTAGCTATATAGAAGCTAGCTATATAAAAGACTAAAGAACAGCCTCTTCTTATACACTATTTTCCGCATCTTGAGTCAGTTAAATGAGTATGTGATATGTTCAAGAACAAATAGAAATGTATTAACCTTTGTTAAGAAATCTCAAATACGACTT
>NW_009269433.1:0-1351 GCF_000687185.1 Egretta garzetta
AAAGTCCTCTGCACATTTCACTGTCTTTCTGAACAGGATTGCTTCATTTGAAGACTATACTTAGAACTAGTTCATTGTATGAAACAGTCATGATAGTAATTCGTTCAGGGGAAATTGCTTTTCCAAAGGTGGAGAAGTTAATTAAGTGTGTAACAGAAGGAAGCTAAACCTTACTAATTAGTGAGAAGGGTAACGATTATGGGAGAGAACAGATGACACTTGGCTGAAGATGAACTCAAGAAATTGCTTTAGCCAAAAGGAAGTTAGAAGAGTGAATAGAAGATGAGCTTTAAGAAAGCAAAGACTCTGTCACTGTGTCCTGATAAATTATACCTCATTTATAGTGTGTCTGCTAGGTGTTAATCAATAATACGTCGGGATGATTCTTCACTCCTAGGCACATAGCCTGCTTTCTGTTATATAGAATTTCACTTAAATCCTTTGGGTTCTCCCCAGGAGGAGGTACTGAATAAAAGGGTGACAGCTCTTACAAACAACTGCAAAAATGTTTGTAGGGAATCTGAACTTCTGTGGTGAGGGAGCTGCAGCACCAGTGCTCTGCTCTAATAACCCCTTGGAAAGGCGATGGCAGTTAGTCCTGGGAGGCCTACCAGCGACGACTTACACAGCCATATCAGCCATATCATTTCAAAATCAGAGGCTGTATTGTCCATAGATTGCTCATCTCCCGGGATGCTATATTTACCTCTGAACAGCGAAGATATTTAACATTCAGGAAAAGTAATTACAACCCTCCTACTTAAGTAGGTCCCCATTCTAAATTCACTCTTGCTGGTTTTAGCTCCAGATAACTACTGACTGTGGTATTTCTATAGTCAGGATAAAAATATTTTACTACTTTGATTGTGCTGTTGGGGTGGGAAGACAATTTCCCATTGTTCTGCTGCATAGAACTCAAATGTTTGACCCTTGATATCTTTCTGTCGTTGTTCTTTGGGAAGTATTAGAGGATCATCAATTCACTTGTGTCCTCCTGTAAGGGAGAGTTGCATGTGTAATTGAAATGCTTAATTGGTTTCTTTGTGCATCCTCCAGTGCCAGGTTAAATTTGTATTAGTGAAGAGGACTAATTCAAGGTTAATATGCTGTTAAATTCTTATTTTAGAATTTAAGTGGGTCCTGCTTTTATGCTGGAACACAAGTTGATATCAGCCTTCCTGATTTACATTGGTTAGACTGCATAATATATAAGCATGTGTATGTCTCCCTATATATACACATATATATGTTTGGGGGTTTTTAATAGGAAAGAAAGATTTTCATTAACTGAGGCAGAGCTGTCTAATAGCAGAATTCCTTAGTAAAGTTTTAGTGGGCTAGAAAAAAAAAA
>NW_009269434.1:0-1355 GCF_000687185.1 Egretta garzetta
CTTAAAAGCCAAAATTAGGACCAACAGGTTCCCTCATGAGTGTCAAGAGAAGTTCCTACAACCTGAAAGTTTTCAAGAGCTCCACCACCTCCTTGGTGAAACTTTCCCTGCTGTGACTTTCACTGCGATACCCAAAATCCATAGAGCCTTTTGGAAAGGCCAACTTTTTGCCTCCCGGTTGAAAATGATGCTGTAACACATATGGGAGGCCATCTCAGAGACCCTCTCCAGGGGAACACCCCCCCATCTCAGGAACCTTGGTCAAACTCCACCATTGAAAACTCATCTTTCTCCTGTGTTTGTTTTCAAAACATCAACTTGGGTGGAATTAAATGCTGGGTTGGCAAAAGCCTCCTTAAAAGGCTCATGACTAATGGGGGCAATCATGCTGGTGTCACCTGCTTGTCATCACTTTAAGGTAATTTAGCAAGCTGATGGCTTTGTGTGAAGAACTAATGACACAATTCTAATCTGTAAAAAATCAGGCACAAGAAAATAAGCTTTTGGCATCACACTGGGGGGAATAAAATTAACATAACAAGGCCTGTACAGTGCCATTGCCCAGCCGAAACGCAGTCTTTTTTGGATGCACAGTTTTAAGCATTCAAGTATCACCAATACGCTTGCAAATTTGAAGTGAAGAGGCATTTACGTTTTTCTTTGCTTAATAAGGGATTTCTTCGTGCTGCACACCAGGAGCTCGCTGGGGCCAACCCCGGGGTAGATGCACACAGCGGTGCAAGCCCTCCCCACTCTGCGATGCGCCCCAGGGATCACAGATTTAATACCACAAATTTAACACCGACACAAGCCCCCGTGGGACGGCGGGGTGATTCCCTCTCATTAGCCCAGCCACGCCTGGGTCTTGGCTCCGCTGGCAGCTTTTGGTGAGCTGCCTTCTAAGTCACCGAGGAGGAGAGACCAAGACATCAATATAGAAATAAATTGCAACCAGCTTGCACAGAGCTAACCCCAAGACTTGCCATCACAGGGAAGGAGTTTTAGAAGCAAACAAAAAAAAAAAAAGACCCCATCCCCAAAGAGCTTCAGAAATCAAACTCTTACAAAGCCTCAGGAGAAAGGATTTTAACTGCCTAATTCACCACCTTCTTATAGTTCAATAATTTGTTTGTGAAATAAATACTACTGTGTTCAAAGTAAAAGTTTTAGATAAAAGGAGGAATTTGCCTGGTGTTCTTGCACATCTTGCTTGGTGTCGCATCCCAGCCCGTTGTGTGTTCCTGCAGCTACAGCCACGTGCCCTGTTGGCCATCGGTGCCATCAGGCTCTCCCACCCAACACATTTTATTCACAGGGGCTTGTTTGCGTGTCTTGCCTTTGGGTTTTTTTTTTTT
>NW_009269435.1:0-1345 GCF_000687185.1 Egretta garzetta
ACCCAAAACATTCTATGATTCTATGATTCCTTCCCTATTAGGCCTTACCCATAAAACCAACAAATGTGTCTCCAGCACACACTTGTACATTACACCTTCTTGTAGAAATCCCAGTCTCCTGCTGCAAATTTGGTTCTTCCATCTTCATAGCTAAATGAATCTATGCCACTGGTTTTGTTGAACCTGGACCGTCACTTTCCGTGGTACAGTTCTCTAGCTTTGGACTGATCCTCAGGTCTTTTCTTCCTTTTTCTGCCATTTCCCTCTCTATATAGACAATGTCCCAAATTTCTCCCATCTGACCTCCCTTGAACTCGCCCCTGTCTCACCCCTTACTAATGTCTCTGATTTCTCAGTCATGTCTGATTTCTTCTACTTATGGTGTAAATATATCTCAGTCCCACCCTTCCATTAAGCTACCAGCTTGTCCTTTTCTCATTCTCTTTCCTTTTTTTCTTTTGACCGCTAAATTCAGTCAGGGCACAGTCTACAATAACCATCTTGGTGCTCCTCTCTTCTCTGCAGCCTCACTCCCTGCAGTGGCTTTCCACCGAGCTGACTATGGCTGGTGCCGCTGGCAGTTCACCTCGTGGCTTAGGATCCATCTCCAGCCTCCCTCACCCCTTCAGATGCCTGCAGTATGATCTGTCAAGTGCTTTCCAATAGCATGTGCTCTGCTCTTTCTCTCCCCTCCCTTGCAATCATCTTTCAGCACGTTCTTTTGGAGATGTTTGTCCTCCCTCTTCATCTTGTTATGAGGATCCCATAACCTTTGGCCATGCACGTTTTCTCCCTCTCCAAGATTTTGCTCAATAACTTCATCCTCAGACACAAACTGAATTGCAGATGATCATTTATGCTCATTAGCTTTTTCTGTGTACCCTCACGGCTAAAATCCCTATGCAGACTGTCACGTCACTGATTACTGGAACAACTTTTTCTTCTCATTTTGACTGTCTCCAAGTTCAGCATCTGTACAGTCCTCTGCAGACTTCCTCTTTTCTGTCACATAAGATAATAATGATGGTAGTCTTTCAAAGGTCTTTCAGGTTGATATCACACAGCCTTCACTTAAATGCCTTTTTTTAGGGAATGAGAGAACTTAGTGTAATTGAAGTATCGCTTTGCCAGTTGGCCTCAGTACAGAGAACAACATCAGGCACATCCCCATTTATTAGTACAGAGACAGCCAAGTACCTTGAAGCTTGAGGTCTGAACTCTGCCCTATACACCTCAAATCGTTAGTCGACTAGATATCTATGCCTTTTCATAATTATTTTTCTCATCACCAGTCAAACACTACCAGTCAGGTAGTGTTGATCTGTTCAAGGGGAGGAGGGGTCTG
>NW_009269436.1:0-1356 GCF_000687185.1 Egretta garzetta
ATTGAAATAAGTCTTAAGAATGTCATTTATGTTGCTCTTGTATCATGAATTACTGCTATAAATCAGATTAACTGTTTTTAATACAATAAAGAATAAAAGTACCAAAGTTAGCAGGATTAAACTAATATATACGTTTTTAATGGTATCGTACAAATTATATAGCATTTCTTCTAGTACATTCCTTATCTGTGCGTTCCTTGTGAGAAATTCGAGAATGGTCGAGTAAATTCGTGTTTTCCATAAATACAATAGGACTGTATTCAATAAAATACGTTTTATCATATTATTGGCCAAATAAGGTCTCATTACCTTAAGTCAACATATTCAGCTAATTTTTGTCACAGTGCAATAACTGGTAATGTTTCACAACATGTTCTCATTTATTAAGGTTTTGATTCCTTCTTGACAGATTTTTTTTTAAAGTACTTCAAAGTTTATATAAAGTCTGTATAATGCTACCAAAGATCCCCACTAAGTATATGATCCAGACCACACATAGCATCCCCTGACTAAAGAGCAGCACATGCTGGTATAGTGCTTCAAGACTTTCTTATGACGTATTTAATCTTTCCAGTTGTCAGCAATAGCTGTATATTATACACAATTATGGTGGATTCTATAACATGTAAAATTCAATCAGCAATTTAAACATTCCAAAGCAAATCACATGGCCAGTATGCTACCAGTAGTTTTCAATATTTTTAGAAATACTTTAAAGTATACTTACAGCTTTAAATTTTGGCATTCATTCAACATAGGATGACAATAACATGAGCTACCAGACCTTTCTTGTTCTACTACTGCTTGTTTCTAACTAGTGTTATGCTACAAAACAAGGTGGCAAAATTTAAACAGAATATTTGCTATAAAAATTAATGAATCATTAAACCAATCATTTTTTCCTCTAAAACTAAGACTATTTATTTTACTTTGACTGCATAGCATTATTTTGCATTAACAAGTAATGAAACACATCTTGCAGTCAGCAAGCCTTCTTTCATACCCTAATTACTAATTTACATTGCGAAAAGCTATCAGTGAGAGTGCACAATGCCACAAAGGATTTTGCATATTAGAGTAAGTCAACATAAAGTGAAGTTAACTTTTGTATTCAGTGGAGTAGAAATCTTGAAGCTGCTGCCACATAAGTTACCATTACAGTTAAAAAGTTATATTTCACCTCCAGAAAGTCTGTATCATTACAAAATCAACAATATCATGATACGAAGGCTACTGATCCACTGCATATCATTAAACACATGATTTGCATCGTATTATAAAGAATAAAAAATCTTGAGGCATTGTAGGATGACTCTTGCGCAATTTAATCAACCAAATGCAGAACTGCAACATTTA
>NW_009269437.1:0-1355 GCF_000687185.1 Egretta garzetta
TACAAAACACTTAAATTAGATCTTTAACACTGGAGGCATTTCTTTAAGGCTCCATCTTTCTATGATCTCAAAATACTTAATTAAAAGAACAAGCTTTACTAAACCGGAAGCACTGTGTACATCAGCTGTGTAGGTGGTAAATATAACCTTTTCAATATACCTTCAAAAGTACTACATTCAGACTGAGCATTAAGGGCTAAGATCCAACAACTTGATCCATGCAGCTACAGAAAGGGGTCTCTTGTGATGCCATCTAACTTGGGTTTGGGAAGCCCAAAAACTTAACTTGGCATTTTGATTTGCAAGTTCTGTGTACCATTTGACAAGTTTTTAGAAATTTTAGTATTTAGCTTTGTGGATTAAAACCTCAGAGTCAAAGACTTTAAGTAGTTCCTTTAAGCATGAGTTGTAGTCTTCCGAACACGGAGTTCATGTTGTCTCCCATTTAACAGCAATCATCGGTTCTAGTCACAAAATGCATAAAGGGCATATACGTTAAACTGTGTGTCATTTTTGTTGCTTTCTGGAATCAAGCAACTCTGTATTTTAAGGACATAAAATTCTAGGAGACAGTTGTTCAACTTCTAAAACCCCCTTTTATAATATTCTTGTTCTCATTTTTTTACATTAGGAGTTTATCTCCAGTTAAGTACTTTATATAAAGGCAAGTATAAAATAAAGGAGCTAGAGGTTGAAATAAAGGACAATATAAAGGCTGATATTGCATATATTGTTCTACTTTTAAGGAAAGCCTATTTATTTGAGAAAATAAATATCCAGAGCAACACATAGTATTAACAGTGAACACTGGATGTCATTCGACTCTCCAGCCTCACTGGCAGAGGGGCTTTTGTTTGGTTTTGTTCTTTTAAACTTCCTTCTCCCTCCCCCCCAAAGTAATGATACACTGAAATCCAGAGTCAAACTGGGATTAGAAATCAAGTACATTTGACTCTTTACATACACTCATTTTCTCTGGCCATACCATTCTTGTACCTACTTAAAACTATAGCAGACAACAATTAAAAATAGAACATGTTAAAGATAAAACATGTTTCTCATTTGCCAACCATTTAAAAACAGTTCTTACATAGAGAAGATAATACTGTATTTTCATAAACTGAGGAATATGATGAGTACACTAAACCATACACTTAACTTGCATATCCATAAATATTTGCAATTTTTTGTTTTTCTCACTCTGGGACTACTTTACACCCTGCTTCTACTATTGAAGTGCTCACTAACTCATCGTTTATTTATACAGCAATTTTGTTGACCTGCTTTTTGCCTTTTATCTCCATAAATGCTGACTACTATGAACTGGTAAAAAGTATCACTGGTCTTTTTTTTTT
>NW_009269438.1:0-1357 GCF_000687185.1 Egretta garzetta
AAGGTCCCTTCCAACCCAAATTATTCTATGATTACAAAAGCCACTTATTTGATATATCTACTTTGCAGTTATTTACAGAACAAAAAAGAAAACTCATTCCAAAACAAGGAAAAAAGGGATGTGTGATAGCTTAGTGACTGATTGCAGTCTCATTGAATGCAAGTAAGCTCCTGTAAACAAAACTGCAACTGAGTAGTCTATTTTCTTTTTCTGTGCTGAGGGTAAGGCAGAAAATCAACAAGCAACTTAAATAACATCCTTTCAACTTCAATATCTTAGTATACTGGTAACACAGGGAAGGTATTTTTAATATAGGCACCATATATCATATATATGATCATTTACTTTTCCAAATTGTTTTTCTGGCATCTGCTTCTTCCAAAAGCTGCTTCATATTGCTGAGCCTGGTTTTCAAAATGTGAACACAGGCATGTTTATTCAGCAGGCAAAAATGGCTTTGCAGTATATGCTAGACGTACTCCAAGTTAATTTTGACTTGAGTAATGGTGAACTTGCAATGGCATAGACCTGCTGTGTTTGTCTTTCCCACCAACACTGCCTGTGTTGCTGAGCCTATTTTGTTACTGGCGACTAACAAAGCCTGGCCCTGCCATGTCTACATGTTATGCAAGTGTCTGTCCTAACTGGTATGTGGTTGTAGCTCATGAAGTAGAGATCTTCATAGTGGCTTTGACAAGTCATGGAGAGGCAAAGAGCCCTTTAAAATTTTTCATTCTACCTGTAGCCTGATTAGCCATGTCTTTAAGACTGACTTTTCTATGGATTGGTGTACGACTCCATAAGGAAATTCATAAGGATAGGGCTACATAGGTGCATTGTCCCAAAAGCAAATGGGGACGAGGTAAAAGTCAAAGATAGAGGCTGATGTCACATGTTGTAAATTAGAAGGAATTCAGATTATATGTTACCATAAGTCTCATGGTAGTGATCCTTTTCTAAGGTTTCTATGCACTTGGCCCTACTGTGCTTCATTCATGGCTTATTGTAAAACACTTCTATTTAGATAACTGCTCTATTTTTTTCCAGAGGCAGGCAGTAAAATTCAACATTAAGAAATTTTATAGCCCAAGTGGCTAAAGAGCTATGGCTGATAGTATTATTGACCTAGAATTTATTTCTGAACTAGGGTCAGAAGAGACCTCTGCAACTCCACCCAACCTTGTTTTGCTATGAGTATTATGACCATGTACTTGTACATTCATTATCATAAAGCAGGATCCAGTATTGACTTTCTGACTTTCCTAAATAGAAGATTAAAGTGACTATTCTTCCTGTTTTGCTGGGCCTCAATTCTCACAGTACTAAGCAGACAACTTCCAGGAATTTTTTTTTTTTT
>NW_009269439.1:0-1358 GCF_000687185.1 Egretta garzetta
CACCAGATTTATCTATTTTGAGATCCCATTTGAAGGCAGATTTTTGAGGTACACGTTATTTTCACAGGTCTTCTCTGAAGCGGCTTAATATTTTGAACTGTAAACACATTTGGGCACAATATTCCTACAATGGTATAATCAAAACTACACACAGAGTGTGTGCATGTGTGTGCAGATGCACAGGAAAAAATGGTGCTTTCTCCTGAACAGAAAATTTCATTTTGGGTCCTACACTCTCTTTTGGAAAAACAGAGAAAATATACAGAATTATCTCCAATTCCTCTCTGTGCTTAAAATTTAGTATTTTAAAAGTTCTGTCCTCCTGTCTCACAGAGCCTACAGTTTCATTATTAAGTTGCTTAATCTTGGCTTCTGTTTCTCACTGGTGAGCTTACCAAACAAGACACAGAGCTTTGCACTTTTACGCAGCTAAATGTAAATGGGAGAATGCGTTGGTCATTTCCACCCTTCCTTATTGGCTTAAAAAAAGGCAGCCAATGAATTTACCTGGATCTGAAGGTCAGACATCTGTTTTAAGAGATCCTCAAAGAGCTCTCTGTCAGCTGCTGGAAGTTCTGAAGACAGCACTACTCCCACATAGGACCCCGGTATCTGGGACATCGTGTCAGGGAACATGTAGACCCCAGTATTGCAGCACAGGACAGGAGATTGGTTGCACATTAGAGGATATAACCAGTCACAAACCTAGAAAAGATAAGTAACTAAAGGAATTAAAGGAACCTTGTAAAATGAAAAGCAAGTAAAATGTACTGATAAGCACCACAAACTTTATTTTCCATAAAGTTTAGTAAGAAAAATAAAAAAGCCTTAAGCCATCCTGAAAAAAAAACAAACAAACCCCAAACCAGAAAACCCACCTGACTGCAGAAATATCATTCTTGATTAGTTCTGACAGTCTAATATAGAGAAAATACTATAATTTTCACAGGACTATAATTCAGGCTGGTAGCCTCTGAACTGAGGTCTAGTCTTGAGGCCCAGGTGAAGAAGCAGACAAAAAGGACTGCGAAACAAGTCAGGATTCACAGCGCCTGGAACTTTCTGTAGGTCTCAGGACAGGTTTATAAGATAGGATAAAGAGAACGTATGGCTGTCGCTGGCTGACTGTTTAAGACTGCCAACACAGGTGGAGGTGAACCAGCAGAGCCAAAACTGGGAAGCAGTTTTTGTTTGTTCCTCCAAGTTCTCCCTTTGCTGACGGGACTTCCAACAGCCAATCTTAGCAGCAACAGGGAGATCCAAAGTCAGAAACCAGACCAGAAGCACAATGTACCGTACGGAACCTGTCCACATGAAGCAAGCATGGACTGAAAAAATGCAAGTAATGCATCTTTTTT
>NW_009269440.1:0-1357 GCF_000687185.1 Egretta garzetta
CTGCATTTCTAATGTAAATCTCGTGGTGGACCTTAAGCTGTGTTTGATGAACGATGGCAGTAGAATTCATCGCCTCATTTCTGGCATTTGCGTTCTGGAGGGGGATCTGGAGAGGAAGATGGCAGCTAAACACAATAGGAAACGTCTAGGAACTCAGCACCCACAGAGGTGCTCTTTGTGCCTTTCAGAACTCTCCATTCCTTGTGTATAAAACCAGGAAGATGATTCGGTGACTTTCTGCTCCATTCTGTCAGCTGAGGTGTATGTTTAAGGTAGGAGTATCAGAGCCGTGTCTGAAGCCGTGGGGGTTTACAGGAGTTTTCTGAGCAGGTTCTTTTATCCTGTCTGGACTTGGTTCTGTTTACAGCCGCCTCGTTCTTTCGGCGCCGTTTCTCTGCCGCGCAGCAGCAGCGCTGCCTACGAGATCTGCAGGCAGCGTCCCTGCCTGCTGCCGAGCTGCGGCACTGCTCATTAGGTAGGATGTCAAAGCAGGGTTTGGCTTCTAATTATTATTAAAACGGGTGTCTTGATGGTAACGCAGCTGTCCAGCTCAGGTTTAGAAACGGCTTCAAAGGTTTCCCAGTGACTTGCTCCGACTCGGTCACTTTTCTTGTGATTGGTTATGGCCAGTTTTTCCCTTTGCTTAAAAGCAGCTCAGCCTCGCTTGGCTGTAACAAATTCCTGTCCAGGTAGAAGCAATAAATAGGTTGATCGCTTCCGAGCCACTTCAAATCGATATTCACGCGTCAGATTTTTTGAAAGCTTCAGAACGAGACATGAAACAAATACAAAAGTGGTGTGAAAACGAGGCAGAACAAAAACGTGGACAAAGCCGCGTGTCTGAGCGCCTGACCAAGCTCCATTCTGTTCTCTTCTGCTTGCTTCAAGCCGATCCTTGCGCTACGCCTGGCATTTGCAGCGTTTGTGCTGCGTTCCAGAGCCGCAGAACAGCGGGGCAGGTTCCTCCGCAGCCCGTGGCTGGAGCGGAGCGCAGGAAGCTGCGGTGGAAGGTGGGTGTCCAGGAGCGCAGCGTCAGCGCGGCGTTCGCTGAAGACATTGGGCGTCCGTGCTCGTCAAGGCCCCGTGTAAATGAGCAGCCAGGTCCCAGGGGCAAACTTAGTGTTGCTCAAGATGCTGGGATCTTTTTGCTCGGCGCGTTATTGCAGCTGATGCCGCAAACGTGATTGCAGATGGCCTACTAAGGAGACTACAGTTTTTCTAATTAGTATTTCTGGCCTTTAAAAAGGCTGTTAAGTAGAGGTCCGGGCAGTGTAAAAGCAGTAATTGTGACTGCACCCCCTGCTACCTGTGCTTTTAAAGCTGGGCTGCTATTTACTTTTTACATTGTCTTTTTTTT
>NW_009269441.1:0-1358 GCF_000687185.1 Egretta garzetta
AAAAAAAAAACCAAAAAAAAACCCCAAAATTCCTTTGGGTATTAGTTTTCCTGTTAATTTAAATAGTGATGCGACTTACCTGTTTAAGACCACAAAACTACTGAATCAACCTCTTGTTTAAACTCTTGTGGTTTCCTTGTTTGAAATTCTTTATCAAATATTTCATAAATGACATAAATGTCACTGGAAGACTATTATCGCAAAACCTCATCTGTGACCAGTCTCAGGCGGATGGATGGTAAGTAAGTTTTATATCACCAGGAAATGCAAAACCGTAAACAGACTATAAATATTTTCTCATGAACTGAATAAAGAAATTCGGCTAGTGTTCAGAAGATGATTCAGAAATAGCGTAGTGTTTCACATTTTTTGCATATTAAAAGTGATAATTTCGAGACACTTAAACTATTAAAAATAATATTGTGGGATTGTAATGAAAAATTCCCACCAGACCAGCATCTTCAAGTAATAAGACATGGTTTCCAGCATTTTTTTAATTCCATCACTTTTATCATACGTTCAATTACAAACAAACTTCCCTCCAAGGAACTATCAAGAGTGTTCTACAGGCTACAAGGAATACTATCTCCCACTATCTAAGACTGTACACAAACTGTAGTTACTAAACAAATGTGAGAGAAATGATCTTGATATATGTTAAAAGAATCGTATGTCAAATGACTGGACAAACGTGAAGGACAAAATCTGTAACAACCTGCGCAGTGTCAATGAAAATCACAAATCAACACAGTCCGGCAAAGACAAAGGCCTCTCCACCCTTCTTTGCCAACCAAACTCAGACAATTTCAAGCAATTAAATACAAATGCATCAACGTAAGTTTTGAATACACTAAATGAAAAGTTTGTAAGTTAATTCATCATATTTCATACACATATGCAAATTACAAAGCCCTATAAAATACGTGATACTCACACAGTTTCAAGTATGTTCAAAATATAGGTATAGACAATCACATGTACTTTAGGAAATGGAAAGCGCTCCACAACACTAAACCCAAGACTACGGTGCAACTATGGCAGAATTATTTAGTCTATCTTTTCAGTACTACTTCTGTAAAACAAAAGCCCCACAAGCTTGTGAATTAAAAAACACAGAGGAAAGTTCATGTATGCATCTGAGACAGAAGATAAGACAGATAAAAGGAAAACCAGAACAGCTCAAAATCTCTGGAAGAGTAATCTCTCTTTTCAGTACTGATCTGTTTCATCAGGAATTCGTGCATAGACTAGCAAGGGGAAGCACACCCAGCCTCATTAGCAGGTGTTGCACACATGATCCTTGCTCAGTTTTTCACAAAATGACCTTTCAAAACGTATATTCCTTATACATCATTATA
>NW_009269442.1:0-1359 GCF_000687185.1 Egretta garzetta
ACGGTAGAGACAACAGCCACGCCGGTAATGCCAACCAACACCACTCTTCCCTTGTGCTGCCCACCAACCCCGGGCGGACGGGGAAGGTGAAGGACGGGGACTTGGCAAGAGCCTTCCCACCACCAATGCCAAGAAAGCGCCCAGATCTCACTTCTGCACTTCAGCGCTTGCGGGAAAGGCACGACAGGACTTTTTCTTTCTGTCCATACCAAAGCCAACCTGCTAGCTGAGGGATGGATGGAGCTGCTGGAGAGGGTGGTTGGTTTCCTCCAGCAAACTACAAAAATCACTTTTGAAGTGACACGCACAGCTTATCCTGCACATTTTACCCATGGCCAAATGGAAGTGCTAGGTGGCAGCAAGATTCCATTTTAGCCCTGACTCACTTCGGAAACACCTCGATATTTACTTGGCAGTCCTTTTAAGTCCTCGCCATCGGAATTTGCCATCTGCATTTTCGACCTGTATGGCCTCAATTCATCACACTGTGACCATTCCTTGCAGCTCACAGGCAGGCAGTTTTACCTGCGCACGTCCCCAGCGAGAACACGGAGCATCAGCTTCAAGAGCCCGGGTCCGTAATTTCACAGCCCTCCGCCTCGAAGCAAGCTGCTGCGAACCTGAGAGCCAACAAAACCCAGATTCGTGCCATTTACCCAACGCAGAGACAGCAGGAAGAAAACTTGCTCCGATCTCGTACGTTTGAACGTGGACTCTGGCGCCGCTCTCTGAAAACGCGATCTAAGATCGATCCTGACACTGCCCTGGAGAAAGGAAAGCAGGGTGCAAGCCCAAGCGGAGCTGGCTCCGGCACCGAAACGGGGAGGCCGACAGGAGAGGGGCCGTGCCCAGCCCAGGCAAACCGCACGCATCCACGGCAAAGCAGCAAAAACTCCTAAGCACTTTGGTTTAAAACTTCTCCCGAGAAGCCTTTCAACCTTCAACCAACCATCAGCCCATTAGCAATAGGTCAAAGCCACATGGTATTTAACTTTGGATTAAATATCACGCTCATTCTCAGCGGGAAGCCAGGGCATTAACATATGTCTTGTCGTGTATTTTTCCCTTCCTGTTACATCTGATTAATTATGCCCCTTTCTGAAATCTTTTCTCAGACTCTATGCGAAATGAAAACCCGTGTCAACGGGGAGAGGACAAACCTCAGGACAGAGACGGCAGCGGGGGGAAAATAATTCTTCCTTCTCCCCAGCACTCCACCCTCTGTTCGGAATGCAGCCAAGCCGAGGGAAGGATTTTCTCTTGGCTGAATGTACCTTGCATTTCTCTGAAGAATTCACTGATTGCAAGACTTGGTTAACACTTATACGGGCTGAAACCCAGCTCTGGAGCCCTCAGCAC
>NW_009269443.1:0-1359 GCF_000687185.1 Egretta garzetta
GGGCCCCCAGCCAGAGGCACCCGCGGAGTCAACCGCATCCTGCCTGGGCCAAGAAGGCACCGGCTTTCATCCCAGGCACAGCCCACGTGCAACCCGTCACAGTCCCATGGGTCCCTTGCAAATCTCCCAGAGCAGCTCAGTGCCTCCTCCTGACCCAGCTCTATTAGAATTCCCTTTCAATTTCAATTAATTAATTAAACATAATTTCATCTTCTAGAGCGAAATGTAACCTCTCTTTAATATTGTATTTCAGCCAAGGAGATGAATATAGGTGTGATTGACAAAAGCTAACAAGTCAAAGAGCTGGAAAGCAGCATCCGAAAATGAGTGGTCTCATTATACCTGCATAGCGCTGGGACATAAAAAGACGTAGCCAAGCCTTCGCCGCCCAGAAGCTACCTTCTTCTTCAACACCGAGCACTATGGTCCCTACACAGCCCCCGTTGGAGGACCAGAAATGGCACGACAAACCTCCTGCTCACATAGCATCTTCCTCCGGGGGCTTTCACGCCCCTGAGGAATGAGGCCAGAATTGCAAAACCGCAGCCAGAGGCACCCTGAGACGTCGCCTCCTCCCCAAAGCTCATTCGGGAACACAGCACGCAGGCAGCGCTCCCTCACCTCCAAAGCAACTGGCAAAAAATCACGTAAAGCAACGCAGCCAAAGAGGACAGACAGGCTTGGGTTCAGAGCACTTGATGGAATTGCAACAGTGCATTCAGATGGTGCGTTTATTTTACAGACCATTTGTTTTCCCATTTCTGGCAGGTCCTTGGGTTACCCTAAAAGCACCCCTAAAACCCCAAGCCCCTTCCCTGCCCCAGGGGGACAGAAGGAGGCAGGACACCTGGATTTCTGCACTTTCCCCTGTCCTTGGGGGACAAATCCTGCTCTCTCCTCTAGCTCAGAGTAGGATTTAGCTGTGTCAGATGCCCAGGAGCATCATGGTGATCACAGGCATACAGTGACTCCACGTCCACTTTGCCACCACATCCATCCTCCATGGCTTTTTATTTTTCATTGATGGAGCACAACTCATCTCTCAGATCCCACATTTGCAGCCAGGCTCAATGCAGAGAGGAGGAGTTTGGCCACTAAATCCCGTGGGCAGCATCCCCAGGACACGTCTACATCTCCCAAATCCCTCAGCACCCCCAGACTCTCTGCTCTCCATCAGCAGAAGTTAAAACCACGGCTTCTTTCTTCCACATTGCTGCTACCAAGCAGCAATTGCAGAGCACCCATGGGAGTGACAAGCCGTGCTCTGCACCGCTCCGCCAGGGGGGAAACATTTACCAACAACAACGGGTTAAAAGCTTCAAACCTCTTTTAAATTTGGAAGAAGGGGCTTGCTCTTGG
>NW_009269444.1:0-1359 GCF_000687185.1 Egretta garzetta
CATGTCCAGCTTTTCGTCCATCAGTACCTCCAGATACTGATATTGAGGTGCTCTTCTGAACGTCAACAATATTTTTAGTACTTACTCCTGAGACTGGAAATTACAATGATCTTCAAAAGATAAAACTAAGTGAGACAATTTGTATTATTTAATGGAAGCTACCTGGATTTAACAGAGGTCATCTGAGACTACACAGTGTCACCTGAGGATGATGAAGCCTTGAGCTGCTGTTCTCTGCTGCTGTAGTCAATGCAGCCCCACACTGTTATATCAGATGCCCCTTATTCTTTCCAGGAGACACTAATCAAATTGAGATAACACTTCCAGCCATCCTGACTTTAGTATCTGCCTCAGCAGTTCTACATCCAACAGCAGAAAAATAATCAGGTTCATCAAACTTTCCCAAATGGTGGCAGAGGCCAGGGTTCTGGCAAAGATTGCAGAGCAATGATTTTCAAGAGAGGTGCCATATTTTCTTCGAATGTGGTACTGCCCATGCAAACAAAAAAGTGATGGGCCCACACTGTAGGAAGCATCAACCATCTGATTTAAACTTTGCAATTTTATTTTCTGTTCAGCCCAGAGAGGCTGGAGAGATGAAGCATCAGCTGGCCAGAACAAAACCTAAGAGAAAAGGTAAGAGTCAAGCAGAAATCAGTGATGCTTTTATCTGTTACTTGCCTCTTACTAAATGACAGCAGAACCAGAGTCTTTTCTTAATGCGCGTGCAGCTGAAGGGATGGCTCTGCTGCTCGGGACATGTGGGGTTGGTGGCTTCAGTGAAGTGCTGGATCCCCAGAGCTGCCTAACTCAGGGGCCAGCTCTCTCACCAGGCTGCCCAAACACCTGCATCCCACCAGCTGGTGTCCGAGCCAGGAGCCAGATGGTCTGGGAGTCTGGAAACATGAGGACCGACGCTTCCAGGGCAATCTGCATACACGCAGCCTTTCCAGGGCTGATCCGGAGCTGCGAGTCCTCCAGCCTGTGCGGCCCTGATGGAGCCTGGCCAGTGCCACCGTTAAAAGGCACTGCTGTTACGGACCAGATTGTCCCTTACTGCCAGCAGCTGTCAGGGTTCCAAGGGAGCGCGTTTTGCTTCGGGATCACAAGTGTACCAATATTGCTGAAAGAAGGCGGTGCACAATTTCTTTTTTTTTTTTTTTTTTAACTGCTCTGTCTGTGTTTCTGGCTGTCTCTCCTCATGGAGGAGAGGTTTTTCTCTTCTGCAAAAATCCCTCTTCCCCAAAGCTCCAGAGTTCTGTGTAATGAAAAAAACCCGTCCTTGTGAGCACTGCAGGTTTTGCCAGAGATTAAAAGCACCATCTAGTGGCATCAGGGTGAGTTTACAGGGAGCAGAGA
>NW_009269445.1:0-1363 GCF_000687185.1 Egretta garzetta
AAATCATTAAGGGCAGCCTCACCAGATTCAGCAGAGAACACCATTTAGTCTCTTATAACCGTGCTGTGCCCACAGAGCTGTTAGCAGCAGCCTCCCTCTTTGTGGATCAGGTAAGGAGCTGTGTAGGTGAAACCTACCACCTCAGTTTGACGTTTCTTTATAGTTGCTCATGCCTGAAGACAAAGACCTTGGTGGGCAGAGGAGCAATCAGGTCTGCTGCCAGCTGGGAAGTTTGTTGTTGCCAAGGAGCGAGGCGGGGGTTTGTTCCTTTTGCACCGTCCACTGCCACTTCTTTTGACAACTATGGTGCTTTCTGGACTGCTCTGTGAGCTGACAGTTTTCTGATGGATTACTGAGTAACTCACAGGGAGGGAGAAAAAGAGAATTACTGTGAAGTTCCCAAGTTTAAATTGTCTCACGAAAAGATGTGACGGGTGTCTGAGATGATTAATGGAGATGGTTGGGACTGCGTAGCCAGGAGTGAAGGGCAGCGGGAAGTGAGACGTGCTCTTTCCTGCTCTTCCGTGCAAGCTGTTTGGCTGGCGTACTGAAGTAAACTGAAATCAATGGCTGCTGATGCACTGAGCAGTGAACTAGAGTTTCTCAGAATTGGACACGCTGCCTGTTTCCTGCTCTGTCTTGTGAGGTGATGGTGACCTGTGTTACCAAAGCTCAGGGAGGGTCAGTGTCTGAATCCATGGCTAAAAGCCAGGATGTGTTGAGTTCTACCTGACAGTGTCACTGGAAAAAAAAAAAAAGACAGTTTTCTGCTGTATCATATTCTTTTAGAAAAATAAACTGATACTCCCTACGTTCTTCCCCCCCACCCTGTGTATTCTGGCTGATATATCAACAGTTCACTGTAGATTCTTGTTCGATTCTTGATTTGCTTTTCAATTTTATTTTTAAAATTAGTTTCCTCTCTAAATCTGCTTAAACCAAATTTTACTGTGGTACCCATTCTTCCCTTGTTCTGATAGTAATTTTTCAGACTTGATGGTTATAGTCCTTCATTTTTTTTCAGCTCCCCTGTTTTTCCTAGTGCTTTTTTCTGAGTTACTTTCAACTTACCTCTGAGAGATAAGTTTGGTAGATACCAGGTAAACACGGGTAGTATTCTACTGATTTCAGTGCAATACTGAAGTACAGTAACTTTAGATAAATGAGAACTCTATGTGAATACTCTCCAAACTCTATATAGGTTTTGCTTTTTCTTTTTGCAGAAATGGGTAGTTTTCTAGCCATCGCTGAAATGCTGCTCAGTCCATATGATGTGTTTGAGGCTAGAAGAAAAGACAGTGCCATGTCCAGAGGAAACAGCTAGAGAAACTTAGGTAGGCAAATGTAGTTGATAGATTTTTTT
>NW_009269446.1:0-1356 GCF_000687185.1 Egretta garzetta
AAAAAAAAAAAAAAAAAAAAAAGAAAGACGACACACACCATCATAAGCATTAACGGGATTTACTCCATTCACCTAAACTAAAGGTAGTCGTGACTGAAGGTAGCTGTAAGCTTTATCTGAAGCGGCACTAAGAGGCTCAACGCAAGCTGTCTCTATGGACCTAGTCAACAAGAAGTCACATTTGACTCTCATCCACAAATTCATGTGAACAGATGAACCTCCAGGCTTAAATGTGTGAACCCAAGTTCAGGAAAGGAGAACCAGGAGACAGGGCAGGCAAAGGTCCTGAAGGGCTGGAGGGGTCACTTTCTGCTAGCTGACAGTTTGGCAAAAAACTGATAGTTGCTCAGCCTGATGTTGAGGGCTTTGTTAAAAAATGCAACTGTGGCACTTGTCAGCCTCAGTTTGTTTTAAAGTGGTAAAGGCGGATAAAAAAAATCCTGGCAAACCACTGCCACACTATTTTAAATCATTACCTTTTGATTCGCAGTGAAAAGAGCAGACCTACTACTCGTGGAAACAATCGGAACCCCAAGACTCTTCAGCAAGACAGAAAAGACTCCCTTTTCTTCTGGATACACTCCTATGCTCTACACAGTACCTTAGAATCTTGCCCGGATACAAAATTATGGAAATCCTTTGGTTTATCTCAACCCTACCTTTTTGTACATTCTAGTTTCACACAAGATTCCAGCCATATAGAACTAAAAGCTAACTGGAGTATGTTTTCCACTGCAACCCTACCCCAAGCCACTAATGGCTTAAGCTGACATGATCACTTGCATCTATGCAGTCAAATTCTTACCTTTCCAATGAAACAAGAAGCATGTTGTATACAAAAGCATGTTAGGACTACACATCAGATTAGGCTAAAAAGGCAGAACATTAGTGTGACATCTTAAATACTGCTGTTCAAGGTCACACCCTTAAAGACAGCGAACGGCACATACAGTCTTTATAACCAGCTGCATTACAGGGAAGAATACAGAGGAAGTGAAAGATTATTCCCTTCCTAACAGTACTTAGAAAACAGATGCTAAAGCAATTTTTTTACCATAAGAAGAAGTGTATTTTAACTTTTCCAGGACTTCTGAAAGTGATAAAATTCAGTGACTCCACATGCACATCTACCCAGGATTTCTAACACAAATATACATACCTTCCTTTTGCCCCCAGACTCCCAAGGAGAGACATCACTCCATGAAGTGTTACAAAAGTGTTTTTCACCTGGGTCAAAACTTTTAAGATTCTAAAAGAAAAAAAAAAGAAAACAAGACATAATCTGCTTTTGCAGTCTGTTCTGAATACAAAACCAGTCTCAATACAGAGCAAGGAAAAAGAAAAAAAAAAAAAAAA
>NW_009269447.1:0-1362 GCF_000687185.1 Egretta garzetta
GGCAGGGAGCTGGAGGCTGAGCTGGGAGGCCCATGCATCTCTTTGCGTCTCCCACTGGGCAAAGAGAGCCAGGCCCATGAAAGCTTTCCTAGACAAGTGTCCCCTCAGCCCACACCCAGCTTCTCTCTGTGCTAGATCTTTTCCCTGCTTCCCTTCCCCAGACAGTCAGACCCAAGCCCCAGCACAGGACAGAGCACGTATTATCTGACATGTCCACTGAGACATAGCTTCATTCTGTGAGAGAAGGAGAAGGAACTTCAGACTCACCTGGTTCCCAAGGAGAAGGAGAGTGAAGTAATTGAGAGACCAAGGACCTGCACTGGCTTTTATACTGGATCTGAACTGCTCCAGGCCCAGAGGTAGCCCTAGCAGGATTAATAAACTTCTGACAAGCTCTTCTGAAATGTAAGACATCCCAGCTAATGATACAGGATGTGTTTCTGTTCCTGGTGCCTTTTCATTACCTTGTTTATGCCATGCTCATTCTCTCATGGATTCTTGTTTTGACTGTTGGAATGAGAGTTCCTAAAATTTCTGGAGCAGGAACATGTCATTGTGAGCAGAACACTCACACCAATTGCCGGAGGGGTCCTGTACAGACTAGGGACCCCAGCCTGGGGCACTCCTGGGGGTTGTTTTCAGCCCCATTGACAGGAAAGACCAAGTCTCATAAGGTGGTTTATTTGCTGTACTGCTGATGCTGATCCTGAACAAATAGGTTGCTGATTGCCTATTAACTATGTGTTACCGATAAATCGAAAAACTGCTTCAACCCTTCTGGTTACATCACATGAACAGAGCACTTTTTCCCACTGCTACACACCATCTTCCAAGGGAACCCAGAAATCTTGTCTCGCTCAGAGAACTCAGCAGTACATGCTGGTGACAGCCGCCTTCATGCTCTAACCAGAGATACCTCAGTACTCCCTCCAGGAAACCCAGGTGTACAGCCTTCCAGTCTCCCACTCCCTTCCCCAGCCTGCACAGTCCTTTTCATTTAGTCAGGAGTCTGCACTGGGATGCACATGCCTGGCTTCAATGGGGTGTCTTCACTTCTCACCTCCGTTTTCACATATCTCCACCCTTCTCCTTTCCATTCCTTTCTATTCCTTTGTACTTTCCATTCTATTTCCATTCCTTTCTACTTATTTCTCAGCATGAGGAACTTTCTGTTCTGTGTAAATCTGTATGTATAGAGGTCTAGGTGCCAGGAACTGGAGTGTGATCTTGGGTAAGAGGGCCCATACATATGGGGTGTTCATGTCTGCTGGACAGCTACTGGGTAGACTGAGTGTCTAAGCCAAGCTATACCAGAGATCCACATTGTACATATGTATACATATATTTCTCACTAAATGATCT
>NW_009269448.1:0-1363 GCF_000687185.1 Egretta garzetta
TGCACCATCCCAGTACAACAGTCCGTGTGTTCCAGCCATGCATGGGATCATTATAATATATGCAAAGCAAGAGAATATCTTTGAATGTATTCAAATAATAGCTATTCACATATTCATACAGGAATTTGTGAGAGTACCCTGTGCCAAGCTTAAAATGTGGGCTGTAATTGTTAGCTTAGGACAGGAGGTTACACTGTACAGTTAAGTCCCCTTTGTCAGGAAATCGAGATCTTTTCATCCAAAGGACAAACGAGCCACATACTTTGCATGTGGTCCCTTTGCAATTAGCGTAAGCATGGAATTAGCCGTGTTCAAATTGCAGAGGCAGCAGCTGGTCAGTTCTTCCAAAGCCTGGCACTTTTCCTTATTCCTACGTGTCCCTCAGGCCCCTGCTAAACAGCTCGCCTTGGAACCCCATCGCCAGCTTCGCCTGAGCATGGGCCAGGCCGTTATTCATTACTATGAAATTAGATTTTTCCTCTCCCGCTCTTGCTCCATCCTCAAGTTAAACAAGCTCTTCCTGCAGCTGCAGGACCATTACTTATTGATAGCAGCAGAGTTAAGTCCTCCCCCTGAAAGGAAGGGATCAATTTTAATTTCCAAATGCTATGGCTTCCTCTTCAGTGCCGTTATATATTGCAGCAGCACATCTTGATTTAAGGTGAAACCACCCCTTAAATATTTTCCTATAAGCTTGCTGCTATTACATTTACTTATCTGATGCCTACAGTCGCCTTTCCGTCGGCAGCAGGGTCACGGGTTATTGTTCAGCTCCAGCAGTTAGCAGCTGGTGGGGGGTGAGGAAGGGGCACAGAGGCCACCAGTGCCAGGATCAGGCCCCGCAGTCCCAGGTGATGGGCAGGAGGCCGTGGACCTGCTTGTGAAGAAATGCCGTGGTGTTATGCAGCTGGCACCAGTCACACTGCCAGCCCATGCCCCAAACAGGGCCTGCACCCACACCCCCCTGCCCTGGGCCTGTGATAGAGAATAAATAAAATTAATTGCACTCACCAGATCCCCAGGCTATTGTAGCCCAGGCTCTTACACCAACTTCTCCCCGGCTCAGCAGTGGCTGCCAGCCCTGGTCTCTGCTGCAGCAGGACGGAGATGCAAGAAGCAGCAGTGGGAAAGTGGGAGCTGATGAGGGAGAGGAAGAGGAGGGAGCTCCCACCCTGCCTGGTCATTAGGGTGGCAGGATTCAGCTGGTCTGAGGTGGGTCCTCCCCAGGGCTGGGTACCCTTGGCCCCCACACACCTTTTACTGGGGATTTTTTTTTTTGAGGTGGGGGTTGGACTCTTCTCCCAGGTGATAGGATGAGGGGAAATAGCTGCAAGTTGCACCAGGGCAGGTTTAGGTTGGACGT
>NW_009269449.1:0-1363 GCF_000687185.1 Egretta garzetta
TTCTTCTCAGCTACAGAATGGGTTGGTGTCTCCTCCCGGCCAAAGGCAGTGCTTATTTCTCATTGCTTTGTCGCCGTTGGACAGATGCTTTTGGCCGGTTTGAGTTACGGTATTCGCAACTGGAGGCTGCTGGAGATTGCAGGATCTGCTCCAATGTTTGCCCTTTTCTTCTACATCTGGTAAGCAGGAGCGGGGCAGAGCTTCTTGAAGACACGACAGCAGCAAGAGTGAGGGGTGGCAGTGAGGAGGCAGCAGCTCAGGAGCAGGCTGGGTCTTTCCCATTATAGCGCAGGTGCTGGAGGGGCTTCTGCAGAGCTCAGCACATCTCCCTGGGGCACTGGACCCTGTGAGCAGCACCTGCTTTGCTTCAGGTCTTCAAATGTAGACTTTGAAGCCTAAAGGGAGGGTATCTAGACCCTTTCCATCACATGTGAATTTCATTGCCTGCTGTATGTGGTTGGAAGGAGATGGGCTATGGGAAAGCTCAGCAGGTCACGGTAGCATCTCCTGATTTCACCTCCTTGGCAGGGTGCTGCCGGAATCGGCTCGGTGGTTGGTGACAAAAGGCAGAATAGAAGAGGCTAAGAAGCTCCTTCAGAAGGCAGCATCCATCAACAAGCGCACCATCCCACCAGGGCTCCTTGAGCAGGTACCCGTAATGGCATGGGACAACCACTGGTTGTCTTCAGAGACTTCCCGCTGTACTTGGGTTTGGAGCGGCCATTGGAGCTGAGGCCACCTGATAAACAGCTTCCCATGCCCCCTGGGGATGATTTGGGGATGGAGGGTGGGGGCCTCCAGCTTCAGCTGTGTTGCACAGAGACAAGGTCAGGGAAGAGGCACGGCTTCTGCTGAGGCTCAGCCTGGAGCTTTCTGGAATCCACCCTGAGATGTGGAAAGGACCCAGATGCTTCCCTGGCTTTCCTTCTGTGAGGATGGCAGGAGTGCTGAGGGAGAGCACGAGGTCTCTGTTTAATCTGTGGGTTTCCATGTATAAATGCCCAAAGGACATACCCACCCCAAAGTCCCTATGCTGGGGAAATGTTCGTGCTGAGGAACCTCTCAGTCACCACACCACTGCGCTGGGCACCCAGAGCACAGGAACACAGCCCCACTGGGCCACCTTCCCTCCCAGAGCTGTTGGGGGTCACAAGTCCATCCTGCTGAGGCTTTTCCTTGACTGCAGATGGAAAAGGAGTAGCCAGGGGTTTCCTTTGCCGGGTTTGACTCGTTGGCTTTCTGCATTTTGAAGTTGAAGCCTGAGACACAGACCAAGTCTGGAAGTACTCTGGATCTCTTTCGGAAGAAGCACCTCTGGAAGCTGACTTTAATCATGTCGTGCGCCTGGTAAGACATCCTCTGG
>NW_009269450.1:0-1364 GCF_000687185.1 Egretta garzetta
TACAAAGTAGTGTGCTCGAAAACCAGATGGTTTAGGGGTCTCTGTTCTGAGCTAGAAATTTCAGGATGCTCTTCTAGGCTGCTCCTTGGTGTCTCAGCTCACATTTGGTTTGCTTTAAAGCCCAGACGTTTGGGGGTGTTGAAATCTCAATTCACAAGAACGCAACCAGAAAGAAAGTTGATTTGGGTGTATTGGGGTGTTGCCCTTTGTTCTGGGGGGTTTTGTTAAAGGACAGGAATAACTGAAGACGTCAATAAATAATGTGTCTTTAAGGAGACATTGAAAATGCACTAGTACAAAGAGCTGGAAGGTTCCTATTTCTTGCCAATGATACACGGTTGTTATTTGATTAATTGTTCTTACTCTTCCAGCATGCTCCAGTTTTTTAATTTATTACATTTTGATACTATTTGATATTTACACTATTCGATTCCAATATCCTAAACATATGTCCCACTAATGTCTATAAATGGGGTGTTTTTCACCACAGGAGCAATGTACTACCTCGGTCTTTTATGCTCAAGGCTTGCACTTTGTAAAGACTTAGACAAGTCCAGAATATAGCACCAGCCAAACCCACAAATTCTGATTTAGACCTACTTGGCTCTTCTGAATCATCACGAGCTCTGGGCAGTGAGTCAGCCAAGAGCTGGTTTTCTCCTCAGTATTGTGTAAACACAAGATGTTTCCCCGGGCTAAATATTATTAAGTAAAAAAGTCATGTTTATTTGATTTTATTTTTTTTTAATGTCATGTAGTGTATAAAAAAAAATGATTAATACATAAAGCTCTACCATCTGGGGAAATCCGAAAATCCTTTTCTTCACCACTTCCTTCATCAGCTCAGTTTTGAACATGAAGCAGTTTCAGGGTACCCTGATTTTTTTATTTGCTTCTATAAGTGATAATGATTTGGATCAAACTACTGACAAAGCTTCGTGTATTGTGGGGAAATTAGCTGTGGAAATTGCCGTTTCATTTAAAGTAATTAAGAGAAACCGCAGGGCTTAACTCGTAGTTCCGCCACGATGTGATTTGAACTCTTAAAATCCAAAATGAAGGTTCTGCAGCTGACTGCTGCGTTCTCGGGGAAGGCTTTTAGGTGCGGATACATGGGTGTCCGTACGCACGCCATGGGCTTTTCATCCTTAGGATGCTGTAAGTTCGTCGGCCGTGACGAGCGCTGGAGAAGGCTGGTGGCTGTTTTCTAGGCATCGCCTCCTTCTGCTTCTGGCAAGTCCCGAAATGGCTTTTTGCAGCGATTTAACGAGAGTTACCCCCACGTGCTCCCTCCTTTCCTCTTCCCGCCCTCCCTTGCTGTCCGTGAGTCTGGCTGAGCACCCACGGGCGGCTCCTGGCTCGTC
>NW_009269451.1:0-1365 GCF_000687185.1 Egretta garzetta
AAAAAAAAAAAGTTTTAGAACTTACTTGCATGGGTTAAACAAATTAGACAGGGAAAATTCATCCCCAGCATTGCCTCCACACTTTCCCTTCAAATATTTTTACTCTGAACAAAGTCATCACATCAGAAGTTAATAACTTTAAATATAAAGTAATACATTCAATAACACTGCATGAGATTTTTTTAAGTCATCAAGTTTGATTTTCTGCATAACTTAGCTTCTAAGGACTAATTCTTGTTTCAAATACATCAAAGTATTCAGTCTCTGACTAAACCTGTTGAAGATGGGGAGTCCCTAACAAGGTCTTGCGAAGTGTTTCAGTGTTTTAAGCTATCTGAAAATTTTACACAGTATTTTCTGTTGAATGATACAAATATCTTTTTTAGACCATTTTCAGCCTTTTAGCTGTCCTACTTTGCACTTTTATCCCTCGGGCAAATTTCTTATTGTGTGAAATTAAATCATCTCATACAACTATTGTCTTTTGATTAAAAAGACTGAACTCCTACGGTCTTTCTCACAAGCCTGTAATATTTTTTAACTTTTAGTTGAATACATTTCCCATTATTATTTCCTAGTGAAACAGAGAAGTGGATTTAAATATGATTACACCATGAATAAATGTATAAATTAAAGAACATCCCAATTATGCCTGATATGTTTGTTTGTGGGTTTCTCTTTTTGTGTATTCAAGATTCACATTGACACTCCCCTCTAAAATTTTTTATCGTTACTTATATTAACATGTTATCTATTACAATGTCTTAGCCCATAAGGTATCCATTCCTTCATTCTTCATGTATGGCTTTATTTTGATACATTGCAATCTACAGTGGAAAGCTTTCTAAGCATTCCAGATTACTCTGAATATCCATCTTTCTCATAATTTCTAATTCCTCTTATTTTTCTATAACATTCTACTTGTGCATTGCTCACTGTAATACACTCTTATCGTTCTCAAAATAAAATACATTAAAATAGGATATAGTTAGATTCAGAATTTACTTAAACATCTAGAAATCCCCTTGATGTTAATAACAAGTTAGTCTCTCCTTGTGATAATAATTCATTATCAAAAAGGTAAGTCTGCAACACTCTCATTACTTTAATATATAATAAGACAGAAATAATGCACTGTACTTTAGGTGCCTTAGCTTTATACTATGAAGGGCTTTTTATATGCAACTCTGGAGGCTGTTTTCCCCTCACAACTCAGAAAGCTGCTATGGCTGTGTTTCCCAGTATGTGATACTCACTTGTTGGTGCCCTTATGTGGCTTTTTTTCAAGGCCTTGCACCCACAAGTCCCAATATTGCTTGTTACGGAGGGTTCTTGTGGGGAGTGACTGTCACCAGCATGAGAATG
>NW_009269452.1:0-1367 GCF_000687185.1 Egretta garzetta
TTTTTTTTTTTTCTTTTTTTCTTGAATTCTGCTTTCATACTTCCAGACCTGGTCTTTCCCAACTTTGGTAGTCACTGTTTCCTCACCTGCCTGAATGCTCCCATCAAAGATACTCCTCAAAGTTGGCTTAGTGTCCTGTCATACAGAAACTACAATTAAGTTTTATCTGATGTCAGCAAACCAACAGTACCACTGAAATGTGCTGTTTATCCAGCTGCCTGCTGGTCACAGTTGAAAACCATGCTGTTGGATTTGTCCCTTGCTGTAGTGAGCGTGGAACAGCTTACATGAGCAAAAGAGTAAAATGCTCCTCCTGGGCTTTCATTCTGGCAGGCCCAGCTCCGTGGTCTGAAGTGTGTTCACCAAAGCAGTTTGTCCTTGTCCCCAGGTCAATATAATCTGATATTCTGCTGCATTCTGGCAATGCAGCTTCATCCGCTAATGAATTACGTATTGCTGTCCATAACAGCCTTGTGAAGAAAGCAGCAATACACTAAAACTGTGTAGAACTGTAATCTCCTCAGCCGCTTTATTTCAAATCTGTGTGTGAGTGGAAAAGGTGAGGGAAAATCTTGTCAGCTGTAGGAAATGGCATTCATGGTTTGGGAAACAATCTTTCACTTCTCTGCTTGTTTTCCCTTTTTTTCAGTTGTATCCATAACAAAACTATGCTATTCCATCAAAAATGCTGTTTAAAATGGTTGTTATCCACTTAAGCTTACAAAATCTCTCCTTCATGTTAGCTACTTTACTCCAGCTAGATTACAGAGTCGTTTCACTGTGATTTGATCTTTGAAGCAGCACTAGCATTTTTAGTGGAAAAAAACTAATACTTGCTTTTATTCCTTTAGAAAGTGTTTGTACTGGTGTTTGCAGAGAATGTTTGTTCTTTTTATACCAGAGGTTTCAGTTGAGATTTTGGATAAAAGACCTAAGTGGATGGCCCTGCTGTTCTATGAAGTTCTTAGGAAGGTTCATTTGAGAAAACAGACATAAAGTGATGTTGGAAGGAACAGATGTGAGCTAGATGCCAATGAAAAACATAAAAATGCCATTTAAAGGTTTTGAAATTATTTAACTCTTTCAAACTCTTACACAAACAATAGCAAACATTAAAATGATTTCTTTTTTCATCTGTTGACTTAACTCTCAGTAGGGGACAGATGAGAGGGTGACAGAAGCAGAACTGAAGCTTTTGGGTTTGTGTCTAGCTGCACAATTCTGACCTGAATCTACTGAAAATTCATAGACAATTGTGACTGAAATCCGGCAGGATTTGGGGGGAGGAGAATCTTTCATAACATTACCCTAGTGTTTGTGCTAATGAATGCTGAAGTCCTTAAGGGATTTTATGTATCCTCAACCAC
>NW_009269453.1:0-1369 GCF_000687185.1 Egretta garzetta
CGAGTGTGTTTCTCCATGTTTAACACAAAATGGATACAAGGGACCCCTAAAGGATTGTTATTTGATATGCAAAGTCTGGATAAAATAACATATCAGTGAGGGAAGTCTAATGCCGCACAGGAAAGATGTGGCACTGAAAACACTTCAGACTCCTGGGGCCTGACAAATTCGAGTTTTGTCCCACCATATTCTTAAAACCCGCAGTCTGTGAGACTCGGGGAGCGGTATTAATCACAGGTGTAGCCAAAGGCAGCGATCCAGGAATCACAACTGCCTTCATAAGCCTCTGCGCCAGGGGGGATTAAAGAAAAATGAGTTTACTGGAGGGGCTGTGGAGTTAGCACCTATCATCCCAAGAAGTAATTTGTCAGCACACAACACCTCTATGCAAGCAAAGGGGAAGGAAAAGAAAGACCTAGGCAACAAGCTCGGCTTATGCACACGGCTGCATTGATTTTCCATTCCAATTAATGCCGGCTAAGAATACATCCCCGGTGACTACGCAGCGAGCACTATAGGCAAAATTGCCTCGCTTGAGATTACAGGTGCCTTTGCAGGCTCATGGTGCCAGCCCTGCTTATTTGCTCCTGTTTCTTTTATTAAAAGTCCACAGCGGGGAAGAAACTGGTGCGTCTCCCTGATGTTTGCGATGTAGCTGAGGGAATATCCATCTGTTTTGGCAAGCCAAACCTATCCTCTGGGTTGTTATTTCTTTGGTTTGGCCTTTGTGAAATGTAATGGGTGGCCTTGCTTATTTGTCCCAACTAGCAATTCCTTTACAGGTCAAATTGCAAGCAGCCCCATAACTTTCTGACGTGGCGGGGTTATGAAAGACCTGCAGAAGTGTCATGCGGTCTCTGCTGTGAAACCTGGCCATTTAAGAGGTTCCATCCTAGTCCCGACAGTGATGGGTTTTGATACCCTTTGAAAATGCTCTGACAGGTATTGGAGAAATAAATGCAATCTGCAGTCCTTTGTGCAGAGGGGAGGGCGTTGGGTGATTCACTGGCTTGGAGGGTGCTCGCAGCCGCCCTTTACACATCTTGTGCTGTTTTAATGGGTAGTTTGCAGCTGTGGGATCATTGCTATATTTTGTAGTTTTGTTCTATTATTAGCTATTAAAGGAATATGAGACCGCAGATAGCATTGTATTAAACTACCAGTTCCTGTATTTATTGGCACCACCTGGGGATTAAAACAGATGTTGTCACTCCGCAGAGTTCTCTCCAAAGCAGGGGAGATATAATGAATACGTGATCAAAGCACCCTCGCTTCGTCCCATCCTGCAGGAATCACAGATGGAAATGTTCTCTAAACCGGCAGCTTTGGCTGGGGGGAAAGGAGCAGCGTGGGGGCTTTGCCTTGGTTC
>NW_009269454.1:0-1369 GCF_000687185.1 Egretta garzetta
CAGGGCAAGCGTGGAGGCTGGACTAACGAGCCAGCGTACGGACAAATCCAATTCCTCTCCTGTTATGCTCCCTGGTCTGCTTACTGTGAGGCAGCGTGGGCATTCCGCAGGAGCATTTCAGTCTGACAGGCTCAGCGCTGCCAACGTGTGTCTAGGTAGCTTCTTACCTTGGAAAAATTTCCCCAGCGTAAATTGCTTTACATTTATCTACACCGAATTCCATCTGCTACTTTATCACTGCCACTCAGTTTGGCAATTTGTTATTTTTCGCTTTCTCAATTTGTTCTGTTTCTTTCCAATACTTTGATTTTGATGGATCCTCCACAATGAGAAGCTCCACTGTGAGATGCTCCCCCAGTTCCTTTGCAGCGGACATGAAAGTGTGGACCATAATGGAAAAACTGTCTCCTCCGAGTGCTCCTTTTGTATGGTAACCGTATCCTCGCCCCACTCATTTGCCGTCAGGGGATTTGCTTCTATGCCTTTTGCAAACTGGTCCTCAAGCATATTTACAGCCTGCCTTATAGCATCCACCCCTTCCTCCTTTCTCTCCCAAGCACTGGGATGCTTGTCGGCGTTGTTTTTTCTCTACCTTCTCGTACCTCACTGCGTAACGCCTTGACTCCATGTCTGTTTTTCATCCCTGCTCGTCAGCAGATTGCTCTAGGGCATACTTAGCTGGTTCTCTGTTCAAATCTGGCCCTGGAGAGTACCTGTTTGGGCAGAAAAAAAGAGGTAGCCCGGTTGCTCAATAAACTGTTTCAAAGCTATGCCGACGGAACTTCTCCACAAATAGCAAGGAGCAGTAAGATAAGCTCAGTCATCGGGCTGCACCCTCAGACGGTGCAGAACACGAGAAGCAGAAACAGACCATCTTACGGAGCGAGGCTGTGAATCGGGGCAGAAAACGTCCTCACCACGCCTTTGAAGTCATCTGCACTGATACTGAATCCATTCCCATCCCCGCGGTCGCTCCTATCCAACGACTGCCAGCTGGAGACAGATGGCAATCTCTGCATTCATTTCTCATGCTATAAGATGAAATACTCAAAAAATCAAGCAATCTTCTTTCTGCGAGTCTGGTTTTTTCCCTCCATCAGCTGGATGAATGAACTTTGCTGCAAGAAACAATGCTAGTTTGTCTGCCAAACCAAACTAGTTCGAAGAAACGACATAGTTATTCTTGGTCAAATAATAGCAGAGTTCAAGAATGACAAAACACATACAGAAACCAGGCTAGAAGGTGGACTCTACGATTGATCTTCAATGCTCACACCTCTTGATAAATCCAGCTATTTTGAAAAGCTCTGTTGCATTTACAGGCGAGATTTCAAATCAGGCCCTAGCACTTGGGGAAAAAAAAAAAAAA
>NW_009269455.1:0-1367 GCF_000687185.1 Egretta garzetta
CCAGCTGTGCCTTAGCTTTCCTGATCCCATCCCCTTGTGTTTGGAGCATAGTTACCTCAGTCAGGAACATAAAATACTCCCTCCAGCCCTGATGAGTGTAGTTGTACCTCATACAAGTAAGGACTTCAGTCTCCCTGAGTTGCTGAGGGGATATTTTTGCTACACTCCTCTTATCATACTCTCTACTTCTTCTTGAGGAGAGAAAAAGCTCAACCT
Source organism: Egretta garzetta (assembly GCF_000687185.1). NCBI lineage: Eukaryota > Metazoa > Chordata > Aves > Pelecaniformes > Ardeidae > Egretta > Egretta garzetta. The sequence continues at coordinate 217 of NW_009269455.1, forward strand.
ACCTAGCCTTTAGTAGTGAAGGGAAGTCCTTAACTAAAATAATTCAGTGCTGTGGTGTGGACAACCCTCACACAAAGTGTTTACACATGGTGCTTCCACTGACTGCGCTAACCATAATCTCAGTATGTGTCACTCAACAGTCGCATCCATCAGGTGTTTGCACAGGTCTTCATCTGTTCATAGTAATAATTGCCCTGACACAAGCTGTGATTTGGGAGGTTTGGACTGGACATTAAGAAAAACTTCTTCACTAGGAGTCAGAGCAGGACTGGACTGGATATGAGTCGGTGGACTTCATCAACGATTTCAGCACTTGGCTGGATAAAGTCACAGTGACCTGGCGTGGTGTTGGGAATAGCCCCACCTGAAGCAGACTTTCTGAACAATGCTCCACTGATTTGATGACATGGAAATCCATGAACAACTGATAAATAACAAATGAATTCTTAGTTGTGCTTACAGCTCCAGCTTCTGATGCAGAAGGTATCTTAATGCGCTTCCCTTTCTAGCTGCTGCTGTTGACTGAGAGCTGTTTCTGTCACCAATCCTTTATATTCGTCTCATATTCATTCACCGTAAGGTGATAGCCTAATCAAATGGTATATTGAAGTTCAGACCATGTCATTTTTGCTTAACATCAATCCTTGACATCTTGTTAATCATAGCAACAGTGCAATAGAGAGTACTGCAAAAATCCTGGGCAAGTATACCAGAGTTTTCTTCAAGTACTTCAAGGATGGATGAACCGAAAATACTGATAAAAAGCCAACTATCCCCTCTCTTCCCCATTCTTTTTTGGCTGCCCAGGAGCACAGTGGAAAACCCAAAACAATGGAGAGCTAGTGAGTGCTATTATTTATTTTTTTTAGGAAGCAGGTACTCAGATTATAGTCACCACAGTCATCTGATAACAATCCACTGTAGTCTGCAATTAGCAGTCCAGCTGAGGACTAATTGTGTCAGCTACACAAATAAGGATATTCCTGAAATGTTTGGTTTACATTTGAACTTCTCTAACAAGGACTATGAGAGAGCAGTAAAAAGGAATTCTTGCATTAAGTCTTTCCCCTTTCTCTAAACCCCTCTTGCCCCTGGCAGGATGCTGGCCCTAGGGCCAAAGAGAAAAAACTTGTGTTTACAGTTCTAAGTAA
>NW_009269456.1:0-1375 GCF_000687185.1 Egretta garzetta
CGTGACCCAAATCACGGCTCCCCCTTCAGCAGAGAGCCTGATCCCCCAAGTGCTGAAACGGTGAGCTGGGTGCAAGTCCTTTCTTGCCCCCTTTCTTGCCACCTGCAGTGGCCATGGCCGGCCGGCCCGGTCTGGCCTGGCAGTCTGCGCCTCTTCAGAGGGAGAGAGAAGAAAGATTGCGAACCCTTCGGCATCCAGCTGGCAGCCTGCTCACGCCGTGACCACCATGCTATCGGTCCCTCCTCGTTACTTTGCTACAGAAATCAAGGGGTAGCTGAGGAAACAGTTACCGGTCCGTGGATGCAGTGAGGGAGTGAGGTTGTCCCCTTGCTCACTGTTGCCTTGAAGTGAAAGGAAAAATGAGCGTGGCCACGTTCCTACGGGTGGTGGTTACGGACCTCGGAGTCTGAAGCCCATGACCCAGGTGGAGCTGCCGGACTGAAGGCATTTTGAGGTTTTTCTCTCATCCAGTGCATTTCATTTCAGCTCTTAAGCTGAAAGCAAAACTCGGCAGGGAAGGAGAAAGCAATCTTGACACAGAGGGAACCCTTGCCTGAACCTCTCAGGGATAAAAGGGATGGATTGCGTGTACCTGGAGAGGCAGAATCCTTCTGGATGGGTGAAGAGGGCACAGGACCAGCCACCGGCTCATCCATTTCTCTTTTGGGCACAAATCTGGAAACCTGGGTTCTGGGGCTAATTGGGTCAGATCTGAGCTCAGGCCTGGGAGCCCCTAAAACACAACGGTTGACACCTTCTGTCACCATCGTGGTGGCAGCCGCTGGCTCGGTGCCATGGAGGGTTCTCAAGGGCCGTGTGACTCAACGTGGCTCAGCCCCGGCAGCGCTCGCAGTCTGAGCAACGTCCAGCGTGGAGTTTTCCAAAACATGAATGTTCATGAAAGGAAAAAAAGACGCTGACTGTATCTAAGGATTTACTTCTGTAAAAGACATCTGGGTCGGGGATTATGTTACCGAGTAAGTGCCTAGACCTTGCGTGTGCTGGTGTTGCACTACACAGGCGCTGTCTCTTGCTGCGTTGGGATTTCCTTCCTGTGTGCCTTCACTCCTGGTCCTATCTTAGCGAGCCTTCAGCTTTTCAGTTTGTACCCTTTGCAGGGACTCCTTAAATGTCCCCCACCTCCTCCCAGCTGCTGCTTTCCCTTTTGTCTCTGCTTCAGGGGTGTTATGGAAGAGATAGGAAGCAGGACCTTGTTGAAGCTACGCGCAGATAAGCTGTGTTCATCAACGAAGGTCTCTTGCACAGAGGTAGCGAAGAGCTCCTTTCCCTGCCTGGAGATGAGCCTGAAACCAAGTCCCAGCTTGCAGCAAGGTCCTAAGCAAAAGCCCAGCCTCCCTAAGGAACCGCTACCGAG
>NW_009269457.1:0-1376 GCF_000687185.1 Egretta garzetta
GGTCTGCATGAACCTTTCGGTCAGACTAACCCAGCCAAGGCAGCGGTTAAAGCATTTGCAGGACTGCAGCCCAAGCCCTCACTTGCGTGTGCAGGACTCACCCTAGTGACTGCTCTTTGTCAGGGTCCCCCGTCTTTGGCTAACAGACAAAAACCAAGATGCTGACGTCTTGGTGATGCTAACGACTCCATGGCTTTTCCTGAGAATAGCCCAAATAAATCTCAACTCCACATTAGCACTTTATTTTCTGCATCCTAAGAAAGAAAAACCCGGAACCCCCATAACCATCAAGACATGGGGTGGAGTTGTTCTTCTTTTCTCATCCAGAGTTGTTCTATCATGTGGGCATATGAAGTTAAATGGTTGCCGGTTATCACCCCAGGTCTGGTTGTACCCCAGCCACAGCTGAAGTCATTCAGGAGAATGCGATTTACTGAGTGCTTTGGGATTCTCAGAAATGTAAGTCACTAGAGAGATGTTATAATTTTCTAAGTTCATACTTGAGAGAGTAGTAAGTGAAGTTTCCACGTTGGAGGTGGCTCTGGTGAGGGGAAGCATTTTGCAGCCATCCCCACAGGGTTTTTAATGCGTGCTTTTTGCTAACATGCCATTTCACTGGAATTTTCACCTTTCTGAGCAATCTTGCATGTGGATGAAAGGGAGAAAAAGGAATTCAATGGTACCCGGGGTCCTGGAGGCACCTCAGCTGTGCTGTGCTGGAACCTTTTTGTGGCAGTGGAAGATGAAGCAGCACAAAGTACAAGGGAGAGAGAAAGTAAAAGAAAGACCCTCATGGATGACCTGAAGGCCAAGACAGATCAGAAAGTGGATCAGATGCTTCTGTGTTTGTGTGCTCCGTGTTTCTGCCTTGGATGACCAACGTTCAGAGCATCAGGGAAGGCCAGAGAGCCCTGAAGCTGCTCGGCCCCCATTAGCACTGGTGAACGCCACCATCCAGTGTGATGTGCGGAAACATGGTCCCCCCTGTGCTATTGCCTCTACTTCCCTCCTTGCGGATCACACCTCAGACCTACCAGAAATACCCCAAATTAACTGGAGAAAAGCTACCGCCGTCATGTGCCTCATGAAGGCAGCAGGACAGAATGAAGATGCAGGACAAGGGATTTTAGGGATGAAATTCCCAGTTGATTCTGGGAATTTGCAACTCCCAGGATGTAAAAACCAAACAACTGACCGTTGTTTCTGGGTGTTGCCTCCAAGGGTAATTCTTCCCTGACCTAATGTGCTAATGGGGGCAGGAGCACAACCTGCCCTATATCTTCTTGCTGGCCACCACTGCACTCCAGTGAATGACTGGAAAAGCAAAGCAACAAAACCAAATCAGAAACTGAACTGTGCATTAAGGAGGAAAAAAA
>NW_009269458.1:0-1371 GCF_000687185.1 Egretta garzetta
AAAAAAAAAAGTCAAATTTTGGCATATTTTTTCTCAAAAAATGTCTTTATGTTTCCATTTAATGGAGCCAGAAAACTCTCACATGAGCTTTTTACACTGGGGTGTGTTCTGTGCACTTGAACATTTCACCCATTTCATGAGACAGAGGGGGAAAACAGTTTCCGTATCCTCAGAAAGCCACAGATGTGGAGATGATCAATAGCCAAGGTCAAACACGATTTCCTGCAGGGTCAGGTGAACACTGCAACTTCTCCCATTGTTCCCTCCCCCTTACTGCCCCTGCAATGGGCTGAGGCATTTTGATTAAATTTCAGAGTTCCTTTCCCTGGGTGAACATCACGATTATCAGCCAAATCAAGCAGTCAGCGATAAGCAGAAACATGGGATGAGCAGCCCAGAAGGATTTCTATTTCGGAAGGGCTGAGAAGGTCAGGGCTCCACGTCTCCCTCAGACCAGCGCAGTGACCTGTCAGGCACAAAATCAATGTGGGCTGTGGGACAGCGCACAGGCTTGGTCGGTGTTTTACTTTCTTCTGCCTGCCTTGCTCCCCCTCCTCCCCAAAAGCCCGGAGGGAAGGGTGCTCACCTCCTAACCTGCTACGTCCCCACCACGTGAAAACACAGAGATGTCTCTGCTGCTGCATGTGATCTCCCCACCTTCACTCTGGGAAGAAAAATGGTGTTTGGGAGAAAAGCAGGGGAACTTTCACAAGTTCCACAGGAATCACACTGAAAGTTGTGCTGAAGTGAAACAGCAGGGCACATGTTGTCCCTGTGAAACACTGGTAAATAACCTCTGCCACTGAAGCTCGTGGCTTACTCACTCTTCTGAAGGGGGAAGCTATGGCTTGGTTGCCTTTGCCAACAGCTGGAGTCATGGTAGGTCCCCTGGGATTGAAAAGAAAGTTCTTCAAGCTTTCCTAAGACTCCTCAGGCCAACAGGTCCCCTGTCCAGGGTGTGTGGTGAAAGACACCCAGAGCTCAGACATCTTGCAGTCATGGAACTGTGAGAGGACAGAGAGACTCCTACACATGTTATGAAGAGAACTGACAACTTTACAAAGGGGATAGCACAAAATATATTGCTTAAATAACTCTGTGTATTAAGAAAAGACTACCTAATAATTAACTACAAATAACCATCTGTAACATTACTACAGGTTACAAATTATGCATAATTATAATAATAAACTAATAACTTGATCACATTATGGTTGTATCTTAATGTGCGTTTAATTCTTAAAATCCATGTAAAATTATTGCATTCCTTAAACCATTCGTAATAAAACTCTACCTGCCTCATATATGTATTAGTAAGCACATTATTTTGCAATATATGCAATATAGTTTTCATTTAATCATTTCAGTGCA
>NW_009269459.1:0-1370 GCF_000687185.1 Egretta garzetta
CTTGTTTCCATTTCTCACTTTATTAAAAGTGCCTTTTCCTTGATTAAGTTCTCTCATTAAAAGTGCCTGCAGTTTGAATTATTAGATACTTAATTATTTATCCCAGATAAAACATTTAAGAAGCTTTAAAACCTAGGAAATCAAGGTAACAGAGCAGTGGCAAATATTTCCACTAGAGAATCCAATCAAGAATTTGTTCACCATCCAAGTTAAACTTCAAGCTCCTATCTAAAGCAAACAAAATCCACGTGTCTCAAAGCGACTCTTTCTAGAGGAAAAGGCTCAAAACCTTATGAGAAACTCGTTTCGTGGGACGTTTCAAATTCCATCCAAGATTAATTCCCTTATATATATATTCCTGCTTCTAATACCAACCAGATGTGACAACGAAGTCTAAGCAGCACTAGGATAGTGCTAGGATATCCTGTAGCTCAGCATTTCAGGAGAGAGTTGGAGAAAAATGGGAAAGGTACCTGGAGCTAAGGGATTGACTGAGGAAGTAGTTATAATCTGAAAAACCTTCTACATTACATTTTATTAGTGAGACTGCATGTCAGTGAAAATGCACAGTGCCCTGACATAAACACACTACGGTGACAAGCAGGGACACCATCGGGGACAACAGCCCAGCTGTCCCAAACGATGCAAACAGCACACATATGAAACTAGAGAAGAACCTGACATGGCCAAACAGGTTGGGTCTCTAACTTTTCAAGCACATTACTGACAGGAAAACCTAATGTTCTACATGTCAATTCCCAGCAGCAACAGGACTGAAGGGACTCTGCTGATACTTATGTATATTAAAAAATTGTTCCTTTAGTAAACTCACAGGCAGATTTCAGCCCAGCTGACAGAACACTCAGAAAAGTCTTCACATATGTTCTGCAACCTTTAATTATTCCCGAAACATTAACAGGTCTTCCCTGAAACCCTCCAGTGCACAGAATTCCTGCACATTTAAGCAAGTCACTCCATCACCACCGGATTCTATTAATGCTAATAAATATGCCCAACTTTCACACTATTGTAAACTTATCAAACTTAAAATGTCACCTTTGTGTTTAGTTCTACACTTAAAAAAATTTAGTCTGGATCTTCATTAACAAAGTTGTAGACTGTTATGGCTCACTGCATGCCTGCTGAAGAAAGCAGCTGTAACAGTCACTGCTGATTTCATCTGCATTTGCTATGTGGACAAGACTGACCTCCTCATTTTCAATGAATAAAATCAGATTTTCCATTTTGAGTACACTACATGGCAATATTTAGCTCTCAAAATTTTGCATCATTTGAGCTGTAGCAAGCTTAACTACAATACTCAGTTTTGGACTTTCTAGTCTGTCAGTATTATAACTATTAAAGAAAAA
>NW_009269460.1:0-1378 GCF_000687185.1 Egretta garzetta
AAACAAACAAACAAACAAACAAAAAAGCATAATGAATAAAAGCATCTTCTGGGAAAATAAGGTCTTTGATGTGTAGTACAATATTTACAAAGACATCGTGAAATTCACAGCACATAACATGGAAATACTGGGTGTGGTTCATATTTCCCAGGACAAATGAAAAGATATTCCAGACTGTCAGAAAAGTGTGCGGTATCTACAGGACTAGGCCCATCAAATATGGATTTTATAAATGTCAAGAAGTTAACTTGGCCAGGGTCTGCATCAGAAAGGTCATGGTCTTTTGTTTTCTGGTAAAAATTTTTTATTCTAATCTCAAAAGAAAGGCAGGGTGCTATAGAAACAGATGCAGGGAAGAAGTTAAAACCATTCTTTAAAACATAGCTATTTTGGAAGAAAAAAAAATCAAGAAATAACTCAAAGGAGCAGGAATAGTCTCTCTTTCAATGGCCATTTCAGGTATATGTTGAATAGGCAAAACCTCTCTACTAGCATCTTTACACACAGTTCTAACTGAGAAAATATTCCACTCAATAACTGACTGACTTAGCTAATAATAAGAATCTGATGGTTCTTCATTGCTTTGATTCCAGTAATGGCAAAAAAATGGGTTAACCAAAATCTAAAATAAGACAGTACTGTGCAAATTATTTTAAAGAAATAACATGACAGAGATACAATAGAAAATCGTGACTGATAAATACTGAATGAAGACTTTAAAATCTAGAAAGTAAGGGAAAAATTCATGATACTAATTAAAGTTCCCATTAGATTCCCATTATGAGAAATAAGAGAAAAACCTCTTTATTTCTCCAGAGACAGCTTTAGCAACATGAAATGAAGAAAAAAGCTTAGTACCAAATCATTTGCGTCTCTTTCCTTTACACAATGAATTGGATTGCATTTTATATGGTAAAAGGACATTAGCTAAATCACAGCAAATACTTAACTATTCATATTTCCCTCTTAACAACAAAACAGAGGGCTGTTGGGTGTAAGCATGTGCATTTCTATGCTAGTGGAGAAGACTCTGTAATCTTCTGTACACTAAACAGAATGTTTATATTGAAAACTTTAAAGTGAGGATTAGAGATAAACCTTCAGATTATACTTTTAATGGCTTCTGAGTCCAGTTCTTTAGGTAAGAGGCCATAGTTCCGCTTCACACCACAGTATGTGATTTGCAGACCCTGATAAAAAAAACCTTTTTTGCCCTCCATGCTTGAGGAATTCCTTAAGTGATGAAAGCAGCATATTTGCTTCAATATTTAGAAAATGTGTTGTGCAGGCAGAGCAATGGTGCTTTTTGACCCAAACCAAAATGTCTGCAATAAGGTCTTGACCAGACTTGTAATTCCTGTTTCATTGCACGTGTTTT
>NW_009269461.1:0-1381 GCF_000687185.1 Egretta garzetta
AGCGGAGCTGCCCTGCCTTGCAGCAGCCGAGGATCTGCAGCAGCCCTAGGCTCCCGGTTTGGGCTCCTGGTGCTTGGATGTGTACAGGTTCTGCCACTTTGGTGCTCAATAAAAAGTGACCAGTATATTTTTCAACTACACCTAGTTTCAGTTGTGTGTTCTTGACATACGCTTGGCTTCAGATTGTGAAAAAAAGGACAAATCTTTTAAATTTTTGTTGTTGAGAGAGCTCAGAAAGCATAAGCACAGGGAGACAAAGTAATTTTGTCCACTGGAAGGGAGGTGACAAACCCCCAAAACACATCTGCCACCAGTGTCCCCTTTCAGAGGGGCCACCTTTGGGGGTCCGATGCCCACTGTTCTTGGCGCCTTCATTTCTGTTGCCCAAAGGGGAGCTGATGAAGAGTACTGTAAAGAGGATAGTGATGGCAACCCAAGTAGAAGGTGACCCTTTTATTTGACCACGCATTTTCCTTGTTGATTCAGAGCTGTTGTTCGCTGCCGGATGGGTTTCAGCTGCCAGCGCAGGCGATTTGTGCTGCACAGGCAGCTGCTCACACAGCTTTGCAGGAGGCCAAGGCTTGCTGGAAGGGTGGAAAAGTAAACTGAGTCAGAGGCCAGCATCGGGCTGGTGCCCACTGCAGGATACAGGAGCTGAAAAGAGTCTGGTGCTGAGAGGTTGGGCTGCTGAGCGCTGCATTTCCAGGAGCAGGCAGGACTTCACCATCCCACCAGCTCCACCCACACCGGTCTCGTTCTACCTGCTTGTCAGGAGAGGGCAGGAGTCCTTCTACATTGCTTCCCTTCTGCCCTGAAACCATAACAGAGGAGTCACAGGGAGAGAAACTGCCTGTAATTTAGCCAAGGAGGGAATAGCAGTGGGTTTCAATGCTTTGGAAAAATTTTCTGTGAGTTTTGAGAAGATGCCAGCTAGCACTAGGTGTCAGGGCAGCTCTTCAGCCTGGCAATGAAGTCATCCTTGGGATCACTTGAACTTCTCATGGCAATGGTCATAAGGCCTGTTTGGACAGGGAGCTTATGGGCTGTGTGTACATAACTTGTGCCTCCTGCTGGGAAGTGTGAGGTGGACTAAGTACCTTGGCTTTCAAGAGAGGGGTCTGTTTGGTGAACACCACAAAATTATGTTTTTATTTCAACTTGTTTCCATGTTAATGCCAGCAAATATAGTTTCTGTTGATGTAGCTGGCTAATGGTCTTTCTGGAAAAAACATTGTGTGACCTAAGGCATCATCTGCAGATGACACTGAAGTGCTATTGGTGTGTCCATGAACCCGACAGCTGGAATCCACAGGAGGACAAACATTATAACAGACCTTCAAGAAGTCGGGGGTCTGCATTAGCACCACAGCATGCATCTCTC
>NW_009269462.1:0-1379 GCF_000687185.1 Egretta garzetta
GCTTAGTCCTTTCATGCTGAATGAAACAGCACTGAACTCCCTAAATTTCTCTGACAGCTCAGCAGATTGGCATAGGCTGCCTACTTTTTCCCGTCTGTTACTGACTGTTTCCATGAGGAATAGCAGTATCTATGAACTGCTACAGGTGGGCAGAAATGCTTCCAACCAGTCTGAGTGGGGGCATTTCTCGCGGCTGTGGCACGCCACTGGCGACATGTTGACCACCAAATGGAACCTAACAGAAGTGGGTGAATATGTGAAACTCCTGGAAATTATGAAGAAAGCTCTAGTTCTTGTGGACTTTGGGGTAGATCCTGGAAAAGCATTAGTACATCAGATCTTTCATAATTCTAGTGGAGGAATTAAATCTTCAGATCAGAATTATTTGTATCATTCATTAACACTCTTTTTAAATTCAACTTCTGCCACAAACAGCACACTGGACTTGGAAAGAATATTTCAAGAAATGATTCCACTGTATGAAGTTGGTGGTGAAGGATTGTTCTACCCTAATCCCTATGGAAAAGAAAATCAAGATCTTGTAACTATGGCTGCAGTGATTTGGAATCAGATAATTTTAAATAGGACTCATTTTAATACAGACAAAGCATGGGAGGTTATCAAAATGATTGCACGTCATGCAATCTCTCTTGAAGACACTGAAAATTATCTCAGCACAAATGAAGAAGTGTCATCATTATTTTCTGACTTCTTGTTGACCCCTGTAACTTCTGAAAATTTTGCAGAACAGATCTCATCCCTTGAGCAGCTTCTTGCTGCCGTAGCAAAGGTGAATACCCGTGATCGTTATCTGCTGATATCTTCTTTGTCTAAGCTAATGCAGAAACTCCAGCGTACCCCAGATGGAAGGCAGAGAATTGAACTTCGTGCTTTCTGGCAGATTGCTGAAGCACTGCAGTCCATGAACTGGAGTAGTAAAGACAGTCTCACTTCCCAGTCACTTCTAGATGTACTGCAAAATCAGTTCAGTACCATGAAAAATGACTCCAGTCTTCCTTTCAGTGAGGAACTGAGGCAGCTGGTAAACTTTGCATCTTCCATATATGAGTTATATGGTGAAGAAGACTCCAGAGCAACCAACATCTCCATATACTCACAAGCCATGCAAAGGAGTATCTTAATTTTAAAAGGTTTGCAGAAAAACTATAACATCAGTGAGCTTGAAATTATCAACCTTTTGTTTGATTCTTACAGTAATTATACCCAGAGACTGATTGAAATATGGAGAGAAGGAATGAAAGTCCTTCATGACACCAACTTAAACAAAACATTTGAAGAAAAAATGGACATTATCTATCACTTCTCACATTTGCTGCTGCAGAAGGAGTCCAGTGAGTCTTCCTTATGGCACAATACTT
>NW_009269463.1:0-1381 GCF_000687185.1 Egretta garzetta
ATTCTATGATTCTATGAATCAGGGAGCAAGAAGCTATTTTCCTGGCAGCTACCTTTTCCCCAATCACACTATCCAATCCCCTTTAACACTATTGGACGTGGAAAATGCAATCACAGGCTTCAGTGGTAATAAAGATATGAGGACAAAGGTTCCCCACAACCATATCCCATAGAGAAGTCTTAAGGTTCTCACTAGTGAGGTAAGGAATTATATTTTTGCTAAATCCATGAAGAAACCCCATTGCATTTACTATGATACTGGAATTAACTGGTGTGGATTTAAACGGTTACACTGACGGGAATGAACCTGCCTGCTGGAGATGCATTATTGCCATTTTCAGGTGGGAATACCCCTCTCTGAGAGCACTTGATTTTCTCAGTGATCGGAGATGTGAGGAAAAACACAGAAAAGCAGGGAAAATCGGGAGCCGTTATGTCTATAATTAAGTGGCGTCGCGCCCTTTCAGCTCAGCAGCCGGTTTGAGTTACGTATCTTTACTGCCAGCATGGGTTAGGTCAGCAGTGAGTTGAAAGCAAAGATCTTGGGAGGAATTTGGAGAGAGTCATATTTGTTAATTCCCAAGTTTCTCTTTAAAATGCTGAGGTAAGTCAACGGGGTCAATATAATAACATTGGTGCTGGGTGGGGTTTTTTACTATAAGAATGGAAAAGAAAAAAAGAGTAGCCTGCTAACCTCAAAAGACAAGATGAAATGCTTTAAACTCCTCACTGAACAGAAAAATTGCCAGTGAATGTAGTAAATACGGACGGCTGAATAAAGGGGACAAAGAGCATATTTCATTTGCACTATTTATGTAGTTAAATTTGTTGAGGAAATGAAAGATGTCCTGCAATCCTCTTTGCCTTTGACACCATCAAACCCATGATCTCTAAGTCCATTCCTATTTTTCCCTATTATTTTTTTCTCAATAAGTTTCCTTGCATTGAATGTGTGAAGAGATCAAAGGAGTCACACAGGAAATTCACCTGGAAGCTTTGCTTTTGGTCCTGTGGATTATTAGGAAGCCTGGATCTTGATGGGCTCCCCCATTTGGTGGCTGACAGCTATTCATGTACTGACTTTTCAGTGCAGAACATGCCTGATTACAGGTAAAAATAGTTCCATTTTGAATATATTTTAATGAAACTGCTGATTTCCACCTAGGTTCACAGAAATGTAGAAGTAAAAAATACTGAGTACCCATCTTTCTTCTTTTTAACTTGGATGACACAAACCATCAAATTAAACCACCAGATAAGACCCTGGTGCAGCCTGATATCTGTTAAGGTACCTGAGACACCTGCATAGGCTGCAAGATACAATAGGGCTGAGGGAGACAACAACCCAACACAACACTACAGGCGTGGGGAAGAGGGGCTGG
>NW_009269464.1:0-1381 GCF_000687185.1 Egretta garzetta
TAGACCAGAGGCTAGTGGCTGGGAATGTCCATGTTAAGCAGATGCAACCATAGAATATATAACCAATATAACTGAAACCTCCTTGATTCCATGTGAGCAGTCCTATGGGAACAGCAGCTGCAGCTTAACTGTACCTGCAAAGCTCTGACAAGGCTGATACCCCCAGAGTCACCTAAGTAGGGAAAACTTGCATTAGTGTTGAAGGCCTAATGCCTTTAAATCTTTCATGTCTGAATACAGGTGTCCTTAGTCGTGCAGACCCTATTCTGTGATGCTAGACTTCTCTAGTTGTACTTTGGCTGTTACTATGTAACTTCTCCTAGTTATTTCAAGCACTTAATGCTGTTGAAAATGCCCAGCAAAGTCTTGAGGAAAAGAAGAAATTCCAGCTTACAGCATCAAGCGATCCTGTCGAATGCACAGTCTTGGCTATGGCAAGTTAGCAGTAACCAACCTCTGAAGAACTGTTTTCTAGACTGACCTCCACAAAACTGAAGATTCATCTTAATGTTTTTCTATTTTAACTCACTTTGCCTGAAGCTTGCAGGTTTACTGTAAAATTACTTGTCATCACATTTTTAATCTCAGGAGTGTTCTTCAATAACGTGCCTTTACACTAGCCCTTCTCTCTTGTAAATGGTGCTGGTAACTGGCAGGAGAATATGGTATCTACGTAATTCTGTCTGTTTACAGTGACACAAATGCAAAGCTTGCTGTAGTCATTGGCTGGGTTAGATGTCTGTATTTCTTGTAAACCAGTGGAGGAAACGGAACTGGCTGCAAGGCCACGTGGCCATTTAACCTTCTGTGAATGGAATGGAATAACCATGGAATAACCACTGTGAAGGGGTGGGAAGGACTTTCTGCAGATCTCTGGCTGTCAGGTGAATCCTGTCCAGTCTTGTGGTTTGTGAGGTCCAGCTTTAATAGTCTTTAACATGATGGTACCTGTAGCGTAGGGGGCACATCTCACTCCACAAACTCTACTACTCTGAGCAACATCCTGTGTGCTTTGAGAGGAGATGGTCTTGGTGATGGCTGAGGTTCAGGAGGTGGTGTTGAGCATAGCGGGGATTTTTCCTGGTGCTGGGTCACCTGCTTGATTCAGCAGTTTTAAAACTGAACTTGGCCGTTCTAGTTTTATCTCTGTGTGCCTGAGAAGTGCTTTTTGTTTCCCCTTGGTAGCCCGTCCTTCCTTCTGCTTCTTGTGGACTTCCCACATTTGAGCTCGGTCTGGAGTGATGAGTGCTGGGGCCACAGTGTCCCAAGAAAAAGAGACTAGCTTCCAAGCTAATGGGAGCGGCTGAAAGTCTGAGGGATGAAGGTGATGCTGCTTGTTGCAAAGCTGGAAGTCTTGTCTGAGACTGGAGGGGTGGGGGGG
>NW_009269465.1:0-1382 GCF_000687185.1 Egretta garzetta
GCACTTGGGGCTTTCATCCCAGCTTGGACCAGCGCATGGAGCTTTCATCCCAGCTTGGACCAGCTCATGGAGCTTTCATCCCAGCTACAAGCAAAGTGGGGTTTAACGATGCTCTTGCTTCTGCTCAGGCTGGAGACTACACAAACAGCCTCGGAAAGCTATTAGAAGTCAACGGGGGCTGTGCAATGCTAAGCTCAGCCCAAAAAGGAGGTGCTTTGCTGCTCTGTCTTAATTATGAAGCTCCTGAGCGACAGCAAAGTAGGAGCAAGGACTGCTTTTCTCTCCCCAGTCATCTTTGTGCCATCTATCTCCCAACAGTTCATTTTAATTATGCAATTATAGTGTGTACAAAGCTTTCTGTGAGCTTTAGTGGATAATTAAAACAGATGGTGAGCTTAATGGGACCAACTCCTTTTTCTTCTTTTAATTAATGTGTTAACAGTTTATGGGCCAGCCTGTGGAAATCTGTTACTGAGCAGCTCGGTGGGTCTACAAGGCATCCTGGTGGATATGGCCCTGCCACACGCATAGACACATGCATGGGGATGCGGTCCCCAACACGGTGGTGGTCTCACGCAGGTCTCCACACACCTCGTGCGTCACCTCCGCAGCGCCATGTACCTCACTGGTAAGACACAAGCACCCTCGAGGCGAGGCTGGATGGGTGCAGGTCTTCCAGGCACGCACTGACCTCTTGCAGGCTCAGGGCACCCAAGCATCTCCGAAGATGATGTTCGTCTCAAATCTCTGCTGGAAGAAATGGGGAGGAAGAGGAGGAGGGAGGCATGGGTCAGGCACGGGGATGAGCCCCAGGGCGCAAGTCCCTCCACCTCCAACCTGTGGGCAGAAAGGGGGATGCAAAATGCTCTTGGGGTCTGAGCGTGGGGACCTGCAGTGGTCGGGGAGCAGCGAGGGGGGCTCAGCAAGCCAGTAATGAGGGGCAGCCCCCCAGGGTGGAAAAGCAGGGAGGGGATGAGGCAGGAGAGGTTTTGCCAGAGGCTGAAACAATGCACCAGCATCCTACGATCATTTCAGGACATATGGCTGACAGCAGCCTCCAAAGCGACGCCAGGCACTTTTGACACATGGTGTGGGTCTTCTGAGGCCAAGCAGCGCTGCAGAACCCATGTTCCCTGGAGGAGCTACCCCACTGGCAAGCACCAGGCATCAGGATGGACATGGAGCAGGGTGGGAGCAGACGGGACCCCCGAAGCTGGGGTTATACTGGGAAGAGAAGCTCAGGGACAGGCAGGGCAGGGTGGCACAGTGTGGAGAAGGTGAGGAGAGGAGGGTGAGGATGGACATTTCCGAAGGAGCCTTCTGTTTGCTCAAGGTGCTTTGAGGCTGCAAGATATGGCAATGGCAGGCTGTGAAATCTTGGT
>NW_009269466.1:0-1382 GCF_000687185.1 Egretta garzetta
CTATAGGCCCCCTTTAAGTACTGAGAGGCCACAGTAAGGTTTCCCTGCAGCCTTCTCTGCTCCAGCCTGAACAAACACCATCCGCTATTTAAGAATACTGAAATCATTGGACATTTCCCTAGCTTAGGTTTTGCCTCTGAAGCCAAATCAGAGACTTAACAGCTGGACTTTGCAGGAGCAACAAGATGGAGCTGTATCCCCAGCAGGACAGCAGTGAGACTAACACATCTCTGTTAGCTTGCCTCACAGTGCACATCCACAGCTTCCAGATGTAAAGACTTCGCATTTTCCAAATACATTAAGAACTATCCCTCACCTCCTGTATTTTCAAGGGTGTTAAGGTACCAAGCTGGAGTATCTGTTGTGTGTCTTCAAGGACTGAAACAATTAAGTGGTTGAATTCAAGGAGTGTTACACAACCCTCATGCAGTGAAACAACTCTTAAACCTTGGCAGAGACAGCAAGGATTTTGCAATCCTGCAAGACAATGCCACAGCTACTTCAGCTACAATCAAGTTCCATATTAAAGAATTAGTAAAGTTGACTTTTTGGCATACTTGTTTTCAACAGAAAGAGGGACACCAAATAGCACATAAGATGCTGATGTGGAAGCGCTGTGTTTGGTTAGTCGGGGATCTTCAAATCCTAGATACCTATGTAATATTTAGTCTGTGTCTTATGCCGATTATTTTCAACAAAATGAGCTAGAGCAACTAATGCATACAGTATTTCTGTGACTGTCAATCAAAACACAACTTTCTCATGCTTCTGACAAGACTATTATGAATAAACAGACTGGATTAATAATTTAGTGGGTGGTAAATAAAAGATGGATAGGAATTCTATTACTACACATGAATGAGGTACAGTAGCCACCTGATGTAGGAGACAGAACTTCAGCCTGTAGCTGAATCCCATCCTGCCCTGTCCCATCCCCAAACAGCTTTCCATTTTTCCCCCTTGAAATCAGTCCAACTGGAGAATTTGAATTCCCACTGCAGAGAGCAGAAACACAGTTAGGTTGCAGAGTGCCTTTCATCTTGCCGACATGTGGTCAGGCACTAGCACTTCAGACTCCACAGACCGAATTTACTAGACCATCACCAACTATAATGGCCACTTGGACATCTCTGTTAAGCCCAGTTGTAGGCGCCTGTGGGTGAATAAACTCAAGACTGAAACAGCAACAGGGCGAGAATCCAGTAACACAGAGCTCGATTTTTTTATCGTCTCTCCATACACCGACCCCAAGGTGACTATCTAAGTATCCCAAACTAGGCAAGAGTCCCTTTGAAGACAAGTAAACACAGCTTATCTTCTTCTGTTGCTTTCCATTTTTCAGTTTATTTAAATGCTATCTAACAATAAGAAAAAAAAAAAAA
>NW_009269467.1:0-1384 GCF_000687185.1 Egretta garzetta
TTTTTTTTTTACAGTTTATACCTTGAATCAGTACTGACCCATTAGCTTTCATTTTCCTTCTCTAAAACATATGAAAACTAGAACTTAACAAAGAAAAGATTGCCAGAGTTTTACCACATGGGTGAAGGAGGTTATATTTCAAAGGATTTATATAGAAAATAGTATACAAATTGAAGATAACATTGTTCCTTAGTGGTATTCTAACCAACCAGTGCCTATACACCATCTATTCTTTCGTAGTCTCACTAAGAAATTTGCAGCTCAAAGTAGTGTTTTGAAAAACAAAAGACTGCAAATGCTTGGATATAATCTTAAAACATCTGCAGTAGTTCTTGTAGTAAAGCAGAAAGTAGTGACTCTGGAAGACTGTCTCACCAATGATACAAAGAAGAGGATATAAAATGTGGCTCATTTCAATCCTGTTTAGAGATAACTCCATCAACAGTGACTTGCTGCAACTCCTCACCTAATTAACAACAATAAACAACCTCTCTCTTAATGTTTCTGTGACACTTAAACACCCAGCCCAGAGCATCAGTCTCTTGGAGTTAATGAGGCTCATTTGCATTCCTTCCAAGGATCATCTGCTAATACATATAAACTAGCTAGCAGACTCAAATGGTAGTGAGCAGTGTCCAAGGGGAGGGCACGTGTTAATCCCATCTTTAAAAAGTCTAGGCTAAATTGCCTTATCACTTTATAGTTATACTGTGCATTGCTACAGCTGCTGAAAAATTATGACTCCTTAATTATTAAGAAAGCCAGCAGTATATTCCCATTTTTAAAAATGAGATTTCACCCACAACGGCTAAAAAAATGGTGTTTGCAGTTCTGTGGTTCATTCAATCAGCATCCATGGGAGAGATTTTGGGTTTGCTACATTGCACAGAAGAGGAAAAAACTCCTACAAACTAAGTTTTATTTTATTATTTAAATGCATTTAAATGCATTATGAACTCATTAATTTTATGCCAGTAGACTCTTACAAAGTTATACAGAGTAATTTATAATATATTTTATTTTAATGAAAGGAAGATACAGATCTAGATTGGCATGTCTAGGTGACAATATCAGAAACCAGCAACATGAACTGCTTTTTTTAAATACTGAGCCTAAATTTTAATCTCTAACTGGTGAACTGTATAGCCAGTGCTATTTCACAAACAGGTGACAATCAATGCCTTGACCATGTAAGAATGAAAGTCAGGGAAGACTAATTCTCTATGGATGTTCAAAAGTTAACTAAGCCGTTGGTTACAGTTATAATGGAAAGCAAAAGAAAGCATTTCTGTTCTGTGCTGTTATGTCACCCTGCTGGGGAAAAATACCAGGAGATAGAGCTTGCTTCTCCTGGCTGTGTGGTGTTTAGTTGCCAGCTGGGGTT
>NW_009269468.1:0-1383 GCF_000687185.1 Egretta garzetta
AAAATTTTCCCTCTTGTTTTTCAGTTCCAAATTTTCAGTAGTACTTTCATCAAAATTCGGAACTGAAATATATTTCAAAGAGCTCACTATTTCTTTCCCACTGAAAAACTTACAGTGTTTCACTGATTCCATGGGACAACTTAACAAAATTAATGTGACTGACCAGAATTTGAAAAGTCAAAATCAAAATTAATTCTTAAATGTATGAAATCAAGAAAGGTTAGTTTGCAAGGAAAATGTGCTGGAAATTTTGGGTTCTTTGATTTGAGTAACTTCATTTTTACTAGCACTTCTGGAATTATTTTGGGAGACATCTAGTTATTTTTAGAAGGTCAGAAATCTATTTAAATTCACTATCAGTTATGCAACACTTATAAACATCCACATAAATCAAATAGTGACAGGATCTTACAAGGGAGATGTACTTAAAATACACTAAAACCAATATTATCTTTTTAATCAAGAGAAAGGGAGAAACTGGCATCAGAAAGTTGCATTTAGTCACTAAAGCTCAGGCTTACACATTTAAAATCCATCTTTGTTTTTTTCTGATGTTAAAGGACTGACTAAGTTTATTCCCTCAACCTTACAATGCCCACCTCTTTTTTATTAATGTTTCCAAAGAGGTCTCTGCTAAATGCTCTCTGCTACGTGCCATGTGATGGGCAACCTGTTGGACTGTGAGCTTGTAGTTAAAGTTTAATTGACTTTCTGAGCTCAAAACACTGATGCAGGTGAGGAGTCACCATCAATGACACACACAAGCTTTTATGAATCAAAGGGGAGGTATGTCTTAGGCCCTTAAGCACCTTATTTCGATTCTCATAGGCTTTAGGATGGAACAAAGCTGCAGAACAAAAAGGCTGCCTTAATTAGAACAGGAAATGAGTGTTTCTGTAGGGGTGCTTTGAACATTCACTTCCAAGGGAGAACTTTTAGAAGCCTTAAGCCTCCAGGGTATCTCTGGACCGAGCGACCCAGGACAGAGGCACCTGACACAGACAGCATGCAAGGAAGGGTTCTCCAGCTGGTGAATGTAGTGACAACTATTATCTGAAGGTGTGCTGTTGTTCTTCCTCCTCTTACAGTGTTATAATTATCACCCATCCTGCCAGATTTTTCAATAAAAAATAAAAAAGAAAGGTGTGAAAAACTTTTTTCAGTATCTTCAAACTAAAACACTCTATTTTGCTAACTGAAAGTAACGTTTTAGTAATTAAGGTAAATATTTAAAAGAAATCAATGAAAGATATATAAATAGTATGTTAATATTTTAACTTTGGACAAATAAGTTTTATTTCCTGAAGGTAACAAGAATTCATTTTTTTTTAAGCTAACACATTTCTAAAGATGTTAATATCTGACACATTCAATAATCAAATG
>NW_009269469.1:0-1386 GCF_000687185.1 Egretta garzetta
AAAAAAAAATAATGAAGACCCCCTCCATAGACAAGTCTTAGAAATCCAGCCCAAGTGGAGCTGGCAGCCCGGTGGGGCCCCAGCTGGGGAAAACCGCTGGGACATTTGCCTGTTTTGCTGCTGGCCACGGGCGTTACTGCTTCGTGCTCTTGGCGGGCTCCGAGGACTGCCGCACATCAGTCCACTCCTGCATGGTGCTCTGCAGTGCTTGTGTCTTCTCCTTGTCCACTTGCACGTAATCAACCTTCTCGTCCGAGGCGACCGATGAGGTGGAGGGCTGCGGGGAGGAGAAACATGGCCACCGCCTGGTCACTCATCAGCTCCCTCCTCTTCCCTCTCATTCCTTCCCTCAGCAGCACCGTGGGTGCTGCAAGTCCACCGGTACCTCCCCCGCTTTCTTGCAGACTCCATAGCTCATCACCTCCCTCTAACATCCCAAAGGGTCTTGGATGAAAGAGTTCAGTCTGCTCTACATCTTGCTTGCATGAGATTGCAGTGCAATGGGAGGGTAGGAACAGCACCTGGGTCTCTACCTTCCAACCAACTCTGGGACATGAATGTTTGGTTGCATCTGTGGTGCCTAACTGCTGATATTGCAAATTCAGCATTGCATCTTGCTCATTGTCTTATAAAGATCTCAAGAACTCTTATAGATACACATAAAAATCCCAGCTCCATTCATCTTAGCTGTACTGACTCTACACACCTATGGCACTAGCTTATTTTCATCCCCAAAAAACCAGATTATTTCACCCAGGAGACCTGTTCAGGAAGGAGGAGATACTTGTTTCCACAGTTTCTTGAGTCCTGGAACTTTGTCTGCCTCTACAAGCATTTCAGAGGACTCCCCCAGCTGCTTGCAACTGGAGCCAGGTGATGTTTTTTAATGGTCTAAAAATCACCTTTCCAGGTTGGGATATAATTTAAATTGGTAACACCCGCAGAAATATTGCTGGGCAGAAAGAAACAATCCAGGGACAACTGTCAAATAATAAAAAGACCTAACCAGTGGGATGCTTTGCCTAGGAAGGAACGCGGTGTTTGAGAAAGTCAAGGCCAACTCACAGGTGGCTCCCACAAAGGTTTATACAAAGCCTTGCCCTTCACCATCCCCTCACTCAGGTGCTGCTTTGCTTGAGTCAGTTCCTCCTTCCCCCTTCCAGTTTGCTCAGGGTGGCACCCAGTGGGACCTGCCTTTGGTCCCTCCCCAGCCCACTCTGTCACCCCTGGGTGTTCTCTTCATCTTCGTGTGTGGCCTTGCTGGGGAGGTTGTGAAATCTCTATCATTTGAGACTTTTAAGGCTCTGCTATCACCTCAGGACAGACGGTTTCCTTCAGATATGGGGATGCCCTGAGGTCCTCCCTTTCCCTATTTTCCTATGATTC
>NW_009269470.1:0-1387 GCF_000687185.1 Egretta garzetta
TCTGAAATGCAGGCAGACCCAAAAGACTGACCTTGACTTTCTGTTGGTGATGGTATATCTGCCAGGCGATGTGAACATGCATAGCGCACCACTTTCCAGGTTTCTGGAAAAAACAAAGGGATACAACATGAATCAGTAACTTTCAAAAACCTGTGATGCTTTATTCTAGTTATGGCAACTCTTGCCAACTCTTAGCCCAGTCTGGTTTGGTCTAGGGGATTCCCCGTGCCAAGACAACAGAAAGCAAAGGGTCTCCCTTCAGTGCCTTCTCCCTCCACCCTCTTGGGAAACCAGAAATGCAAAGAATTTGTCCCTTGCTAAGAAGTTTATCTGGATATCCAGGAATGCTCCTGGTTATTCTCCTCTCCAAATACACCCATGCTCGGGTTTTATGCGCTCTTGCAATCTTCTGATGCAACTGGCTGTGAATGCAGCTTGTGTTGCTGCAATCAGTGGCGCCGTCTCCCAGTTAGCAGCTGCTCTGCATGGCTGGACTCCTTCACAACTGCACGCTGAGTTAATCACCCAAAGCACAGCTATTCCGAGACTAGCCTTTCCACCAAAAGATGAAAATGAAAGCACTTCAAAAGATCAGTCTGGTTTTCAAAACGAATCTGACTCCCTCATGTAATTGCTGGTTTGTACCTCCACAACTTTGGCTCATAGATATACTGAAAAAAATGAAGGTCAGGCAAGCCACTCTGCTGGGGAAGGCCCTTCGCATCCTTCCTGTCACCACGGGGAGGAGAGAGGGAGGGAAGAACCAGAGAGCGCTACTTGGGTTTTTCTTGTTGATTTTGTACTCCATTTCCAGAGCATCTGGAAATCTTGTCTGAAAAAAGACTCATTTGGGATATACTTTCTCCACTTTGTTATTTAGGGGTCTGTAGTTAACTACACAACTAACGATTCCTGTGTATTTAAAAATAATCACAGGAATTCCAGAAGCTCCTCGAGCTCCAGGTAACTTAAATGTTTTACAAACTATGGCATAGGGTCTGCCTTCTATTTCTAGGTTTCTATCATCCAGCAATTAAAAAACACAAAAAAATAAAACCCATCTCACACACATACCCCCTGGACTCAAGCCTTTTGCTTATTCACAGCAACTGGCTGTGCTAGTGACTTCATGAGTTCACTGGGTTGGTATGATCAAAATACAGAGCTTGAACACATTGCAAAATTAACAAAAAACCATTTTGGATCACTGAAAGACTGGCTCTTTTGATCCTTATTTCTAAAACATTTTGTGTTTGAAGTGGATTGTCTGTCCATACTTGACAGCAGGGTATTTGGGTAGGAAATACCACACTGAATAACACTGAAAACACACAGTAAATAATAAAAGGCAAAATGGTTCAGTCTGCAGTGGAACGACAAGGGACCG
>NW_009269471.1:0-1387 GCF_000687185.1 Egretta garzetta
TTAGCAGTTCTTCTGAGCCGTGGTGGCTGTTGGTGTGTTCCTAGCTTGGGGCAAATAGGAGATAGTTTGGCTTTGGTTGCTCCCCTTTTAACCACCTCTCTGTCACATGTGCTATCCCTTACAAAATGCCCAGAGGCCAATCCAGCACACTTTTGATCTGGCCACCCCTCAGCAGTTCCTAGCCCTTTTCTCCCTTCCATTTCCACTTTTACCATTCATCTCTGGCCTCCGCTTTCCCTTTTTTTAGTGAAAGTAGTTAACACCTTTCCTTTCAGAGATTCATATTAAGACTATAATGAGCAGATGTTAATGCATTTTTTCCTAAGGCTACGTCACACGCTATAGGAGCATTCTGTTCAGTATTGCAATGTCCGTACTGCAGTCTGATATCATTTTGACAGGTGTATATGATAAAAAACTTAGTCATTGGAGCACACGTGATATTTTTGGCACTGATTGATGGGTTTGCTAGCAGGCATTTCAGAAAGTCCAAAAATATGTGAGAAAATATCCTTTTGTGCTGAGCAAATGACGTTGCTTTTTTGGCCAGATTGAGGCAGGTGTTCATTGTCACGCAGTGGGTGGTGGGTGGTAGGAAGAGAGAAGGCAGTGCAGTTCTTTCAACCTTATCTATCTTTTGGCTTGGTTTTCCCCAGCAGTGCCTGATTTAGATTTCAAAAGGGGTTTTGGCTTTTCAAACTTGCTGGGACACCTCTTTCCTAAGAGAAACATTTGAATAATCTTCTAATGAGTGAAATGGACTTCTGCTCTAACTGTCCCATTACTGTACTCTTGTTTCTTTCTTAACCAACTCTTCCAGAGTGTTGTGTAAAGAAAAAAACTTGTATTGGTTGATCACTCGTTGTTGTATACAACTTGTTTTATCAGGATGCGTTTGCTGTTTAGGTTTCTTTAACCACATGGAGTCACTGAGGAATTCTCTAGCTTCTCTTTGAGTGGCATCTTTTCTTTTTCTCACTGCCTGGAGCAGGCTACTTTTTTTCACTCCTCAAATTAAAGGCAAATTTTTACCGCAACAAAATTAAGACTTATAAATTTTCAGCAGGTCATAATAGCATTAAGCGTTAAAAGTGCCCCTGAAACATTTCTGCAAGGACTTACAGGACAAGGATTCATTTTCCCTATCTACTAAGGCTGTCAGCAAGAGCGGTGATCAGGGTCACCTGTGTTTTTGCATTGACTTATCCTCTCACGGCACTTCTAATCTCATTCAGTGTGGTAAGATAGGAAAATAATTTGCCACGTCGACTTACCATGAAGATCATTC
Organism: Egretta garzetta; assembly: GCF_000687185.1. Classification (NCBI taxonomy): domain Eukaryota; kingdom Metazoa; phylum Chordata; class Aves; order Pelecaniformes; family Ardeidae; genus Egretta; species Egretta garzetta. The sequence goes on from NW_009269471.1 coordinate 1,289, forward strand.
TTTCCGGAATTAAAAAACCCCAAACATTTCATTTCTCCATTTTAGACGATTTTACCTTTCAGTTTTCGTTAACTGCACCCTTTCTAAGAAAAGCTGAAC
>NW_009269472.1:0-1392 GCF_000687185.1 Egretta garzetta
AAGCATTTCAGCCCAGTTGTATTCCTGGAAGGGCTGGAAAGGCTCACTTGTTCAACGCAGGGGAGGAGCGGATTAGGAGAGGGGAGATACGGACAGACAGAAATGGTGAACATCTAAACTGTGCACTCTGAAAGGAACAGGCTTAAACAACAGCTGAGAGCACCATCAGAAATTTCTCTTGACAACATCCTTGGATACATCAAGAACATTCCCCACTGCAGGGGCACAGCCAACCATCGATTTATGCGCTCATACCTAGGAGGCAGCTGACACTCGCATCAGTAACGAGGGAAAGATCTGGTCCAGAGGGAATGTAGCAGGCCTGCTGGTTCAGGCAGAGATGCTTGAAAGAGATGCTTGTGGAGAAATATCCTGGCACTCCAGACATACACAGGAAAACGATCAGCATCAGCTCTCTCTACATGGCAAAATGAAGTAGTACTGAGTGGCAAACTCCAGCCCTGAGCCCCTACTTTGAAGATCTGAACGGTTCACCAGCAATAAAGTAATAGGGTGATGATACAACACTTAAGTCACACGCTTCTCCCCTCATCACCTTTAATGCTTACTCCGTGGCGATCGACTCTCACATTCAGAACCAGCTGCTGCTGGGTAACTGTCTGTTTTGGGACAGATCCTACCAGAATCCAGGTAGGAAGCACCAACACGTGGCAAGTAAAAACAGAAACAGAAAACAGAAGCATAGGGTGCTTATCTGTTACTGTGTAAACTTCATAATACTAATAAATTTCATAAACTACTGTGTAGCTTTATAAGCTGACTCAAAGCCTTGCCTATGAAAATGAAGATGGTGCTAAATAGCAGTCAGATGCTACTCCTGACATCACGGAATTTTATGTTACCTATTTTACTGGAAAATAGTTCCAATGGGATTGTTGCAGAAAACGCAAAACCGAAAGACATCACATGCCACGTCCTCTCCAACTTGTAGAAACGTGGTGAGATCTAACCAAGTGAGCTTTGAAGAAAGCTGTGACGAGTACAGGGGTGCATGAGTGTGTGAAACTATCTCCGGGCTTTGCGAGCAGTAAGCAACGCTGCTAAGTGGGTTCAGTCCCCTCAGGCTTATGTCCAGAAGACAAATGAAGTTACCAGAAATGCAGCTTTAGCCACAGGGAAACAGAAGGTTGTTGACCCCGTTACCAGGGTAACTACCGCACTCTTCACATTCTTTCAGAGCTCTGAAAATTAAAAAAAACAACAACCCAAACTTCTGTCCACTGCAGCTTTCCCTCTTCTCCCCATGCAGTCATCACCCTCTAATAGGTTTTGACTTGCTGTGTTATTTTGTATCCTTATTCTTGATTTGCACATCCAGTACATGGCAGTTTAATTCAGCAAAGGGAAAAGAGGTCGTCTCTTTTTTTTTTT
>NW_009269473.1:0-1391 GCF_000687185.1 Egretta garzetta
TTTTCTTTTTCTTTTTTCTTTTTTAATCTTTCAGAACATATTCCTGTTGCTGTCCTGGATCAGTGCAACAACAATCCTGTTGCATTTCAGCAAATCATGATTTTCCCCAAATAGACCTAAGAAAATTTTGTTAAGACCTTCCACAACAGATGAGAGTGAAAATTAAAGGATCCAGCACATAAGAGAACTTTGATTTGGAGAAAACTGGAGAGTGACAAGACTGGAAAGAGCTGAAACAAAAGAAAGAATTGGCAAAGTCATACTACAGAAATGCTCATGGTGGGCTGGAGGGCAGGTAGAAAATAATGCCTATCAGAGAAAAGGTCCCAAATAGCCGAGTAAACCCTGCATGTTAAAACAAGTTATGAAAGCAGTGATCTTTGTGCATTTTTGTGATATTGCCTTTATGGTCAGTTGTCTACAGACCAACAGAAACTGATGCAAAGACACATTGGCTAGAACAACTGGAGCCTTCTGACACCCCGGCCTAATGCTGCCAGCCCTGATTGCGCTGCCTGGGTGCACACCTCTGTGGCCTTAAAACAAAGCTTCTTAAGAGGTTATGTCATCATTAAAGAAGCAGCAAGGGGAGTCGTATCAATATTCAGTCATAGGTGAATGGGTGATAGTGTGATTCAAAAAGAGAAAATTAAAGATAGCTTGGAAACACTTCTAAATCTGTAGATTGAAATCTATAAAATACAGTAGTGACCACCATTTTTGAGTCATGATACAGCTACTTCTAATAATCCTATAAAGCTCACGGTAGGTAATTTTCAGCAGTCTTGAATACATAACGCAATTGCAATTACCGGTTGGTGGCAAAGTCCAAAGTTGCGAGCGCAAGTCATCCCAGTTTATGAAGTGAAACGATTCCTACAGTTCTCATTTCAATGTACAAGATATGCAATATGAATTTCCTTAACATGCCTTTGTATTATAGCAATATTTATATTCAATATTCAAGGGGAAGAAAGATCATCTGCCAGCTGGATTATCCAAGCCTTCCGCATCTTCTTCCTGAGACGGATATAATGAAACTGAAGCAAGAACATTGCACTGGTACAAACTGAGTGCATCAAAAGGTCAAACAGCATTTGAATTTTGAATGAAACATTTTTAAATCTGACCTTGATCTTTCACTTCTTTTAGAGGGATTTAAATTTTTGATGAAAAAAATCTGACAGTCTCATGGAAAAAGTGTCCAACATCAAACATATTGTCTAAGAGTGTCTGACTACGAACTATGTTTTTATGTTTAATTTATTAAATAGCTTTGTTCCTCTTGCTGTACACTCATCTGTTTTAAGGAGAGTGTCCTCTGGAGACTAGTTTTGTGTTGCACTGCAGACAGAAACCAGAAGCAGAAAAGAACCTTAAATGATAAGAAA
>NW_009269474.1:0-1392 GCF_000687185.1 Egretta garzetta
CTTCTTGTGACAGAAGGGATGAAGGAACACTCTCCTGAGCAGGCTTAACGGCACACAGTCTGAATGTGGCTGAACCAGAGCTGTCAGCTTTCCCGTGCTCTTGTTCAGTCCTCCCACATCTGACCTGATGCTGTGCAGGAGGAGGAGGCAACCTGCTAGACAACACCACCTCCAGCTTCCCGACAGCTATCACCACATCCTGAGCCTTCCCACAGGAACAGCTAGAAGTGGGGTGACTAGGAAAATGAGTGTATTCATCAGTCACCTGTATGTGCACAAAACCCACAGATATTCACCTTGATGCTGTTACCTCTGTAGTTGTCCTTAAACAGTGTAGACAACTGGGTGAGTGGTTCAAGTCTTATTAGATTGCAAGGGAGCTGGATACACTGATTATTCTGTTTCAAACTTTATTACATAGAATTGGGCAAGGGGAAGGTTAGAACCATACTATGACAACAAAGCTTTAAAATTCTTCAGGTGTTACAATCTGCTGACAAGGTCCCTACTTAAACTGTCATTTAGCAATGTTTTAGGCATTGGCATTTTCCTAAGTGTATTTCCCTATTTGTCTTCCAGATAATTTCATTATCTGCCTGAGTGAGGCTCAAAGAAAGACTTATGTAAAAGTTTCCCATATCTAGACACATCCCAGTTTGAAGCTGACTATTCCAACCATTTCCAGGATTAAAACCAAGTGCTCACTCCCAACATTTCCTTCTCCTCCAACATAACAGACCTCTCTTTTCCACACTTCTGTTTTTAAACGTAAAAAATATTGCTACTAGTCAGATATCAGAGCCTGTCCCTCTCATCTTAAGAATGAGCAATTTTAACGCAGAAATTACTGCTTTCAGACACCAGTAAGAATCAGCAGATATGTCTCCAAGTTTTTTGGTTTTATTTAAAATGACATCTGCTTGAAAATTTTCAGGTGTCTGGAAAGTTACAATAGGTCTTCTGGGAATGAATTAATAGGCCACAGACATGTGAGGCAAAGCTAAATGCTAAATGAAATACCTCACCTAGCACTGCAGTTCATCATGTGGGTTCCCACACCTGCAATAAACCTCTCCCATCTGTGCCTGCCAATACAGCTCTCAACCTTCTCCAAGGAAGGAACGCTGGTCACAAAAAGGTCAACCCTGGCACAAATGGTTTTATATTATAAAGTACTCAATTCATTTAGCAGGAAAATTGCTGACTGTCTCTCAAAAGTAGAATGAGCAGGCAAGAGTTAGTTTTTTTAGGAGGTCATACTTTCTGGAGTATTTAGCTACAAAGCCTGTGGGTGGTAACACACTCTATTTTTGCTAAAAGGCTACTGAATTGCCTAGGCAGCAACCTGAAAAATGCTGTCTTGGTATTTGGTACTCAATTACTGTTAAGGGA
>NW_009269475.1:0-1389 GCF_000687185.1 Egretta garzetta
AAAAAAAAAAAAAGAGAACTTTGAGACCTAGTGCTCAGAAACTAAATAATCCCTTAATGTGATTTACATGCTAGGCCAGAAGAAATCTTTGTTGAGGTTTTCGGAAGTTTTCTTCAGCTGTTGACTCCTCCAGTGTACAGTTATGTGTCAGCTTATATAGTTCTCCATAACAGCTACCTACTGCCCTTTGTCACAACTTTTCCAGCAGCATTCCTTGAGAATCTTTAGGAACAGTTTCCCTGTACTTCATCTGTCTGAAAAAATTTTTGGGCTAGCACTCAAGCTGGTCTAAAACAGACAGACAAACAAACAAACAAACAGAAAGGATAAACAGAAAGAAATTCTTCACTGTCTATGCTAAAACAAAAATTGGGGAGCAGGGAAGGGTGATAGAAGATATATAAATATACAAAAAGAGAAAGTTCTTCACTTCAACACTATGATTGAGCTACATAATTCCTTGTTCCAGGATTTTATAGGTGCTAAGAATTTATACAGGGAAGTCTAAAGAAGTAAAAGAAAATTAAACCTTTTGAAGAGAACTGAAGGACATCTCTTCCAACTGTTCAGGAAATAATTGCAGAGCACTTTAGGTTGGAAGAGTACTTGATGAAGTTTCACTATATGCTTTCCCTAGGCTTATGCAGTTTCTGAAGCTTATACATTTTGGCCACTGTTTAGAAACTTTGATCAGACTGTTTTTATGGCTGTCCTTATGTTCTTACAGAGATTTCCATCTTGTCTTTTTCTGCTCCTGAGTGCTGGGCTCTAAACATGTCATGGTTTCCATCGGTAAATCCATCTCAGCAGCTACTTCCCCAGGGCTGTTGAGTACTTTATTGCAAACAGCCTCTTCTATTACCTTCTCACAAACATTTTGGAATTGTACAGTATTATCAAATTAACAACTGTATCTTCCTTTATTGCCACTGTCCTTTTACCCATATACTAGCATAGTTATTCATGGGCTAGTTCTTGCAATGGAACTTCTGCCTCTTCTTTTCTGGAGTTAGTCAAAACTTTCTAAGGAAAGCCTTTCTTAAGTACTCCCCTTCCTCCCTAAACTGAAAATTGGCAGAACTCCCCCGGCCAGCTTGAGGTGTAAAGAGAAATCTTGAACCCTGCTGCAGCTCTGTGGGTGCTCATATACTGTATGACTACTGGGAGGGGGAAGGTGCCAAGTTCAGAGCCTGTCACAGAGAGACAATCTTAAAATATTAGTCTAGGTCACTTTGAGTTGACTCATTAGTTCATACACCTCCCATATCTGATTCTGCCTTGTAATTTCAGTGCGTCTTTTTGTCCCTTCTCATCTGCTGTGGCTTCATTTTACTTTTTTTTATTTTAGTTTTTAATCAAACTGGAATTATTCTGATAGGCTAGCTCCAT
>NW_009269476.1:0-1387 GCF_000687185.1 Egretta garzetta
AGAAAAATCAACATAGCAGGACAAAGCTGAGGAAATGTCTCCTCCCAGCTAGAACACCTTCTCTGATTTACTCTTCAATTCAGGAGTAAGTGATGCTAAAACCAGCAGGTATCACTGTCAGCCCCAAGAGGGGAACTCAAAAGAGGGAAGGTGAGAAAAAAACTGAGGAGGGAGTAGTGTAAAAAATGTTTAATGCAAAGCATCCCGAAGGCGTGGCACATCCCAGCATACATAATTTATTACCCCTCTTTTCTGCAGGGCAGCACTCGGGACTTGCATGAAGAGAAGGACGCACTAATGACTGATGTCGAGGAGCACTTCCAATCTTTATTAAATGTATTGAACAATCCCTTGGCAAATTGGGTAAGACTGGAAGCAACATGATAACCCTGAATCTGCATTTTTAAAGGCTTTCAAAGTCCTATCGAAAGGTGTGCCGCTGCAAGATAAAGCACCCAGGTTTTGAAAAGGAGACTTTAATCCATTAGATATACACCATATGAGTAGCTCTACTCTGCTAGACCTGAAGCTTTAACTGGAAGAGAAGTGCTGTTTCCATTTTATTTTTATTTTTCCAGTTATCTTGTTTTACAGCTTTCTACAACAGTCCTTAGCCAGCACAGACCTACATTTAAGCAATTATTTTCCTTTACTCTTAAAAGAAATACACTATCTGATGGTGGCAAAGGTGCAAAGCAAGGAAGTTGCCAAGCCTTACTCCAGAATCTTATTACACTGTGCCATTTTCCCATTTGTTGTATAATTATGGATAATTAGGGCTGAGAGCACCAAGGTCAGTTTTGCTCCTTTAAGTGCGTTTGCCATAAAAGCGCTCTATTTTAGTCTCACCGGTGAGCGCGTTCAAATAAAAATGGCACAGAGGGGAAAACAGGTAGGATTTTGATTCAGTCAAAGCAAACTTAGAATGTGCTTCCTTCAAGTGGTCTAAATCCCAGAGCAGCCCCTCTGTGGCCATAAAACCTCCCAGGTGAGGGGGAGGCTTACAGCAGAGCTAGCGTATAGCAAATAAAGACAACTATTTATTTGGTAGAGAGTCCAAGGTGGTCTCTTCTTGTCCACTGTGGTTGGAATGTACTTTTTTTGAGCCAGGCCAGCTCGTGCAATGCTCTGGCCGGTCTCTACAAGTGCAGTGCAAAGGCCCAGCCGTTAGGAACTGTGAAAAAATTGCGACTCACCCTTGTTCCTTTCTCATTGTGGTTCCTTGAGTATGGGTAAAACGCACCCAGCTGCATCCAGCGAAGACACAGCTCATACTCTGAGTCTTTGAAGAAGCCACAGATATCAGCTCCTGTCTGAAAGTTTTAAAAAGATCCGATTAGAATACTATAAAATCATGTACAGCAGCAAGAAAATGAAATGTAAGGTA
>NW_009269477.1:0-1393 GCF_000687185.1 Egretta garzetta
AAAAAAAAAAAAAAACAACAACAAAACCAATTCCCCTAACTGCAGAGTGTGAGGAAGTGCTCTCAGTATTATAGTCCATAGCTGGAACACATTATAGCAACAGGGCTTTATAGTCAAGTGGGCTTTTGAGGAGGACACAGCAGGCTGAACTGGTTCAGGACAAGTTGCCCTAAACCTGACAGACTCCTGTGAAGCTTTGTAAAGGCATCACAGATGTCAGTACGGATTTTTAGCTAAGGATTCATAATCCTGCTGCGGAGCAGAACAAATCACATAGCTCCATCCTGCCAAGTACCCGGTCCTCCTCTAAAAGACCCTCCAGAGCAGCAATCCACAATCTTCTCGATGATCTTGAATTAATAAATGAAAAGTTAATCTAAGTCATGCAGTATCCTTGACAGTAAGACGGTACTTACATTATCTTCTTCCTGAATTTCCAGGGTGTAGGAAATCACTTCTTCTGGTGTACATCCTTCTACTTTATTCCACTGCAATGCGATCCACGTAACGCCAGCTCGAACAAGCCTTGGTGCAGAAGGGGTCTGAGGAATATTGCCTGCAGTGTAGCATACCACCTCCTGGCTGTACCCACTGCACAGAGACCAAGAAGGAGAGAGAGGAATATTTAAAACCCAACAAACAAAGAACACTCCCCCAAACATCAAAACCACCCCCAAACCAAACCATTGTGTATTTAGAGAAATATTTCACATTTTCAAAAAAATCTAGACAATGTTAAAATTGCCCAGGTGGAAAAGACGAGCACCCAGTTAGGAAATGCCAGAACTAAGAACAGAAAAAAGATGTCGGATTACCTGTGTCCTCACGGTCATTGTTACAGATCCCATCGTGATAATATGGGAAAAAAAGACTATTTGATTGCCTAAAAATATTAACTGTGAAGGAGAGGAAAATCTTGTTTAACAAAGGGGAACTAAAACATAGGAAGTAAAACCCCGAGTGTTCAACTTTCAGATACTGCACTCAAAATGCGGTTTCCACCTTTTATAAACTCGGAATACAACTTTTATTTAAGCTACACCTCTGGAAGCTGAGTGCTTCAGCAAACCTAGTCCTACTGTTCCAGATGTCCCCCTCCAAAGAAAGCAGGGAACATTTATCCAGTCGTGACCACACATGCTCAGCACCAGGAAGGAGCTGTCTGGTGCAGGTAGAGGTACCCTCTAACCCTCCGGGCTGGCTCTGCTCCTTCCCGACCTTCCCTGCCTAAACTTCTTGGAATTTCAAGCTGAGCGTGAAGTTGCTCTTTTGCACAGCTCAGGCTGCAGAGACAACATGTGCAGCAGGAGACGCACGCTCTCATCTTGTCTAAGCCCCAGCACCCAGTGCCTTGGAACATTATAAGGAGTTGTGTTGGGCAAGTGTAGGGAGA
>NW_009269478.1:0-1393 GCF_000687185.1 Egretta garzetta
AAAAAAAACCCAAACCAAAACATTAGTATTGTCCCTTAATTCCCAAGATCTTTTTATAATGAATCTAGCATCTCTAGGTGTTCTACTGAAAGTAACTCTTGAAAGATTTGAATGTAATTGTTTCCACGAGGAATTATTTAGCTAAAATAGATGTAGCTAATGAATTTTAATTGCTCTCTTTACTTTTATTTTAATAACTTTCTAACATATCTATGGATAGTTATAAAATTCATGACCATTTAAACACAAAGACAAGTTACACCATGCTAAACAACCCAATGTTCCCTCGCCTGTTTCATCCCAAAACAAAAATGGCACCATGCTGACTGCAGTTTGGCACAAGTGGATGCTCAGAGGCAAAGCATCTTTACCCTGCCTTGTGACTTCTCTGATTCTGGTCAGAACCTGCCCTTCAGCAGAGCGAGAATAGCTTCTGTGGTACTTCTCCTGCACCCAGAGGGAGAGAGACAGAGAGGAGAAGGAATAGTTACCAAATACATGATAGAAAGAATGAAGGTAACCTATCTGCAGGTTGTACAAAATAAGCTTGTAGAATCTTGACCTGGATTATGAAGAAGACACAGCTATTGAACCTAAACTGGGCAGATAGAGGAGAACTCCATATATGTAGCTGGGTGAAAAAAAAGTTTCTGTTGTACCAGAGCTATTAAATGCTTTCCTCAATTCTCGCCTAATTCTTAGGAGCATGGATTCCTCTGTGATCAGTAGGGGCTGGTGAGCATTTTCCAAAGGCTGGGTGGGTTGGTTCACGACAGAGGTAGCCAAAATTCCAAACTCCTAGTGATGAAATTTAGGTGAGCTTAATCTAGTTCTTTGCATCTTTTGTCTTTATAAATCCTTATCAACAGTGAATCTGAGTCTTTAAAGAGCTCTTAGTGCTTGTGTATATTATATATACATTCCTGCACAATCTCCCACTCCAGATTCACACAGTGTCTTGTTAGTAATGTTTCTTTGATTCGTTGAAGATTTCTTAAGGGACTATAGTAAACACTGGTTTTTTTTTCCCAAACTTTGAGTAATATCAACATTGCTTAGACCTTGAGTTAAATCAGTGGTACACAGAGCATAAAGGATCTTTGATCCTGTTGTGAGGAAACTGTAGCACATAAAAATATATTTTGGGTGAGGTTAAGCATTATTGTTGCTCTTTGTGCCACCAGCTGGTTAGGGTATATGGAGGAGGGGAATAGGGTAACATTTCACACACCCTAATGTTAAACTTCTGAGTGAGATTGTATTACCTGGGCTTTTGGTTTTTATGTTTGTCATAACATAGCAAGTATTTTCTATTGGAAAGTAATCAGTTAAGGCAGCATTACAAGTTAATTAGCTGTTCTGAGTCTCTATGATCTACGCTTTGAAAGAATAC
>NW_009269479.1:0-1396 GCF_000687185.1 Egretta garzetta
GTAAGATATTTACGGTTGTCATGTTTGAAATCATAAGACAGTGAAAACACTACTCTAATATCTTTACATTTAAAAGAGAAGAAAATGAAAAAGAAGATACATAGAGCTTTAATATTTTTGATGGATATGAGTTCTATCCTAGAAGAAAACTGAAGTAACTTTTATCAAGAGGGAGAAAGGAATTAATAATCTGGAATGGGAACAAGTATAATAATTTGATTTACTTTAAATTTATTCCAAGGAAAATAAAATGAAAGCAAGAGACAAGATTTTTATCATTACGAATTTTAAGAGATTATTTACCTTAATAGAAGAAATTGCAGTCAAATTATTAAATATTTTGTAAAATTTGAAGAAAGTTTGCCATAAATTAAAAATTATTGATAAGGAATCTAATGTTCTTAGATCCTTGAGAAGGAAAAAATATTTATCATCTCCATGGTAATCATAAGCTTTTAACTGGAGGTGGAAGTATCCTACTTGAGTAATGAAATTATTGCAAAGTTCTTTTAAATCTTTTCTTCTGCATTATATTAAGAAGATACTTTAAAATATTCTGGGCTTTGAATACTGTAATTGAATCTTACTGCCAGAATGAATATTTATTTAATAAAACCCAATTTTGAAAACAATTTTAATATTGCTCTGCAGTAATTTTACCAACATGCTTCAGACTCCAAAGTTGGTCGATTTATTTTTGCTTGGGTGAGTTTTTAAATACCTGTGTGATTAATTGTAAAATCTTTATAAACATATAGTATATTATTGGAATAGTGTAGATACTGGAATTTTTCCTCACAGCTTAGGTAAATTTATACGTTTGTTTCAATACATTGCAAGACCAAGCAGGGCTTGATGCTTAATCCGTACAGAAGTAACAGAGGCAGGAATGGCATAATGTTAGGAGTAAAGGCCTCTCAAGAAAAAGTATACTTTTCTGCAGATTCAGAGGGGTAAATAGACTTAAAAGAGGCCTCTTTTACAATATATACTTTTAAGAACAATCAGAACTCAATGTAATTCTGGTTAATATTATTGGTCCTTAAAACTATGGGTAAGAAAATATTGACATTCAAATATGACATTCAAAGCCACGACATAGAGCAGCAGTCTGTACAAAGGCAATGACAACTAAGCAATAAATCCTACTTACCAAATTCACTTCTAGCTGTGTTCTAATGAAACGATGCAGAGAATTGCTAGCTCTTTTCTAGAAACTAGCTATCAGCACAGTTAAGAGCAGAGCAAATAGAACTAATAACTGATTTCGTATTGTTTGACAGTTAAGGCAGTAGTAAGATTTCTTGGAGTACGGTGTCAATCCTAATTAACTATCACTTTTGTATTTTATTCCTTATTTGTAGTTAAAGTGTAAGTATCTATTCATAGGAAATGC
>NW_009269480.1:0-1396 GCF_000687185.1 Egretta garzetta
CAAAGCTGCCAAAAGCCTCCTCAATAAGTGACGTGGGACATACAAGAAAATAATCTCTTTAACGAGAAACATGTTCCTTGCAGAGCTTTATGAGAAATCCAGTTTCCACCCCTCTCTGTTAAAACAGGCTTATTTTTTTAAAGAAGTTTCCCTTGGAGACTCGACTGCAGAAATCAAATGTTGCCACATCTGGTAACTCCTACGTTCACCCGCTTTCATTTCTACTAAATTACAAACAGATATGCAAGAAAGTTGTTTATGCAGGAAACTCTCTGGTCGCTTCATGAAGGCTTTTAACTGTGAAACTTCCTCACCGGCTGAACTCATCAGTGGGACAAAGCACTTTAAATCCAAAACTGAAATCAAGTAGACCTACACCACTGCTTAAATATGTTTGCCTAATTTATTCTTTAATTAGCCTAGTGAAGAGGATTTTACATTTCGGAGATGTCCAAAACTTAACTTGGCTGCTTCTTTCATGTTGCACTATAACTACTGTAGGATGGCAAAGATAAAAATATCAGATATCTGATTACTTGCGATCACGGATTGAGATTGCAAGAGGTCACCTCATTTACTTATTTATTTAGTTAATCTAGGCACAGAAGGAAGGCCAAACACTCTCCGAGACAGACGTGCCTTCCAGGCCACATAGTGGGCCACTCCTCCCAGGCTGCCAGCGCTCAAGAACAGCAGCTGCAATGAGTTCACACATATTGCAAGTACTGGGATATGTTTGGCAACCTAACCCCAGCCAAAACATCATGCTGAAAGTACCCGAGAAAATTTCTCACTTTCATGTTACCTAGTCACTGGTATGAAACAGCTCCCATATGAGAAACAAATAAGCGGACTACAGGTTTGCAAACTAAAACAAGAGACCACTGGCTAGATATTTGCCCCGGAGAGGACAATTATCAAATGAACGTCCATGCGCTTTTCCAATACAAGCGCTGGGATCGTGAGGGGGAACAGGCAGAACACGCACCAAGACCAGAAAGCGGTACTTCTTCACACGACAGGTAAGCGAGCTGTGAGATGGTTTGCAGCTGGACACTGCGGCACCAGAAGTTTACCTGGGTTTAAAGAGCAATGGATTTTTCTTGACAATGGTGATTCTAAAGACAGATTCAGAGATCCCAAGACTGGAAGCACAACTGTACTCCTACCAGGGCACCCACTTCTAGCCTTCATCAGAGAACGGGCAAAGGCCCTTTGGTCTGATCCACTGCTGTCATCCTCACATCATCCCAGGGACTAACTTTTACAAACGGATAAACTGGAGTGAGAACACGCAAAACTAGTCACGAACTACCTCTAAGAAATTAATGGGGCGGGGAAGATGATCAAGAGTCTGGAGGATGTAAACAGAAGACCCAGCTTCAGGCAAGGTTTC
>NW_009269481.1:0-1397 GCF_000687185.1 Egretta garzetta
ACACATTATTTAAAATAATAACAGAAACAAGGGCAACCAACTAGTAGTAGAATTTTTTTGTTTGTTACTATGTATCACCCTGATACCATACAACAGAAATCTGCAGGGAGAAGCATTCCATGATAAAATTCCAGCATGGATAAAAAGGACAGTGATTTCTCTGTACTAATAACATATTAAGATGCTGTTTTTACCTCCCCACCATTTCTTTCTAGTATTTCCTCACTGTCCTCTTCTACGGACATAAAAATTAGCCATCTGTAAATTTTTTAAAAGGAAATTAACATTACTGGGTTTTATTAATACTACTACTTTCAGATACCTGACAAAAATTAATCCCTAAGATGTTGAAATAATACACAGGTGTTTAATGACATTTTCTATATCCCTTTTGTTTTTCTTTAAGAGAAAATCAGAGGCAAGATTATAATTAAGTAGGGTAAGGGGGAAGAAGGAGGAGCAGCTGCAAATTTCACCTTGAAATTACAGCACATGAGAACTGCCCTACTGGAATGGCCACTATGCTCTTTACAGAACAGAAGCAGGTGGGCTGCTGCTATTCTTGCAAGAGAGAACAAAACTTCACACTCCCTGACATTATGCTGCTTTCAGAAAGTTGTTTTCCTCAGGCTTTGTCTAGCTGAATGAATGAGAATATTTCACAGTCTGCAATAAACACGTCTACACATCCAGCAATCAGACTCTGCAAGTAAGACTTGAACAGAGCTTTCGTAAAAAGGCTCATTATAAATATATCACTTTAATGCTACAATTACTTGTTAAATTGTAGTGTTTTCTTCAAGTAATTAAATACTGGATGATGAATTAACAGAAAAGCTTGTTAAGGATGTGTGTACACGTGGCTGTGTCAGGAAGGTGTCAGCACTATCTTCCAGGTGAGAAATAACCTGTGACAATTTCTGTACTTGCCATGGCACTGAGGCTCATCTCAGTTTTACACCTCCTTTCCATCTGGAATGGAATCCCAGGACTTTCAGGAGAAGGTGGAAAGGATCAGGATCAAGCAAAGCATCTGGCACTACAGGGCAGGGACTGAGAGTGGGCTGGGAAGACAAGACCTACATGTTTTTGTAGGAGTTTTGTGGGTGAGATTGTCAGCTGAGAATGAAGCTGTGTCCTTCTAGAGGAGTGGTACAAACCTTGAAGTGGTTCACACAACTTGCTTTCCACAAGTATTCCAGCCCCCCTGGTAATTATTCTCTTTTACTAGTCTCAGAGGTGTGACCTGCAGGAGCAAGGAAACCAGCAGATATAGAGACAGCTGCCATGGCTTCAGAGAGGAAGACCCCCAGGGGAGTCAGCAGCACCTGCTCCTCTCATCCAGAGAACAGCATAAGAAAGCAATGAGCTACCAATGAGTTAGGCTACCCCCAAAA
>NW_009269482.1:0-1399 GCF_000687185.1 Egretta garzetta
TAAAAGCTGATATTAGGCTCATAACAACTCAAGTGTGTTATGTTAGGAAATTACAGCAAAATTAAATTTAAAAGCTTAAGTAGCACAAGTTATGGCTGAAGCTTTGAAGAAATTAAGCACACGTGACAGAGATCAGTGCCTAAGCAGTAGGGACAAGCATTTCACAGCATTACTCTCTTGCACATACAGGGAACTGCTGTTTGTTTTAGTCAGTGAATCGTTCCCTCAGAAATTTAAAAGCAAAACCCAAACCCTGTCCAAAATCAAAATAAGCACTCCCTGTTTTCCTCCTTCATCTATAAGTAAGATGAAATGTGAATTTACAAAAACTTCTAGTTCTAAACCTGTTGAGAGTACCATTAACAAAAACAATCAGTAGAGTCATGCACTAGACAAGCTTTTATTTAGTGGATTTCTTTGGTTTAAAACTATTTTCAGATTTCCAGATATTTCATACACTTTTTTAACTGCATTCTAGTCACTGTCCTAAACACCTTGATACTTTACTTGTATCAAGCTTGCTTTAACAACTAGCATGTCTAATTCACTAGATTAAACGTCTGTCTGGGTTTTCACGTGCCCTACATAGGCAAAAGTAAGGTATACTTTTCCTACTGCTAGAAAATAAGGGCTTATTGCACAAGAAACACTATATTTAGTTGCAAACTAACTTCCTTTATCGGTATAAATACAAAACAAGATTAAGTCTATTACTTAAATCACAATTAAAATCAGTGATTTTAATCAATCCACCGTTTCTAATCATATGCCTAAGTGACCTATGCAACATACACTGCGCGCAGATTAAAGAGGAAAAGCATGTTAAAGCTAACCTAAGCCCTGACCTTAACTCTCTCGGCCTCACCCCCACAACGAAGAAGCTTTAGAGGAAGCGAGTTAAAGCTAACTGAAACTTCACGCGCAAAGGTAACTGCGGAAGAGACGCATCACGTCCCAGTAAAGTGTAGCTATCTTGTTTCAAACTGATGACAGGGTTAGTCTGCTTGTTTTGAAGGGCGTGAGGATTCAGCTACCTCTGCCGCCCTCCTGACAGGTTTTAATTCCTCTGCTTCGCGCAAAGGTAAGAGCAGTTGACATCAGCCGGGCGTGGGCAGCTCGGAGGCCAGGGGGCACAGGAACTCCTCCGACTGAGGCACACACCTGCCCCTCTACCTGGGGTAGCAAACTCCCGCCGTTTGACTACACGAGTGGTGCAACCGGATGAGGCATCGTCAAGACCGTTTCCTGAGCCCGGGAGGTTGCTAAATACCCATCCAAGGCGAAGGCACGCTGACCTCGCCACCTGCCTCTTCCCCCGCCCTCAAGCAAAATACACGATTTTTGTCTATTTTACTCGGAGGCAAGGCAAGGTGCGCACGGGATGAGACGTAAGGGAATA
>NW_009269483.1:0-1402 GCF_000687185.1 Egretta garzetta
TGCAATCTGAGTGACAGACTAAAATGAATGCAAGGTCATTACTGAAAGAAGCTGCAGCAGTTTGCATCCAACCATTAGGTTTTAGCAAAAAAAGTCCTGAGTGGACAATATAAGGCAAAACAGCCTCCCCACGTTGCTCTATGGGCCACAGTACATCAAATTACTATAGTAGCGTCAGTAGGATCTGTCACAGATTCATGGCTCTGTACTCCGATTACAATTCTCAGCTAGACTTGGGGTGTCCTCAGAAGATTGCCATTAGAGATTTCCACAGTTTTTACATAAGGTGTGTGTTACTCTAGGCCATTCTAGATTAGAGAAAGCCACAACATGAATAATGGCTGCTCTGTATTCAGTTGAACTGATACTAGATTATTCTCATGCTCATTTATCATATTTTCCATGAAATTTAAAGTCACTTGGCCATTCTGTTATGCAAACTTGTGAGCTGTGCCAACAGCTAGAAGTGGGGCAGAATTTCAGTGCAGTCTGTCTAAAAATGGCTGGTTCTGGGCTCCACCTGTTCATTCATTAACACTGATCATTAACATGGGGAAGGGCAAGTTAAGCCTATGGTGTACCATAAGTCCTTGGACTTTGTTCATGTAATTTTTCAAGTTCACATGTTAACCCAGTGGAGGATTTCAATTGTCCTTGACATCACCAAAATGAAAAAGAAGAAAGTGAAGATGTTTTACTTGCTTGACCAAAAACAAAATAAAAGAGAATTAGCAGCTGATTGTACGTTTGGTACATTTCAACTTCAGACTCCTTTCCTTCGCAAAACTTCTGGTGAAATGTTGTCTGTCTTTACAATGTCTAGGAAAAAGGAACTCTGCAAACTGATTGGCACACAAAAACCATGAATGGACAAATAAATTGCAGATGAAGAGGCAAAAATATCTGCAAGCCTGATTTAATGTCAGTTCTAACAGCACTACAGCAAAACCAAACTGAATACTTACCTGTATTCTTGCTACATATTTATTATACAGCCCTTCCTAAAAAGATTTTATATTATCAGATATAGAGAACTGAAGTATGGAGAAGAAAACAGGAAATATATTCCAGAACACCAGTTTGAAAAAACAGCAAGAACTGATGAACACAGTAAACGGCTAATTTACAGCACTAGAAATCCCAGAGAAGGAAAACATTTTGGGGTTTAGCACAGAAATGAACACCCTGAACTAGGTTTCGAAAGCAGTCTGTATCATGGTGCTATTTTTGAGTTTCTAGTAGTGTGCAAATTTATTAGAAAAAGCTGCTTGCTCAACTTACCACAATTAATTGAAACTCAAAGATGAAGAATTTCTTAGAAAATTTAGATTGTATATACACCTGAAATGCTCTTGCATGTCACTATGAAACAAATGGGCAGGCTCTTTCTTTTTTTTTTTTT
>NW_009269484.1:0-1409 GCF_000687185.1 Egretta garzetta
TTTTCTTATTGTGAAGATAATAAAGTATTCATGTGGCAACACAAAATAGTTCTTGAAAACTGGTATGGTTCAGAAATTTTAGTAAGCCTAATCTGTTTTATATTTAAGTCATAATATCTTTAATACCTCACGTATTTGATGCATTTCCAGTTTCTCTTTGGTTTTAATGATGAAAATAGCTCTAGGTTTTTAGAACCAGTTTTTTAAGTAATTATCTGATAAAGACCTATGCTTTATGCATCTGTGCTGGCTAAACATGACGCTCTTTGATCACTGTCTGTTGGTTCATGTCACCCAAAGCCTATGTCGGTACATAGTTGCTCTCTGCAGTGGATGATCTAGTGTTTTGCCCAGCCTGCTTCCAGATGATTTGAGCAAGGAACTTTCATCAGTGTCTTTAAACTGTTTGACAAGTGGAAGCCTCAATTCCTTAAACTGTTGTAATAGAGGATCAATTTTAGCCTCTAAAGGAGATCCAAGTGCTGCAGGCACCTTAGTCCTATTCCTTTCTCAGAGCACTCAGCTGTTGCACAGAAAGTTTATCATCTTTGTTGGTAAGGAGGCTGCAAAAACCTTTGCTAGCAAGGGTGCAGTTTATTAAATGATTCATAGTCTGATCACTAGCTAATAGAACTCACAGTTGTGGCACTTCTGCTACAGTAAATTTTCATTTGCTCTTCTCAAACCTGCCAAACTGTTGTGCAGTAAAACCTCTAGTTCTATGTAAATCGTTGCATCAAATGTGTATGCCACTGGAGCCTGTCACTTAACGCTAATCAGGGTGAAATGCTGTGCAAAATTTTGACCAAGGAAGTCACATAATTCCTTCCTCAGTCTTTTCTATGGAAATCGCAAAGAACTTTCATGAAGACAAGCTATCTCATTTTAAAAAGAAGAAAGTGCTGCTCTGCATTTAACTTAGGAGTATGTAGAATATGAAGTATAAAGCCTATGGTTGTCATAATTAAAGGCATTAGTGAATTCTTCCAGAGCCTTCAAATTTCAGTGGCAGGAAAAAAACTTGAAACAGGTAAATGGTGCTCCAAATCTTGATTTCTTTAAATAAGCTCTGCAACAGATGACTGTGACTTTGTCACTCATCCCTAGCATATAATTGCTCTGATTAAGTTGGCTGTTTATGCTGGGAAGGTGACACAGGCTAGGTAGACCTAATTACCTTTTTTTTAGCAGGTAACTGTTACTAGTTCATCCTGGGTTGTAGGTGGTGTGGTAAAGCAGTGTGGTGCAATTTGTTCTGTTAGCACCTATATTTAGTACTTTTTAGTAAAAGAGTTCCCTCCCCCAACTGCCCAGATGTTGCATTCCAGTGGTTAGCAGAAGTCTGAGGAAGAAATGAGATATCAACAGAAAACATCTGAGAGCTAATTTGATTTGTTCTACATTTGTAA
>NW_009269485.1:0-1398 GCF_000687185.1 Egretta garzetta
TTTTTTTTTTTTTAATATTGATGTAATCTTTTAATTGTTAATGTATCTGTAGCGCGAAGGGGGCCGAGACGTTCGCCGTCTGAGCGCAAAGCAATGTAACAGTCCAATAATGATCTCCTCTGAAGTCTGAGTAGACAACATCAGATCAAAGTTAGTTACATCACATGGTCGCAAGATGCTTTTGATCTTTTAAATAATGAGGCTTATTTGCAAGGGAGAGAGAGTGTTTCACAATGGAGGCCCTATGAGTTCTTTTAACGAGCTAAAAATAACCCTTTCTGTGTTGGACGTAGGCCTGCAATTGCAAGAGGGCAATGAATTTGCAAGAAGAGATCATGTCTTTTGTGGAATTAGAATTTTGTATCATGGCCTTTTGGCAATATTTTAGCCACGTCTCCCTGCGTATTGAAAATTAAAAGGTCTGATGTAGATTACCTGGTTACTGTATAAATCAGCAGCATGCTCGGTAGCTTTAGAGAGCTTAGCATTTAAACAAACGTTGGAAGACGATTTAAATGTGTTAACCAGTGTCAACTACACTTATTTTCTAAATATTTTCTAGTTTTCAGAAGTGTATTTTGGGCTCGTTCCCTTTTGGCCTCCGAGAGGTTTTTTTATGTAGCTTTTTTTGTTTCGTGTTTTGTTGAGCAAGACTGAAAGTCTGCTTAATAGTTTGAGCAAATAAACCCTCCTATGCCAACTCCCTGAATGTTCTCAAAGCGGCATAAATCTGGAAAACAGTTTTCCATAGCCTAAACCGACCTGGGGGATCTCGCTCTGATTGCAGCCCTGTTTGGCCGTGGGGTAAATGCCTGGGGTTTTGGGTCCTGGAAGAGATCTAATTCCATAACCCCAGTTTTCTGGAGGTGGTCATAGCTGAATTGGTAGATTTGCTGCTATGCTGTCATACGTCCTTCTTTACCTTCCTGCTTAGTATTTGGGCTGTCCCTTAACTGCCTCAAAGACCAAACCATAGCTCTAATCATGTTGATACGGCAGGGGAAGAGCATCACTGCTTCTGAAGTTGAGAGTTTTGTCAACCAATAAGTATATTCAGAATTTTACTATCCGTGCCTTCAAATCAGGCAGCTATTTTTAAATGGGTCAAGATTGAGGTAATACGTATTTATTTTTAATCTTCTCTTCCTAAAATGTCCGTGTCGCGAGTGCTGATTTAGGGTCCTGCTGACTCTGTTCATTTGTCGTGAATGAGTGACTGGGCACAGTTTGATTTAGGAGCTTAGAATTTACCTGTGACAAATCACAGGATTTGATTGTGATATTCAAATAGCACTCAGTCCTCAGTCAATTAACAAAGTGATTAGACAGAATTAATCAAAACAGTGACTTAGTTAAAGATCGGACGATGGCAAGGTTCACTCTATTACTACGTGGAAG
>NW_009269486.1:0-1410 GCF_000687185.1 Egretta garzetta
AAAAAAAAAAAAAAAGTTAAAACTGCCCAAAACAGATAATTCACAATTCTGACAAGAACAGTAGGTCATCTATTTTTATGACACAACAATTGGGATTCTGTCCCACACATCCAGAAAGATGCTGAATTCAACCACTTGTAGTACAGGAAAAAAACCCCAAAACCTTTACTTTGTCGATCTGAACTATTTACCACAATCCTCTACAATAATGAAATGAGCGGTATACTTTTTTTAAAAAAAAAAAAAATAAGCAATCAACAACAGCTTTATACATACCATAATGATATGCATCAGTACACTGAAGGAATAAACACAGAATGGGGAATACTAACTGATAATCCTGAGGCTTTCACTATTTACCATAGTGCCTCTGAAGGCCTTACATCTCGGCCTTACACTAGAGAGAGATTTCTGAGGGACAGACAACACTGTACTTCACAGTTTTGCCTTTGCTCCCCAAGTGTTAAATACTCCTTTTCCTCAAGCTATCTATGTATGTGTTACTCAGCTGAATTTAGAAAAATTGCTCCCAGATTGCACGTATCTTCAAATTTGCAGTTTCCATTCCAGTCTGCAATAAGAAAAAGACTTTGCAAATACAAGCTCATTTCTGTATTCCAGATCCTTTTCCAGTAAGCCTAATGAAGATGCTGCCTCCCCTACAGACCTGATGAAGAGGCACGAAGCAACAATAGAAAATACTTAAGACAACTGTCTCCATGTTACAAATTTCACCAATTTCTTAAAAACACAACATCCAGACAGGAAATAGCATATCTGAGACAGCAAGAGCCATCAATGAAAAGATTCCAAGCATGAAGCAGCCTGGCAGATCTGGAGTTGTTGCATTGTTTCCCACCAGTTGAGTCTCAGAAGAGTTCTCCAGAGGAACTCTTTAAAAAAATAATATTAAAACCCCATATTCCTGCCTAACCTAGTTGAACAACCTAATTTTTCCTCTTCTCCTTCATATCCCTTCCCTCCCTCAACACTAATGCTTAATTCCACAGCATATACAGTTGTTTGCTTATTTCTTACAGCACGGATCCAGCCTTCCACTGGGAAGAAATAGCACAAGATGTTCATGCTGTCTCGTCAGGATGGTTTGAAAACTATGAAGATGCACCACTCTGCTCGCTTCAACAGTTTGCTATAGTCCTTTCTCCCACCACACAGAGCAATTCAGAGCAACACCAGCATTAAAGGACTTGTATACGGCATACTAACAGACAAATCTCCATCATAAAACTAAAAGGAGATGAAGATGGAACTAAGGTAATTAAATATCCTGTTTTAACAGTATAATATACCAGAAAGCACATATTTGGTACACACAGAACACACAGCATTTTCTGTCTTCAAAGTACACCGCTAAAAATCAAAACTAAAAGCCCATACAAGATCTTTCTT
>NW_009269487.1:0-1412 GCF_000687185.1 Egretta garzetta
CCCCCCATTCCCATTACCCCTTGAAGTACAAGACAAAAGACATGTAAAGTACCTACATGAACTTTGTATCAGTCTGCTGTAGGCATCCACTCCATTCTGTACCACTGCAGAAATGCAAACATCGATATCACTGCAGAAGTGCAAACACCGATTGCAATTCTGCCATAGGTACAAAAGCAATAGATCAGATTACTGCACTAAAACCGGGCTGTATCTTCCAGCTAAACCTTTTTCTTAGAAGGAGGGGAACAGCAAAATCTAGAGAGGTAGTAACTCCAGTGCCGGGTTAGCTTCACCTGTGGCCAAATTATTCATCTTACAAAGGAGGGAATAAGTGAGTAAAAGCCAAAAATGTCTGAAAAAGCAAGACCATTCCCTTATGACATTCCAAATAGAACACTACCCATTTCTAAGACTTCAAGAATTTTGTTCATTTTACATTTAAAAAATATTTTAAATTAAATGAAACAGTTTAATTGTCCGTACGCAATTTAAAGCTTTTGTTTCATCTTTTGGGTTGCTGGGGGGCGGGGGGGATAGTCTAATTTCAAATGAATTTGAGAAAAATTTTGTTTTAATTAGCCAAGGAATCTGCAAAATAACTCATTAATACAGTTTTATAAGCTCTTTTGATAACTCGGAACAGCTAAATCTGTAAAGCATGCCTATCTCCATATCACAGGGAAATGCATTTTCAACTCTTGCATTGAGTGGGCAGAACAATATGAACTAGATTTTTTTAAAAAGAAAAGAGGAGCGCATGGTGGATGTAAACTTTCACCTTTCTAAAAAGGGTTTAGTGGCACTTATGAAAACAAGAGCACTAACACCTGGAGACACAAGTTCCGTGTGTATTCACAAAAGAAATGAATAGATACGACACTGTCAGCAGCAGGTGGCAAGCTTTTCTGCGCAACCATGCCAAGAAATCTTGTCCCAAAGAGAGCGGAAGAAAGTGAAAAGGGAGAGGGAGGATGGAGGAGGCTTCAGAAGAGACTGCTTGGTTTCTACACTGATTCCAGAGTCTCTCTGCCGAGTTGGCCAACAGGCTGACAGTGGCGCTTGGGACATGGGCAGACGTCACTCCGCCAGTGCCTGCCCTACTTGCACTAGCAGCAGTTTTTCTATGGGCTTGAGCAAGCCTGGAATCAGGCCTGTGGTCAACAGATGTCCAAATGTTCAGCCAGAACATGGCTTAATTCAGCTATATGGAAATAAACCTCTCTCTGCCCTTGCTCATCCCCAGCTTTCACTGCAGAGCACATTAGTCAGCTGGAAAACTCCCACTATAGCTGGTCCAGTGTTATCAGTACACAAGGATATTTTGGTTAACTCAAGTAGTGCAACAGCATGAGAAGGCTGATCTGTCAAGCAAAAATGTTGTATGCAGGCTTGCACTGTGAAAACCATAG
>NW_009269488.1:0-1412 GCF_000687185.1 Egretta garzetta
CAGTCAGAGAGATGTTACAGTCTGAAATGGGCTTGGAGTTTTCAGGCAATTCTGCCACGACAGAATTCTGGCAATTCTGCCAGACAACCATTTGCACCAGTAAAGGCCTGATCAATTCAGTCCTTTGATTATACAGTGGTAAACCCTGACCGTACTTGCACTCAATTTTTGACATTTTCTGAGCCTTGTGCACTTATTTTTAAACCACCAGTGCAGTACATGCAGAACACAAGAAAGACTGGTAGTGGCACAATTATTCCCTTGTGTAACAGTAAAACCATCATATCTTACCTGCTGGGAGTAAATGTATCAAGGACTACTCCATAGAAAAATGAAAAAGAAACACACTGAACCCTTGGTTTGGAAGAGTTAGTAAGTTTTACTGCAAATGTGCCTGAAATACACTGAAAAAAATGTGTCATGGTCAGATTTCTTCCAAAGAAACCTTACAATCTTCACTTTTGCAACGAACCCCACCAAAATCAATGGAACTATTCACTATTAAAGCTTATTAATGTGAGAGCACGTTTACTTTACAGGAAACAGCTCCAAGAGCCCTTTCTTACCAACCAAAGATTTATCTACCTAGCAAAGATTTATTGCTCTGAAGTTAAGGTTGAAACATGTGCATATCTGTATATCCCTGTAATTACAGTAGGTGTCCTTTCAATTGCTTCATATATCTAGGTACTCTGAGTGGCCCGATAGCTGTATGTCAGAGGGATGTTGTGAGCTGATCCTTTAAGAGCCTTTGTGCTTAAATGTAATGTTTTCCAGGCACGTGCCGTCACTGATGTTCCTGGTTTTAATATTGGGATCATCCTGGTCACAGGTAGGGTTGTTAAACAGTAGCCAGTCAGCCTTTTACAGATGATAACTGGTTTCCATTATTATTTTACATTTCCCTCTAATCTCTGCCAGCAGCCCCAGCTGCTTGTTCCTAGTCCTCCTGGAAGCTTTTAGCCCTGACTTGGACTAGCTCTGCAAAAATTGCTGTTGCTCTATGGTTCATCCTGGGGGAGGAAGGGATTTGGAGGAGGAGGGGAGGCAGAAATGAGCAGTGAAGAGGGGGCAGCAGCCACCTTGTGTCAAGCAACTTCTGACACAACAGAAACTTTCTCTGCCTGATTCACTGTTAGAGGATCCTTTACCTGTTCTTTTCCATGCCTCAGTTATGTTGGATGCAAAATCAACTGTTTGTCTGGCAATCCTCTAGCTGTGGGGCCAGAAACATCCTTCTTTTAAAGGGAGAGGAGGCACAACACAAAACCAATAAATTTGTTTACTACTTTCTTCCAAATCAATGCTCAATTGCATTTACAGAGCAATATTAGCAGCTGTCACCACAAGTCTGACTCACTCCTGATTGATAGACACCCGTCTTGGTTTAACCCCAGCTGGCAACTAAGCCC
>NW_009269489.1:0-1412 GCF_000687185.1 Egretta garzetta
CAGCAATTTGCCTGATGTTACGCGCTGCCAAGGATCACCGTTACCTCTAGGATGTTATCTTAGTTTTATTTGTACATGATCACACATCACCTTGATTTGTGTCCCACTCCACCCATGTGTAAAATATTCCCACTTCAGAGAGGCACAAGTGCTCCATGTACACAATTCAATCATTGCAGTAACTACATGTTACTGCCTTTTCAGAGGAGGGAAAAAAAAGGCTATATTCAAAATAAAGGGCAGCAAAATGGGAGCCAGGGGCAAACTACTTTAAAATGTGATCTGCAACATATGTTCAGTGGCAGAATTTGCCCCTGAGAAAGCAAAGACGGTCTTCAAGCCCTACTATTTCAAGATACTTTAAGTCTGTGCAGAACATGTCTTCAAGTCAGCCAACGCAAATAAATCCAACTAGAAGCTCAGTAGAAAGCCAAGGAATTCAGTTTTGGATTTAAAACACTCTTGCCAGCCACTCAATGCTGTCAGTAATACCACACAGGCACATTTCCTATCACTAACGCATAAAGTGATATAGGAACGTGAACTCTGTCTACTCCTACCGTACTTCACATCTGAGCCTTCCACTGATGCCATTATCTCTTAGTACTATCAAAAACCAGACAGACACAGGAGGACATGAGAATTCACTGCACATCGTGTTATCTGTCCTGCCCCTTCCCAATTCTTCATCAAGCTTACCAAGTAGACAGCCCTACATATTGCCTACACGCACTTAAAACATGTCTGTCACACTTCTAGAGCTTTCACCCTCAACAGCAGTTGCCAGAGTTGAGGCAGACACAGATTCAGCTTTACAAACTGGCAGCCATACATCATCCAACTGGCGTTAAAAACCATGATGCCACGTTAAATAACACAATGGTTTAATGCTAGTGTGCCAACTCCAAGTCCGCTCCTCGACAGGAACATTGGTGATGTAAGCTTAAGGAGGAGGAAGTATAACGTCAGTACTTGCGACATAGTCCAGCCTTGCAGACAGGATCCCCTTCAGGAAAGGGCAGCTTTCTAGGTGGAATTTGAGAAGACCGGAAACAGGGTTCAGCCCTGCCGCAGATGTTTTATATGATCATATTACCCTGCTTTCCTTGGCTTCAGTTTTCCTTATCTGTTAATGATTACTAATGCTCTCCTGTCCCATGGGAATGCTGCAAGCATCCATAATTTATGTTTCCGTGCTGCTCAGATGCTGAGGAGATGGGGACCTGAAGATATATAGTGATCAGTAGTTTTCCAAATATATAAACTGTTTTTTAAGAAGCATCATAAAAAATGCAAAGTATTAATATTAAAGCCCACAGGTGTATCTTGAATAATTTATTCCTCGGTAGTAAACAGGCAAAGTCATAACCAAAAATCTATGAGCAGGTATGTGGCTAATACCCAGTCCAGGG
>NW_009269490.1:0-1407 GCF_000687185.1 Egretta garzetta
GTAGGGCCTGTATTGCATTTTGTACTGTATGGTGTGGTTTGGTCTCTCATGTATTCTATCTATTGTACGTGTTACATGGTATGTTGTGTATCATACGGTATGCTATTTATGGTATTGTAATGTATGCTGCGTAGAATTGTATGGATTGTAATGTATGTATTGTACCGTATTTGTATGTACTGCATGTCTTCTCTTGTGTGGGATGGTATGGTTGGCATTGTATGTCTTGCATTTTGGTTTATATTGTACGTATTGTGTAGCGTGCACTTTACTGTATTTTGTATTGTATCTTTTAGTGTATTTTCTGCAGTCTATTGTATGTACTCCATTGCACTGTATGTATTACATTTTCTTCCTTATTGTGTGCTCATTGCATGTTTTGTTACATTTTCTATTTCATTTTACAAACTTTTGTTATATTGCATTGCATTCTTCTATTGTATCGTGGCACTGTACGGCTTGCATTCAATGTGTACTGTATTGTCTGGTACGATATGAATTCTACGGTACGGAATTTCTTGTATTCTAGGTGTTGTACTCTAGGTCTTGTAGGTATTGTCCTGTTTTGTATTCTCTACTGTATCTTATCGTGTACTGTGTTTAGTCTTGCTAGTGTCAGTCTTGTATGATACGGCACTTACTGTATTGCTCGCATTGCGTTGTACGGATTGCATTGTTTATACTGTACTGTATGGATGGGGGGGTAGGGTATGGTGTGGCTTGTGCGGTTTCTATTGCATACTATGAATTGCATCGATGGGATTGTATTTATTGGATTGTATTTTGTATTGCACTGTACAGTGGGTGTTGCACGGTGTGGTTTGTATTGTGTGTGGTGCCTTTTGTACTGTATGTATCCTGTAACTTTTTGTATTTTCTTTTCTTGTACTGCATTGGATGGGACGTCACCGAGCGACGGGTCCTGATGCCACCGAGTCCCCGAGTGATGGCTTCTGTTATCAGCAAGGAGCGGACGGAGACCTCCCGAGCGATGGCCTGTGATGTCAGCTGGCATGGGGACGTACAGCTGACGGTCCAACCGAGGCTGCGGCAGCTCTTTGGAAGAACCGGATGGAGGCAGCCATGTCGGAGGACGCCGTCATGGCCATCCTGACCAACCACGGCGTGGATGAAGAGCTGCTGGTCCGGACGCTGGGGGCCTCCCTCCAAAACCACCCGGTGACATTCGTGCAAAGGCAACAGCTGATCCGTGTCGCCGTGCGACGGTGCAGCAGGGAGGCCCGTCGTCTGCTGGACCAGCAGGAGGGGCTCCCGGCCCTGGCCCGGCCTCCTCCAGGAGCTCTGTGCCCGGGCCCTCCACTTCTAGCTGGGGCAGTGAAGGCTCCCCTGGGCGGCCACGGCGACCTCCATGGCAGAGGGCTGGCAGCTCCGAGGCCTCTCCGGCCA
>NW_009269491.1:0-1416 GCF_000687185.1 Egretta garzetta
AAAAAAAAAAAGAAAAGAAAAATCATTGTAACTCATATATTCGTTTAAAAGATTTTTAGGAGAGAATCTGGTGGGTTTGCAATGCAAGGAAAAAAAAATTAACAAAAAATCCTGGTCAAACATTTATCCCGAGTAACATTCCAGCCCGTCCATATACTGATGAAGAGGTGGTTCCATTTACCTGCTCTGTCCTCACTGGTGGTTTTCCGATTCTTCTCTATTAGATGTTTGTATTAAGCGTGCGTG
This sequence comes from Egretta garzetta, assembly GCF_000687185.1. NCBI lineage: Eukaryota > Metazoa > Chordata > Aves > Pelecaniformes > Ardeidae > Egretta > Egretta garzetta. The sequence goes on from NW_009269491.1 coordinate 247, forward strand.
TGCACCTTCAGATGCTTATAGAGTTAAGACTGCACCTGCAGCGTTATACATGATGTTGTTTCTTTTAATGTCATTAACGGAAGCCATAAAAAAATGCTAGATGGTTAATTATAGGCAAAAATAGTTTTGCACAGGCTGTTACGTGTTCGGAGTAGTTTGGCTTCATACAGTTGACAGCTTGTTTTCTGACTCTGCAGTACCTACTGGAGTTTTTTTGGCATGAAATAAAAGGGAAAACTGGGAGTAATGGGGAGCACAGTTTCATTGGGGCACATGATAGCCATTTCTGTCTCCACCTTTTTAAAGTTCTGTTTTTATATAGCACTGCCTAGGTTAAAGAGATTTGTGCGATGCGGCTCCCTTTCTCTTTGTGCTGTTTGAGCTTCAGAGCTCTAAAAGCTTGTCTTTAATGAAGATACTAAGAGAGCATGTCCAAAATGGTATATTTATTTCAGAACGAGGTGTTTATCACGTAAATTATATACTTCTTTCAGAATTACTTGACAGCCCAAGGGGGCTTTCATTTGGAGAGTCATCGATGCACCCTTGAAGTCCTTTAAAATAATGTGCGTTGATGAGTAATTTAAATGACACGGTTTGCAACATTTATCATTGCACAAAACAGTGAGGGAAACTTGCTGCTTTTGGAATAGCAGCAGTCACAGATCTGCTGTGGTTTATTTTTGCCATCAAACGGGGAGGGGGGCTGGGGCTGCTCCTTTATTGCACCTCATTTTTTTCTAGGCTGAACATCCAAGAAGATGTCTGTGGTCCTTTTCTCTCATGCCCTCACTATTGAAAGGCTTGTAATAGATTTTGTACAACTCTTCTGCAAGCAGCCCTCCTTGAGGTCAAGACCAAGTAAGGGAACTGTTCAGCCAAATTCCTTTTGAATTGGAAAATTTAAACAACTTGAGGAAAAAAAGAGTAAGACAATGGAAAGTGGAATCCAGCCTTATTTGTAACAGATGCTATTAACACAAGCTTAGTTTTATAGCCTATTTTGGCACCCTTTCGCCTCTTTCTTCTGAAATAACTGTAGTATTAAAAGTTCATTGCCAGGCCCAGGCAAAAGCACCTAAATAAAATGAGCTGTTAGTCTCAATATAGCTCATTCAACATGCATTAAATACAAGTTAAGGATTATCTTTTCCTTCATTCCTGAACTGG
>NW_009269492.1:0-1413 GCF_000687185.1 Egretta garzetta
GGTTCTGCAAGAGCACTGAAGGGGAAAGGGGAGCACTGCCAGGAGACGATAGGGTTAGTCCGTGTGTTTACCTGCCATGGACAGTATGTACAGAAGAAATATGTGGTATTCAAGATTTTCTTTGCATTGGGCTTTCAGCAGCATGTTACTGCTCCAGCCCAGTCCAAACAAAAACTTGAATACCACATATTCTGGGCACTAAATCTGCCATGGGGCTTGGTTTACTGCTCTTCTACTTAGTGGTCAAGGTCCTTGTTCCTCAACGCGTCCTCCATGAATGTTCATGGGGATCCTGATCCATGATCTCCCTTTTCCTAGCGTTTGCCTCGTTGCCATCCTGGATACGTAAACCTTTCGAAATCAGGTGACTAGGTCTTCTACTAAAGCCCACACCAGAACTGGTTTGAAAACTGAAACTCAGACTGTGACTAACTGGTTTCTTCATTTTTCATGTGTACGATTAAGCTTTAGGACACCTGCTGCCCAATCAGCGTATGAAGGATGTTCAGATACAGTCATAGAGTAGCTACTACAGTGAGGAGCAAATAATAATGCTCCAAGTCATCGATGCAGTGGTAAAACAATAGCTGCTATTTAAGTTTCACTGTCTTCCTCCTTTACCCCTTTTTTACTGCTGAATCTATTTCTACTCCCGTGCCAGGATGAGCAATTACAATGTCACGCCGAGTAGAAATGAAATCAAAGAGCAACACTAATTTTGAGCTGCGTTAGAGACACAGAAAGAAGGGAAGTAATGATTCTCTGAAGGGAGCAGAAAAATACAGCTAGTCGAATAGCACAGAAGAGCTGCTGTTTCATGTCAAACAGCAATTTCCTAACCTTCCTTCAGAGAGCCCCATCCTTCTGCATCCGTGATGTGGATGGTAATTGAACAAATTCAGACAAAATCTTACCTGTCGTCCCCAGCACCGCCAGGCTCCATCTTTTGCTTCAAGGACAAACCTTGCGGTTCCTATGCAGCTGAACTGCAGTATCACTAAAGCATCGCCAGGCTGGAGAAGGGCCAGGATCTGGGGAACAGGAGCTGGTGATGAGCTCAAGCAGCTTCACGCCAGAGCTTCCAGGAAAGTCAGGGCAGGAGGGTTTCCCCAGCAGTCCCTGCCCAGCATTACAAGGGTAAACGGTCTTCCTGAAACCCCCCAGCAGTGTGAATGGAGCAATTTGGACCAGAGCTGTTGTCACCAGTGCTGCTCAGTCAGATGCACCATCCTTCATCTCCTTGGGCAGCAGCTCTTCGGTTCTGTAAGCAACTTGGCGCGTTGTTGCTGAAAGGTGATGCCTTTGGATCCCCTCCCCATCCTGCTGCTGGATCTCTGGGGTGGCCTGATCATACTGTGAGCTTGTGAAATGCAATTCATAGACTCATAGAATCACAGAATGGTTTGGGTTGGA
>NW_009269493.1:0-1414 GCF_000687185.1 Egretta garzetta
GAAGACATGAATGGTAACACAGGAGAATGTGATCTGGGTGTAAACCCTGCCATAAAATGCAGCCAATTTGACAAAATATATTTTCTCAGCAATTTCCTACTACTACTACCATGTCACTAAGAGGATTATGGCTTCTCTGTAGTAAGCCCTGGCAGTGTCCATTGCCCAGGCCAGAAGGAGGAGAAAACAGATTCTGATGTTTAAGTTGATCTCCATGTACAGAGAAAGATCTGGCAAAAGGTCTCTGGAGTGTTTGGATTCACCAACCCATGAGTCTTGGAATAAAACCAACCTGGGCCAGGCGGCGACCAGCAGGACCGGCAGCTTGCTTTGTTTTTCTCCTGGTGTGAAGCAAAGACATTTGAATAAACTTTCTTGCCATGGGACCAGGAACGGATCTAGAGAAGGGAGTGACTCTGGAAAATAGATTTGTGTGTCTCCTATTGACCTCTGAAGAAAAAACCTTGATCCTGGAAGACCTTTAGTCCTAAAAGAATTGTTGTTGAAAGATCATTGCAAATTTCTGTTCATGACATGGCAAATTGTCGGCCAGAAATTTTGGGCCTCTGTGATACTGATTTGCTTAAATTGATTTTTTTCTTTTAACTTCCCAATAATTTGTGAATGTTGGGTAATCAAAAGCTAGTCATTAAGATACGCTTGGCTAAAGCGACTGCAATTTAACGCAGTTAAATGCCACCCAAGATTTCAGTACGTTTCTTCACACTTTTCATCCGTGCCTCTGCTCTTCCAGTTGAGTTTCTCAGGCACAAAGGCTTTTGTGTTGAACAGGTAGAAGCTGCAGAGGGGCTCTGTAATATTTATGCATGGGTGCAACCGGGCGTTTTATCAACATCAGGACACAAATCCAACATAGCATAAAAAATGAATCCATCTAAATTCCTTCCAGGAGACAGTCCAAATTGTGTAGTGCCTTTGGCTTTGTAACTCGCAGTGATTGATGGCATTTCGGCTCAATACGGTTTATCAGAAATATCAGGAGCACAGTGAAATGTGTGTGACCGAGCACAGCTGTGGCAACCAAATAGCGCTCAGCATACACTATTTCAACCTTTTCCATCAACATTTTGGCTTAAAGGATTGTAAGTTCAGAAATACAAATGAAACCAATCGATTTTCAGAACAATGGATCCTCAAAGTTTAGATACCTTTTCAGTTCCACTCAAAGAGAAATGAAACAACTTCTAGTTTAAATCAAAGCTATTTTCAGACTTTAAAATCTTTCTCAATTTGATCTCTGGCTTGTAACAGAAAATTTTCTTACCACTGTGAAATCTCAATCTGTTTGGGGGAGATACTTGAATGTCTTCCTGCATTTTATCCTCCAAAGTTGGTTTCTTAATATCTAAAAGCCCTCCCCCTTTATTGTACAAAGCATACAGATGACTTCAGC